>NC_081833.1:61074894-61375310 GCF_030867095.1 Alligator mississippiensis | reverse complement strand
TTGGTGTGTGTAACGTGTATGGGCTTAAACTGGTAATAGGTGTGCATGAACCTAGACTGGTTATTTTGAACGTGTGTGTATCTAGGTTGCTTGTGTGTGTGTGTATATATGTATATGTATATATGTATGTATGTGTGTGTGTATATATGTGTGTGTGTGTGTGTGTGTGTGTGTATATATATATATATAATGGCATTGTGTGCATGATATACGAATTAATGATCTGTGTCTAACTTTTGGGGTGTATAGTGTATGTACTTGAATTGGTGATAAGTATTCATGTGCCTAGGCTGGTTTGGATGTGTATATGCCTGAGCTGGTAGTGTGTGTGTGTGTGTGTGTATGCACCTAATTGATTTGTGTGTGTTTTGTATATGTGCAATTGTACACCATGCCCTCCTGTCTAATAGCACAATATTGAGATCCTGAGCATTGGCCTGACCCCTCAGGGCAACATTCCCATAGAGCAAAGAAGCTGGACTCTGTACTAAACAACAGCTGCCATTGCATTACAGGATGTCAAAACCCAGAAAACATAAGCAGCCTGTTTGTGCTTGCTGGAATTGCTCCACTGGACTTCAGGAGGGTGGCTGCAAGCAAAACGGAATGATCGCAACAGATCAAAGACACCAGACATCTGCTATATAGCCAAAAGGCAGCTGTTGGGCACCTGAAATCACGGAAAAGCTTCTTAGCCACAACACAACCACTTCAAAAAATCACTGATGGTTAAAATGATTGGAAGTGTGGCACACATGGCTTGACATGCTCAATGAGGACATCAAATGCACACAGGCATTGCCAAATGCCTCCCTGCAGGCACAGAAAAAGATTAGTCAACATGGATATGTTTAAACTGCATTCGAGCAAGAGCTAGAAGGTCAAGCGACGACATGCAGAAGTCAGGTTACTCTAATGACTCAGATGTGGATGACTGATGAAACATAAACCATCGAACGTCTGTTGGTCTGCTGGGTCTTGGAAGAACCATGTACCGTAGAAGACCTTGGCAGTGTTACAGATCAGGCCATATTATGTGCCCATATTGGAAAAATCTGTAAGTGTGGTGGCAGGGCCATAGTAAGAGCTTTTGGTTTTCACAGCAAAAAGTTAATCTAAAGAAAATTACTATATGGGCTCACAAGGTCCTATGTCCTTAGACCAACACGGCTACAACCTACACCCCTGTATATGGGCTCACTGCTTTCTAGCCTCCCTTGTAGGGGCCCGATGATGTTCTCATTGGTTTTACTAAGGTCAGTGACTTCAGTGAGACTCGTTGCATGAGTAAGATATTTGTGGAACTGTGACAAGGGAGTAGAGGAGCTAGGAGAATTTACCTCTGTATGAGCATGTGAAAATGGCATAATTTTTCTTTTTAAGCACTTCCTTTGCCAGAAGAATTGCTGCTTTGATATTTCTGGTTTCCTAAGTTTTATTAACTTAGAGTTTTGTTTGAGTAGTTGTCTTGAGTGTGTGGCTAATAGTTTCCTTGCCCTCTGCCCTACTGAGTAATACCTTTGCCTTGTTTGGAGTAGCATTAGCTTGGTTTTCTATAATGTGCCTTCTTATATTTATAATGTACTTAGCCGGAATTAGCTGAGGCAGCACATTTTTGTTATTGGATTCTCTCGGATGCGATTTCTATGATTCATTAGTTCTTTCCCCCCCCAAAAGTTTTTCGGTGCGCAATAGAATGTTCCCTCTGGCAATACCGTAACTAGAGGAGAAACCTCCTTTCTAGCTTATGTTGCAGTGTAAGGTATACACTCACTGATTACAGACTGGAAAACAATTGTCATTTTTTATCCTTAAATAAGATGGATTAATGTAGCTGAGGGGGTAGGAATATGCAGAGAGATAGAAATATTATCTAAAAGATTTTTATTTCTGATGGATACCTCTAAAAGCCAGGAATCTACAGAGAAAGAAATTAAAACCATATCTTTCTCTGATTTAGGACTGTTGCATAATCAAACGGATGTGTAATCTCTATTTGCAGGCTTCAGAAGCCTTCTGATGCTGTGTAGTATAAAACTTTATATTAATAATTGTAGAGACCTAACATATTAGAGGTTGAGATTTGAATTTGTTTCTGATCTGTTTATGAATATATCAAGCCTGCAATGCAGTCTCCTCCTAAAACAATTAAGTTACCACGCTAAAGTACTAGAAGAGTTGGAATTTGCTTGAGCAAGGATTCATATGGGCCAGTTACACTATTGTACGTACTTTATAGAATATTTCTGCCAAGCAGAAATGGGTGGGCAGGTAGAAGATGTATTGGAATGAGGGAGTCAATTTTCCTTTATAAACTTGCATACCTGATGGTAGGTGGATTTGAGGTGATTTAATTGCCATTTTTTCGCTTGCTTAACTTAATCCTCTTATATGCCAGGCAATATATTTAGCAGACTGAAGAAGCAGTGATGTGCTACTAGTGTTAAAATTCTACCGAGAGAGAGAAATGGGGGGGGGGGGGGAGGGGGTGCGGCTTTAAAATAATGTATCAGCTTTAAAACAAGCAAAAAGGAATTATTTTTTACTTAATGTATAATTAAGTGGTGGAGCCCCTTGCCACAGGACAGTGGTATAGTGATATGATCAGGTGCCCAAGGCACTGAGACAGCAGTTACTGCCAGTTGCCAATGTGCCACTGGCATAATTGTGATTGTTCAGTTACCAAGAGCAGCTGTTACTTTGTGGACTCCCTCCCCACCTCCCTCCTTAGTTGGCCCTCAGAGTGATTTCCTTGATTGCGCTGCCTAGTTACACCATTGCCACAGGAGGCTGTGGAGGCCAATGGTACAACCAGGTTCAAAAAGGGATTAAAAACATTCTTCTTCATTGTGACTCCACTTCAACCTTTCTCTATGGTCTGTTCCCGTTATTCTGCACAGGCCGCTGCTTCTGGTGTTGGTGTTGCCAGATCTTGCGGGGTGCACAGTTAAACACATTTATAGAGGATAAGTCTAGCAGGAGCTATTGTACACATGTCAAGGATGTACCTTGGGAAATCCCTAAGCCTATGCCTGCTGGTAAACAGAAAGGTGTGGATTCACTCTACACATGCCCTGCTTCTTAAACTTTTCCTCTAAGTTTCTTAAACCTTTGCACTATTTGTCAGTCTTGGAGAAGAGATACTGTGCTAGATGTAGGTTTGGTCTTACCCAGTATGGTTGTATTCAGGCTCTTTCCTGAAAGTTGGACTGTTTTTGTTCCCATTGATAGGAATGCATTTTGGATATTGCTAAATTGCATGTGCTAAACATGACTTGTGTTCCTTGGGATCATAAGTACTTCTGGAAAGCTAGTTATTTCTTGCACATACCTGGCTTCAAGATCCCTAGTATAAGTATGCCTAGATCCTGATGAAAGGTCTTTCATACCTCTCTATTATATATGGCCAACACTGACCATTCTTCTGTGCTACCAGTATAGTCATATGTTCAGGAGCAAAATAAATATCTCTGGCAAACACACTTAATATGTTTGTTTATCACATGATGTATTTCTTTTTTACTATGGCAAACAGTTTTTTTTGTTTAAATGGGAAAACAAAAACATGCTTCATCTTCCCCTTCCTTCTTTGACACTCAGAGAAATACTGTTTATGCCCTTAATGTGAGACCCCTCTATAAAGTATTGGCAGAATGCTATTGTTGTGAAGAGTTTAGATAATATCTTACACCATACATGTCATAAAGAAGGATATGATACAGAAGCAGGATCAAATAATCACAGAGTAGTAAGTTTGAAAGGGATCTGAATTTGAAATTGGTGCTGATCAGTACTTGTGCAGCCTTAACCCTCCTTGTGTTCCTTTTCCTTCATTTTCACATCTAAAATCACACACAATTCAGGGATGTTCATATTTGGGTGTTAACCCTTTCTTTTTAAAGTCATTTGTCCCAATGTATGAAATGTGTGTGTCATAAGGTACATAAGGTTCACAGCAATTTCACATATCATACTGATAGTGGGTGCTTCAGTTTACACTGCATATGCTCAGTTGAGGTGGGCTTGTTTTTTTAATGAAATTTTTGCAAGTGTTCGTAATAAGGTTTCCATATTATAGACCAGGGTATCAAAGTCATCCAGCCCTGCGGGCAGATGTGTGGTCTGGGGCTGATCCATGAGCTGGGTCAAACCCATGGACCCCCTCTCATATCCCCCAGCATACCAGAACCAGCGGCTGCTCCAGCCATTCTGGGACTCTCGCTGCATGTGGCGTGGGTCCGAGTATCCAGAACGGGTGCTGCATGCAACACAGCGCAGTCTTGCCAGAGGCATGTAGCGCAGATCCCAGACTTGTTGGAGTAGGCACGATGCTGCATTAAGTTCTCATCCCAACCACACTGCACCACATCTGGTGCCCAGTCTGGGAGCTGCGCTGCACATGGCACCTGCTCCAGCTGGTCTGGGACTCTAGCTGCACACGGTGCTTGCAGCTGCCGTGTGCAGTGCCTGGTCTGGACCAACTGGAGCAGGCCCCACACGCAGTACAGTCCTGGAGTTGCCAGGGTAGGTGCCATGTGCAGTGCGCATGCCAAAACAGACACCATGTGTGACACAGTCCAGCTGGGACAGGCCCCACATACAGTGCAGATCCTGTCTGGCTAGATCCAGGGACAGCACCGGGGCCTGGGTGGCAGGGCTTCAGAGGCTGGATGTGGCCCTTAGGCCATATATTTAACACCACTATTGTAAGCTATAGTAAGCCTCAAGTTGCTTAATGGTGATATAGTATAGCATTTGACTGACCAAAATCTGGGTAAGAGAAGCAGCAGCAAAGGAAATGATCAGGCCAGAGTGCATCACAAGCTGTGGGCCATTATAATAAATTCGAGAAAGATGGATTGGAAGAAAACTAGGTTAAAGGTCTTGCTAAAGGGCACTTAAAGTACATTTACTGTTTTGATGCTAGACTAGGCTAATTTTAGACAAAGTATAGCAAATAAGAATAGTCATATAAATTAGAGTAACACCTATTAGGAATGAGTTTTTACATATATTTTTTACCTTATTTAGCAACCTTTTTGACATTTTGGTCCCCATATAATATAAAAATCTGGGGTTATTTCAGAATCTTTGCTCTTCAGCCTTGAACTAATGTTCTTGCTGAATAGCCCATCTGTGGATGAACTAAGATAAGAGCTCTTTTGAAATTTAATTTGAAACCTAGATGAAAAGTCTTTTTTTCTAACAGGCTGGCCACCTGTGAGAGGCTTTTAAAACTTTAGGACTTCAAAATTTCTATGATGAATTTACTTTCAAATATCAATAAGTTTGTTATGCCTTTAGATAAATGTGCACTTTATAAATGTTTAATCAGTTGCTTGATATGCTTTATCTGTAATGTTTAGTCATTTATATCTTTTCTAGATTGCATTATTGTATTAGGTTTGCTTTTAAAATAGGTCTACATTTATGTTTGTGAATACTTCATTTTGGGGGACTGGCTGAGGGTCAACAGGATGTCAATGAGAAACATGAACCTGGAATGATGAGGTGCTTTTCAGGTGAGGGTGAAATCAGATTCCGGCTTAAAGAATAGCTTCACATTAGATTTGTGTTTGGTTTGAGCAAAACTTTTTTCCAGCAAAAAATGTAGATGCATTGATACCAAAATATTTCATAGGTTGTTTTGGTTTTGCCTAAACATGCTGGGTAAAAAAGTTAAAATACAAAGTCAAAACCTTCCATTTTTCCACTCCTTCCATTTTGGTGAGTAATGTCCTTTAGTTAAAACCAAACCAAACCAAACCAAACCCCCAAAAGCTTGAATTTGAAATGAAATGTTTTGTGCCAAATTAGAAGCTGAGATGGTTCACTAAAACACTGGTCCCTAGAGCTTTCTTACCCAAATGATTATACACTAATAGTGTTGATCATAATTCTCTGTGAAGAAAATCAATAGGTTGCATATAAAACAAAGTCAAAGTAATCATACCAAAATGAGATGTTTAATTCTTCATAGAGGGCTTAGCTTAATAGTAATTGTATTTGCAATGTAATCAATGCACTTACTAAAAGGACAGGAGTATTACTGTGACTTTACTTTCAGGTATTTTTTAGAAGTGACCCCAGACTTCAGCAGAGTTTCCAGTATGGGTGGTAAAGCTATCGGCTGTGTGGAACTGTTGGCAGAAAGCAAACTTGTTTGCATTACTTTTATTGGAATTGAGTCAGAGTTGATTATTAAGCCAGCGGATCACATGTGCCACCTTAGAAGAGAGCACATCTGAGGTAGAAGTAACATCATTTGTAATAAGCAGCTGAACAATGTCATCTGCATATATAAATATTTCACATTTCATATGTCTACTGGCTTGGTTATAAATATTAAGATTGAAAGACCTGACCTTACCAGTGACCTCTGAGAAACTCCCACAGATGCTGGAAGCAATTTTGACATAGAGCAAATGAAGTGCTGTGAAAAGTGTGCCAAAGAGGGAGAAATATGACAATGAAACAACATCAAGGCTGTACAGTTTGGTTTTGGGAAGTCAAGTGGGGCAGCTGACTGTGTCAAAAGCTCCCTTAAAGACAGACAGAAGCCTGCAAAATGACCTTTACCCACAGCAGAATGAATGTGATCAGTAAATTCAAGAAGAGCTGAGGTACTGTGCAGTGGCTTAATGAGCTTTATGAAAAGGGCAAACATGAAATTAGAGATGAATTAGTTTGTAATTTAGATATTTGTCGCAATATTCAGGAAAGATGTTTTCAATTATTTTCTACATAAGAGTTGAGATTGGCCAACAGTTTTAAAAATCAAATGTGCATAGCAGTTTCAGAAAGATCTAATATAACCCTTCCTATTCAGCTGAGATTGTGCTGATAAAGAAAGGAGGTAATGAGCAAAGCAGTAATGGAGGCTGTGTGTATTCAGAGAAGGGGGAAATGTGAGGTCCCTGGAGGAAAGCTACCTTAGTAACTGCTAAATCACAGGCAGATGCAGTCATCTGGTAGAATCACTGCTTTGCAAGGGAAAGCCTTCACTGATTGACACATGTAACATGATATGAGCCTCCCTTTAGTTATTTTTAGTTTTTATTTGTTAATTTATAGCAGTTTATTATGTCCAAGGCAAAATGAGAATGAAGGATGAGAAAGCAATGCACAGGTTGATAATTTTCATTGGAATTTGTATTGCAAATTCCATGCAATATTGCAAATCCCTTGTCGTGGAAAGACCCTGGCCCACATGCAAGAACTACTGCTTAAATTAAGATTTAAAATTATCAACCTATTACCTACTTATCTATCACAATATTATTTTATAACTTAAATGATTCAGTTTAGTTGAGTACATTTGCCATGAGTGGAACTAGTTCTAAAAGCAAACAAGGCTTTAGTTGCACCAGAATAAAGCTGATGGGAGTGGAATTTCTCCAGTTAACTTTGTTGGACTAACTGTGGTCATAATATGGGCCAGTAAGCTGATCTGTGGAAGAACAACATTCTGTTTTCACGCAGTGATTTTTTTTTTCTAGAGTAGAGCTGCTGTTTATGATGGTTTCCACTCAGCTTTGATTGGCTGGCACATATCTGAAGTTGGTGAGAATGGCCTGGCATGAGCAGAGTTAAGCTACATGAGCAAGCGCCCTGCCAAGCCAATCAGGATTAGAGCCCTCAGCAATGAGAATTTCCGATATGGGATTAGAGATTTTAAAAGTAACTTAAAATTAGAAATAAAGTTAGCCAAGTTACTGAAAGCACCGTCAACAGCCTCCACCTGCAAAATTACAGGCAAGAAAATGATTTTGCAGGTTTTACTAACAGCCAAAAAGGTGAGGCGTTTTTATGGCCTGCCTGTAATTTTATGGGCAGCTGGTAACCCTGCCAGAAAGATAAAACCAGAAACATGAGAGAGAGAAAACTAGTTAGTGCTAATATGACAGCTTTATAACATTTTTTTGTTTTAAAATATGTAAAACAATAAATAGTATCCTTTGTACATTGAAGCTTTATCTTGTTTAATTAACAATTTTATTCCTATTTGCTGGGACAGCACTCTTGCTTCTTTTTTAATTAGGAAAGTAATTTGGTGGCCAATAAGTTTTAGATCCCAACCATTTCAAATCCTAGCCAAAAGAAAAATAAAACAAAATCCATCCCTAAAACAAACCAAACCAAAAGAAAAGAATGATCACAATTCTTGCTACATCCAAATGATACATCTCTTTTTTCTCATCAGTTTCAAAAACTGGAAAATGTTGTATCTTACATCAAGGTTTTCTTTCTTTTGTCTGGGTGGTAGTAGGGATATAATGCTCACTTTCAAAGTCTGTTATGAGTCTACTTTATGTTAATTTGCCATTGAATTACTAGGCCTTGAGCCAGATGCCTTAGGCAGCACAGAATTCAGTATTAGATAAAAACCTATTCAGTCGTCTTTGACATCAGCTCCCCATGCTGCATAATGTTCATTTATTTTTAAGCTACAATTTCCCCTGTGTTTGTATTAGAGAACAATACTGTGAATGCTCAAAGGAGCATCGTTAGTAAGTAATGATCAAAGTAGCCAACTAAACATACCTTAAGAGAAAAGTAAAAGCTTATTTTGAAAGGTGCTAAAGTTAAAATAAATGGATCAGGTACTCTAACTGGGAACACACAAATATCTAATAGTTAGAGTATGTATTTTTTCTTCTCTTTGTGATGGTCCCAAGGAGGTGAAAGTTCTCAAGAATAAGCATTTAATTTGTGTACTGTAAATATATTCAGTACACCAAAAAGCCCCAGTGGAATATACGATACTTGCTATTTATTTGGCAGGTCAGTGAAAAGAAAATATCCCCAAAAATGGATGACACATTGTCACAATTGCTGGTTAGCAGTTAGCACATCTTGGAAATTATCCCAAAAACACACATTAACATCCAGCTATCAAAACCCCTTCAAACATTAATTACTAACAGGACACTGTTGAGTACCTTCTGTGGTTAACTTCCCATTATTTAAATAGTTGTCCTTGCTCCTACCCACTTAGCAGCTATTAATGTCCCTCCCTTCTCTACCCACAACCGTATTTTTAATAGAGCTGCAATTAACTTGGCACATCTGAGTCCCAGCACTACTTCGGTTAGTATTTATGATAAACTTCCTTTGATTCAGTGGGAGAAGGATGAACCTGGTTCTTGTTATGCTAGTTGGGTGTATTATACAAAAGCCTGGGGCATGTAGATATCTAGCATTTTAGAACATCCTAGATGTCCCTGAGTGGGTGCACCCAAAGTCATGATGTAGCTGGCTGTGCTTCCTGAATATGAGCAGGGCTCAGAACCTGGGCAGAGTGTAGGTTTTGGCCATTTTATACCATCTGCAAGCAGCTATGGTGTGGAATAAAGTTGGAGCATCTACTGCTTGTGTGTGCACTAAATGGCACTACTCCTATGGGCATGTCTTTTCCTAGTTTATGCAGGCACAATACTTTTAGATCAGTGTTTCTCAGTCAGGATGCAGGGGCACCTTGGAGTGATGTCAGATCTTTTGAGGGGTGCAGTGACATATGCGGAGATAATCAAGGTGGGAGGAGGTAAGCAGATAATTGTAGGCTCAGGCTTGTTCCTGCCTGGCTGATCCTCCACCCCAATGCCCAGCCCCTCTGCAAGGAGGCAAGCATTGTAATGTATACATTAGTTTTTGAATGCTGATGCCCCTCAGGTTGCAACAGTTATGGAGAGCCTCAAGTCCAGCAAGTGATGCTGCAAGTCTGAAAACGTTGAGAACCACTGTTTTAGATGTTAGAGGTTGCTCAAGCAGTACATTTTCTAGTCCTATCTTCCAGAATAGTTTAGGTTCCTGAAGTCATAGCTGAACTCCCAAAATATGGAGGGTTATCGTTAAAAGTGAGCACGGCATGACCCCCATGCACCCCCTACACATTGCCACTGCTTACTGCTTTGATACTTGCGTGGAGAGAACCATAAATAGTTAGATTTGGAGATGTATTACATCAATTCATATTGTTTAAAAAAAAAAATCAAGAGCTAAAATGCCATTAAAAATAAGCAGATAAGACACTGTAGAAGGTCAAACAAAGAGCTGTGGTACTGGAGAACTTTTTGAATTAGTCCTAGAATTCCTTTCCATCAGGAAGTTAATTGGATAGTTTGTTAGCTGTGCTACAGTGAATCATGTAGCTTAGTAATAAGGATAACTCCTCGACAAAATGTGCGGGACTGTGCAATTAAAAAATTACATGGAATGTTGATGTCAGCTGGATCTGGTTAGAATTAACACGTACAGAAGCAGAATACATGTTAGGTCTCACAAGTAGGGGCTGCTAATGACCATAGTAGATATTCTAGGATGGCAG
Source organism: Alligator mississippiensis (assembly GCF_030867095.1). Taxonomy (NCBI): domain Eukaryota; kingdom Metazoa; phylum Chordata; order Crocodylia; family Alligatoridae; genus Alligator; species Alligator mississippiensis. Next base: position 61,364,983 of record NC_081833.1, on the reverse strand, counting down.
AATTTTCTCAAAACAGTTGATAAAATTGCCTGCAAAATAAGATTCTACATTTAAAGCATGGTTATTTGGTGTTACTCCAGATTACTTTTCCTTTCAACCTTACATTCACAATCCACAATTTTGCTCTGTGCTACATTTCTAATCCTACTAGAGATTTCAAAAGACTGAAATCTCCAGCAAGATTAGTTTCCTAGCAATAAAATTCCTCAAGAACACCTAAAAAGTGAATGATTAACAGGAAGGTCTCTGGGTTGGTAAATAAGAAACTTTTGAGAAAAAAGCAATTTATAGGTGAAAACAAATCACTCTTTTCCTTTCAGCTTCATATTCACCATCATACCTCAAGCAGTAAGGTAGATGTAGATGCCTATAAATTTCCACAAGCAGAGGTTAGGGAGGTTAAAAACTGCAATGTAAACTATATCCTTGGTTCCCAGAGTCTGTAGATACCTGCAGATTCTGAAAGGCTGATGGATGTATGGGATGAGAGGTATGTAAAATAGTAAAAATGTGAGGGGCGATACAAGGTTTGTTGGTCGTAGCCTTGTTGGTCTAAGGACTCGGGCAGACAAGGTTCTTTGGGTAGATGTGATATCTTTTATTAGACCAGCTCAATACTTGGAAAGATTTTTCACAGACCTACATTTTGCATTTTGGCTTCTATTCTACCCAGTAGAGCACACAATTTATTAGCACTCTCTATATGCCTCTATACTGTACTCTTTATATGCCTGAAGAAGGGTATTTGTGTCCAAAAGCTTGCAAAGAGCTATTTAGTTGGTCTAATAAAAGGTATCACAACTACACAAAGAACCTTGTCTGCCAGGCATGATACAAGACATCTTACTTTTTTTTTTTACTGATGAATTTGAAATTGGTCCTGTTGCATAAAATAGCATTAAAGTGTACAAATGTTTAAACCAAAAATGAACTTAATGAAATTTAGCATGTTTTTGAGTCCATCTGTCAAGAAAAATAGCTTTCCTATCTAAAAATATGGTTTGTACAAGCAAACACACCTGAATAGGTATGTGTGGGCCTGAAAGCTTGCAAAGAAAAAAAATTGGGTTTTTTTGCAACTATTTAGTTGGTCTAATAAAAGATCGCCTCTACCCATAGAGTTTTGTCTGCACTTTTCATTGGCGACGCTACCGGGTATCATATTCTTGTTCAGCAGATCAGGCACAGGATTGCAGTTGTTCATGTTGTTTTAAGCTTAAACAAAATGTTGTTGACAGGACAAGTTACTTGCTTGCTGCAGCAGTAAAAAAGAGGGTGTTGGATATACAAGGCAAAGGGAGTACAGCAGGGTTAAGACAGGGTAAGTTATGGCTCGCAGGAAGTTTGCATATAGTTATAAAAGTTGCATCAATGATGTGGGTTTTTTATCCTCTTATCCCAGTCGGCCTATCTTTCCTTGCACAGTTCAGTTGCTAATCTATTACAACGTGTAAATCATTCTATTTCATTTCTAGTACCTCATTCCTGTTGTGGGTGTTTTTCCAGCCATAGTTCTGAAATGTATTTATTGACTACAGTCAAAAAGATACTACAATGGTTTATCTTTATTTTCAATAAGTCAGGATGTTTCCCTAATGTAATACTAATAGGCTATTTGGGGATAGATCATGGACATAATTTCGGCATCAATTCTCCATCAAAGCACAAGCCTGTCAATTTAGGGCATTTAGTGCTGCAGGGAACACCATCACATGAGCCATAAGATTTTGATGAAATCCAGAGGTAGGCGCACGCATGGCAGTCTTTATCCCTCTGGTAAAACACAACACAATACAATTATGCTGTTGACCTATGCAGTACAGATACAGGATTTGAGCACCTCCTTTAAAGCAACGGTCTTACAGAATAGGAGAGAAGTTCCACACCTGTGACAGAAGCTAAAGATTGTGCCATCTGCATGGACTGTCTCTGGGATCATATGCCCTCTGCAATGCTCTCTGCACTGGCTGGCTGGATGTGCAAGCAAAGTAGGTTCTGACTGTCTACCTTGAAGGATGCAGTACCATCCCTATAGCTTGGAATTACAAGGCAAGCCTACAAGGATGTGCCTTTCTTGTTACAAAGAGCAGTGTCATCCCCAGTCTTGGCCTAATCGTTTGTTTTACTTAGGTGGGTAGAAGGAGCTACAGAGGAAAGAAGAGCAAGTGTAGGTCAAATAAAATAAACAGCTTTTTAGAGAGGGAAGGTTTTCTTGTAGTTAGTGTCAGGACTCCTGGCTTCTGTTTTCAGTTCCTCCACTAATTCTCTGCATTACCCTGGGCGATTCAATTAACCTGTGTGCTTCAAGGCTAGGGACAGAAATTACACATAAACCAGTATACGTGATTGGAAACTGGGTTAAATCTGTAACACACAAGAGGCAGGTACAGACATTGCATTTTCATTTTTACTGGTATAAGTGATCAGAAACCGGTCTATACAGGTAACAGAACAGAAGTTTGGCACACGTAGACTGATTTAAAAATGGCAGAACCTGGTCTAAGATTGCTTGCCCCCACCATAGGGCAAATGTGTTCTCTTCACTACTGAACTGAGCTATGCCGCTTACAGAAAACTGCATAACTTAAATCAGTTCTGGTTCGGGCTTCTTGAGTGTTTGTCCCTAGCCCAGTTGACCCATCTGCAAAATAGGGACAAAATTTGTGTACATGGAAGAACTGTTCTGAGACTCTCTGAATACTTGCACAATGCTTTGAGATATTTGGGTGGAAGCAGTTTCAGTTCATTAATACAAATTATTATGAGTTAATGTGCTGGCTGTGGCACAATATGTATAACAAACTACCTTAACATTAATTTAAACATTGAGTTTAAGTTTGACGTTGAATAATTTTAATATCACAAACATCACAAATGAAAAAGACAGACATTTAAACACTCATATGCTACATATACAGCAAATGTATTCAGTTCCCTTGGAATAAAGTTGCCTGTACTATAGTAGGTTCTAGCAGCCTTGGCTGAGGAAAGTATAAAAAGTTTTTGATGAAAGAAAGTGTAAAGTACTCAGGAAATAAGTTGCAAAGTTATTAAAAAAAGAGTTACTTTCTACATCAGCTGTTGAGTTTAAAGCTAAGTGACAGACTAAAAGCGTTCAAAGCAGCTCATACCTAATTCCATCTGCCAGTAACAGCTTCTTCATTACAGGGAAACGGAGAGAAGAAAACACAAAGCAAGCCTAATGTAATAAACCTATATATTTGCTAGCTCGTTTTCTGTCACACATAATTGCAGTTATCAGTCTCCATTTATAATCCAATAATTCTCTTAGCAAATGTTTGTGTAACTCAGGCTTTGCTTGATGGTGAGTGCTATAGATTCTGACTGAAGACCTGATACTATATGTTTTGGTCTAATTTTAAAAAGGATATTTTTGAAAGCCAATTTTTGTAATGGATTTTACACCTACTTTTTCAAAGAGCTGCACATGATTTAACCAAGCACACTTTGATTGGAATTGTGTGCTTAGAAAGGATGACATTCTCTGGAAAATGCTTTTAAAATTTAGGGGTAACTTTGAATGCTCAGGCAGGTATTTATTTATATGTCTTTCCTGGCAGTCTCTGAGCCTGTCTAAAATTGTCTAATCCTGTCAAGCAGGTTCCAAGAAAAGAAGGCCACACAGAAAAAACAGGACGTTTTAGATCACTTGTATTTATGGCAAAATACATATTAAAAGTATCATACTCATCCTGACTCAATTATCTTTTCTATTTCTTAGAACATAACTCATAGTTTGCATGACTCAAATAAGAAAGCCATAAAGAAGCAGATCCTGGCATAGCTCAAATAGATTTGTGACCCCTGACATCAATCACAGAAGCTTTAGGCCAAACATGCAGGGACACAAAGAGTCTTTCAATCACCAGGGAATTGCCTGCATGCAAGGATGTCCCTTCCATGCCCTCATCCATTCCAGTGACAAGAAGCTGGGTGACATAGGAGGTACCATGCGGCAATTGTTGCATCCAAGATTTGCCTAGGCTAGAGGAATGCTGAAGCAGTTGATACGCTTACATTAACGTAACTGCACTGGAGGACAGAAGCCAGAGATCATTTTGAAATTGAAAAATGCAATTTTTCTAAAATGGAAAATGTGTTATTTTTTAATGAAAGATTTATTTTCTAGGCACAAAATCCTTATAGAAGAATTAATTATTAGATAACATCAACACTGGAATCTTCAATCAGTTCCCCAGGGGGAGCTGCTGTAAATAAGCAAATGCTAATTGCAAAGGCAAAAACATTGGTTGCCAAGGAACTATGCATGCCACTGTGCGCACACACGTTTTCAAGCAATGTTTCTTTAAAAATAAAAATTCAAAGTAAAACTGACTCTACAGGTCTATAGAATTTTGAATGAAGACTTCTAGTGCTACAGCCACTCAGGGAATTATGGGAGATCTGTACTGTGACTGCAGGGGAGCAGTAGTACTGGTAAAGGGCAGAAGGGATTGTTGGGAGTAGCATCACAGACCTCATAGTACTTCTGAAACTTGGAACGTTATTAAAAGTGCCGCACATCTTCCTCCATCCCGTGCTCCAGGAGCGTGGGAATTCTGTTTATGAATACATTCAAGGTGGCTCTGGATAAGAAAGAAATGGACTCCCTGTTCTTCACCTAGGCTATAACTTGACCTAAATACATGGGCAACTGGTGGCACCTTAGTCAGGGGGGGGCACATGCCCCCCTCCCCCCCCAAGCCTCCCCTCGACCAGTCAGCTATGAGGAGGGTGGGGTTCCCCCACGGCCAATCTTGCTGACCGCCTGCCCCCCCTGCCCATACCCTAAGCAGGGAGTGCAGTCTGTCAGGTGGTGCACGTGTAGCACCGTGTACCCCGTACGCATCGCCACTGCCTAAATATGTGGAATAATTTGAAATCTGGAAAATGGAACCCAATCAAACTTTTAAAAAATCATATGGAAGATGTCAAGCACTTCAATTTGCTCCCTCACTTCCTTTCATCCCCTTATTAAAGGATGAAGAACGGGCCTCATCATCTCTGAGCTCATAGTCCATGCGCAGCCCATATCAAATCCTGTTTGTCCATCAACACACATGATAAATGCCACAAATCAACTTCTTCCCTCCTCAATGATGGGCATAAACTCTATATTTTCTCCATGCTTTCTTGCCTCAATGCCTAAAGAACTCAGTGCTGCAGTTCCAATTTCCAGTAGGCAAGAGGAATATTTCTTATGCTTCCTAACCAAGGGTGGTTATCCCCCTGTGAAGAGAAGGGTGAAGGTTTATGTTGGAACTGCTGTTATCAGTTTCTAATTTTGCTATTTCCCAATATGTTAATAATTTAAATAAATAAATGTTTAATGAAAATGTTTCAAATAAACAGAGATCTAGTCTCTTAAAAGTTAAGTCAGTTTTATAGTCTGGAGAATTTTGAACTTCTTCATTGTAGAAATCATATATGCTATCTGTAGAGGGTTTTAAGTAAAAAAATGGAGCTAAATGATTGCAATGCATACTAACTTCAGGAAAAAAAGAAGCTTAAAAAGCTGCCTCCTAGACAAATCAGATGCAACAGATCTGGCTTGTAGATTCATGACTGGTTTTCAGAATCACCTGTGTAAACTAAAAGCACAAGTCCCACTGACTTTGGGAGTTAGATGGTTTTGAAAATCCAACCTATAATCAATAAATTTCTAACATATAAATTCCTTGAAGTTGGAACATGTAATTTTGTTTGCACTTGACTCTAGATGCAAAATGCAGCTCTCACTTCCAACTGGATCTTTTAAAACAGAACCCTTTATCCAGTCCCACTATGGGTGCAGAAAGGGGGCATGCTAGTAGATCTGTCTACAGGATTAAGACCTTGGAGGCTAAATTTAAAAAACTTACAACGAATAGTTTTTTTCTGGTACAGAGGGTGTGTCTACATATGCAAATAGCGTGCCTGAATAAACTCTGGTGCTGTTTGTGCTGGAGTTTACTGCTCCAGGGTGCACTGCTTGCATGTGCGCCCAGGACTGCAGCATGTTGAGCCAGGGTGGTGCAGCCTTGGCTGCCAGGGGGCCGGAGGAGTCATCCTGCCAACTCAGGGCTACTCTGACTCAGCTCAATGTGCTGCGGAGGAGCTGGCTGGGGCACGAGGCCGCTTCACTGCAGCTGTCAGCCAGCTAACCCTGTACTGAAGCACCCTCATGCCCCAGCCAGCTCTGTCAGTGTCAACACATGTGTTGCAGTGGAGTAAACAACTCCACCGTAGGATAGTACTTGTGTCTGGCAGTACTATCCTACAGTGAAGTAATTAGTTTACTCTGTCCTAATAGTACCACACATGTAGATGCTGATGTTTTACTGAGGAGCTAATTAGGCAATTCCACAGTAAACAACTCTTGTAAATATGCTCAAAGAGTGTCAAAAAGGTTTGTACTATTTTCCTAGATTGCTTTTGTATTGCGATCTACTAGGAATGAAGGAGTTAATTTCTTCTGTGGGACAAAAGAGAAATGTCTGTGGGGTAGGCATGTCTAGGTCAGTATGCAGGAACTGTCAATATATGAATGGAGTTACCTTGGAGATGCAATGAAAGACCAACAACCAGTCATTTACTTGTAATGACTTCCAGCCAAGGGAGGCAGAACATCTGAAAACAGCATGACTACAACCAAAAATTAAGAATAAGCTGTCAACAGACTGAATTGAGAATTGGGCTGCCTGGTGTGGTGACGGAAGTTGAATCTCAGATATTTGAGGTGGACTGAGAGATAACACTGCTGGCATACACAAAGACTTTGTTTTCCCAATCTAATCTAAAATGTCCCAAAATAGTTATTCCAGCTAACTAAATGAAAAGTTTTCTTGGTTTGAAAAAGTGGTCATGTGTTGCTGCAAGCATCTGCTCGGTGACTTACTGCTTTGGGAGCTATACAGCAATAGGAGTTCAAGTTTGGATTCGCTGAAGGAGTCAAGGTGGAACATAGTAGTATTAAGGCCATGTATCCCATGTTACATAGTGGAGGTTTGGGGCTTTCTCTTGAAAAATGTGATGGTCCAAATCCTAGCAGTAAAAGGAGAGACTACACACAGATAAGAGGCAAGCTTGCCCTGCATGTCTGTGATCCCCGAATACAGCCTTTTCTGGCTGTGCAGTGACATTTGAGCGTGCTCATTTTAAAGTTACAGGAGTGTGGAGGAAAAACGTTATTTACTGCTTCTGGATGCTTGTTTTTTATTTCTCCTGTAACTTAAAAACAGCTTTGTTTTCTCAAATGAAATTTAGATCCCACGCATTTTACACCCTCAGCCCATTATGTGACAATGGCCCCATTTTTTCTTTGGCCATGGTTGATAACACATAACATATTTTATGTGGGTGTTTTTAGTCAGTAACCATGTAAAGTACACAAGGGGACAGTGTGCAATGCAGTTCTTAATAAATGATTCTGCTGGAAGATATTCCTAAACCAATCTATCTTTCACCCAACAAAACCTGTTTTAAGCTGCATTTCAAAGTGTAGGTAAAAGGTCCCAGGAGGTATATTGAGCTAGTTCACTGCCCTGGCTTTCCAATCCCCTTTCTTCTAACTGATGGGGAGTGGGAGGAAAGGTGGTTTTGATGCCACACTTAAAACAGCCAATGTGTCTTCCCTTCCTCTGCTGTAGCTTTTCTGTCTCTGCTCTCATGTTGAATCACAGATGAACAAAGGAGGTGCATGCTTTACAACTGTTCCTATTTCTGCCCACTAACTGCTGTTTCAGCTTGTATCCTTACATATTTCTTTATCTTTCATTTTACCAGGCCTGAGCCCAAAATGAATTGTAGCAGAAAGTAGAAAAGAAATTGGTGCCTCAATGAGGTGGGTTCTAGATAACATCTCTTTTTTAATCCCATACTTCCCTAAATATGAGATTTTGCACCCTTTGGGCTTTATGCTGAGGGTCTAGAGTACATACAACTCCCGTTTCTCTTACCGAGAAGCAGTGGTGGTCACTGGCCGGTCAATAGGGGGTACTTGGGCGCCACCCCACCAGTTTCAAAACGACACACAAAAACTGTGTCAGCTAAATAAGTAAATAAAAATAATAGTGTTGTTCATTGGAAGTATCCAAAACAGCGTCTGTTGAATTAACAATGTAAACAAAAATAATAATATTTTTTTCTTGCCTGTGTCTGCTAGTAACATACTCAATTATTATGGTTGTCTGCTACGTATACACAACAAAAAGTTGAGTGTGAGCAGTAAACACCTCGGCGCGATCTCCTTACTGCCCAAGTGGCGCATGAGCAGTAGAAACACCTGAACAGTTTGAATGGATGGAAATAACCACTTGTTTAAGCGGGCAGCGGGGCACCTGTACTGACACCCCAGCATGCGTAAAGAGCTATTACATAGGAACGCATGGGAAACCCCCAACCCTGCCCGGAGGGGGAGGGAGAAGGGAAAGGGCAGAGCCTGACTCTCTCAGTCACCCAAGGCTTGGCTCAGGCTCACTTCCCTTCTGGAGCCTGTGAGGTAAATGGGACTTGCAGGGGGTTGTGGGGCAGGTGGGGAAGCTGGCTTGGGGCTGAGGCAGCAGGGAGTTTGCAGCTAGCCAGGTACTCCAGCAGGGAGCTGGGGGGGTTTGCAGCCCGGGAACTCAGTTGGCAGCTGGGGAACAGGGATTTTGTAGCTGGGGGGTTTAGTTTTGATAAATATAAAAAATTACATGCTATGTTGTATAGCATAGTTTTCACAAACAAACAAAATTGAATAAATACAATAAAATAAAAAAAGATTTGAAACTAGATGATAGAGTGTGATGCTCCGCCTGCCCTGCCTGGCTCAGAGTTCACCAGCCATGCCTGCTGAGAAGGACTCCTGCTTCTGTTCCCAACTGCCCCTTATCTAACAAAACCCTCCCAACCCTTTCTAACCTCTCCACTGAGGAGCCTACTTCCTTCTCTTGTTTGTCCAGCTACTGCACATTATCAACTATGTCTTGGTTGTTTTGCCTTGGTCTGCACTGTAGAGACTGGCCAAAAGGGAGGTGAGTTTGTATGGGGCAGGAGTCTAGGCATACAGACTGGTATCCTTCTGGCACTTATATGGGCAACTGGGGAGTTGGGAAAGGGTCTCTTCCAGCTGCTGGAAGAAAGGAACTGAAGAGCTAAGCTGGGCAGGAAGAAGAGGAGAAAGACTAGGAACTATAGTCTGCCTTAGGGGAGAGAGAGGAACTGAGAAAACAAACACATCCATTCACTAGAAAGGGTTAACTCGCACTTTCTAGCTATTGTTTAAATACAGATGCTTTGCTTTGTGGCTCAGTAACTCTAACTGTGACAGATGTGTAATCATGTACTCTTTCAATACTCTGCAATACTGCTCTAAGAGCAAAGAAGCTAAGCGGTTAGTGACATTTTATATCGGCCCCAATAAATCTCTTAAGAAAAAATAGTTTGAAGATGAAGGCATGCATGGTTGATATTGAAGCGGAGCCTGTTTGTGCCGAATACATTGGAGAGTTGGTTCAAGAACAGTTAGTTCATCCTTGTGAAAATATTACCCTTGCAGTGCTGCCAAGGTCACTGCCTGTTTAGGTTACCTGGTGCCCTGGGACATATTTCTAAATCAGTGAGGTCCTTGGAAAGGTTTACTTCAATGCCTGGACTTCAGCGTTATATAGACATACAGTATATATCCCTTATAATTCTTAATACAAAAATAGAAAAAAGAAATATCCTTGCTCTTTTGGGCCAGCTATGAAGAAGCATACAAATGAGTTACTACTATATGCCACAGGGAGAGCATACAATTAAGCTACCTTCCCCCATACTCCTGAACAGGAGACAGACATGTTACATCTGTCTGTAATGTCTGAACACAAGATGGTTGGTTGCTTACTGTACCTCACACTAGGGAAGTATAAACCCTTAGTTTAGTTTGCTTAGCTATTCAAGAGTTGGCTACTTTTTACAATTACTTCTTTAGCTCAGAAGGTAAGCAGCTCATTATTTTAACGCTGAATGTCCTACGTTTCCATTATCTCACTATTAGCCCACGTGGGATTGAGCTACTTTAGCAAAACAGGCAGGGTTCAGTCTTCCCAAAGGAGTCATACCTGAGTATAGTGTGGCCAGAACTGACAGTGTCTAGACTTTGCGGGACTGCATACAACACCTGTTTAACTGGGCTACTAATTGCCACTGGTAAGCATGGCCTTTGAGATGTTTCTGTGTCTCATGTAACAGGCATAATGTCTCCCGCCATTGCCGTCCAGATTCTTTTCCATTCTACCCAAGCACAGATCGGCCTCGTGGAGCCATAATTGAGCCTTAATTGGAAAGCATAAAATTAGTACAGTAGAATCCTCTTAATTGGGACACCACAGTGGGCCTATTATCTCACTTAAAGGGAGAATAATTTATTCCACAGAGCTATGCATGTGGCACATTTGCATGTGGTACAAAGAATTCAGGGGTAGTTGTAAAGTCTAAAAAGATAAAATACTGAACTGACTAAAAACACCTGGTTAAAATATTCACTGCATTTCACTTTTATTTTTCCTTTTGTGGTCTTTATACAGCATATTTTTTGACAGAAGACCAAAGTTAAATGTTTCATACCTACTCAACACCTGGTAAAACACCACTTAACCTCTTGGACCTGGTCAAACATGTCTCCATTTAGCAGAATATTTGATTGTGCTGTCATCACTAGGCAGGAGTCATTGCATAAAGCTAAATTGCTTTCCTAGAAGAAATCCTAATAAAGTAACCATCCCAATTAAAATGCCCGTGATTCTGGCAAATAGTGTATTTTAGTCCCAATTTTACTGACCACTCAGCATACCTCTGATGTAACGAGCTGAGCCTATCTCAGACATTTTAGAATCATAGGAGGTAAAGAAAAAGTATTTTTCATATATTCCTTATGTAAATGCTAGTGTTTACTTTAATTAAAACTGTTCAAAAGCATAACATTCTTGAAGCATCGTTAACTACAAGGAGCTGTATCAGAAAATTAATTCTGACTGATGGCAGACATACATTAGGGGACAGTTAGTATGCAATTGCATAATTATTGATTATTGATTTGTGAAAGACTCTAAGTGCCTACTCATGCTCTGGAGCAGGCACTTATATGATAAATGAAAATATACAGCACAAAATAAAATATTAAATTAGTGTACATTCCACGTTCAAATATCCCATTCCCATTCAAATATCCACCAGTTAATATGAAGATAATAAAAGAAACCTAGTCTACTTGATTTGTACAGATGATTATCACCATATTTCACGTGGTAATTGAACACGGGAATTAAGTCTACAGATGCAAGTGAAGGCTGATAAACTGGCATGCCTAAATGTTTGAAATCAAGGGTTGGAAATCAAGTATATTCTATACTTCCGAGTTACAGAAAGATTCAAATATATATGAGCTCTCAACATCTCCCCTTCTGACCTCCACTGTGGAATAAAAACATATCCTTGTACCTTCTAAACTGCAACTTTTTATTTCAAATGTACTTTGACAGAGTACATTTGCACAGCCAGAAAAGGCTGTATTCGGGGATCACAGACAAGGAGGTCAAGCTTGCCTCCTATCTGTGTGTAGTCTCTCCTTTTACTGCTAGGATTTGGACCATCAAATTTTTCAAGGGAAAGCCCCAAACCTCCACTATGTAACATGGCAACAGATGATTTTGGGTGGGAAAACTGACCCCTTGTGCTGAATTTAAAATCTTATTTTCATTTCCTGCAGAATTCTCAGTTTTCTTATTGCCAAAATCTACATTATCTGTCAGTGATACAAAGGGTGAATGCGATTAACCACCCACTCACTTGGAACAAGTGGTATCTAGATGCATTTAATTTAGAACATCCAGAGCTGTCAACAGCTTACCATCTGCTGAGGGTACCTGCTGGAATCTGAGATGCCCTCTTAGCTACAGGCTGGTTCAGAGATTTAAGAGGAAAATCTCTCAGGTTTTCTGATCTGCATTTTGAATATGTTTGCCTGGTTTCACTGTGGTCAAATAAGAAATATGCAACCTAAATTACTGCAAAGGCTGTAAATATATTGTTTCCCAAATCGAATCTAAGAGACTCCTTATAAGGCCTCTAAGTAATTAAGAATGGCCTAATTACTTAGAGGCCTTATAAGGAGTCTTCTAGATTTGATTTGGGAAGCAATATATTTACAGCCTTTGTAGTAATTTAGGCTGCATATTTCTTATCTGACCACAATGAAACCAGGCCTGGATGTAATGAGGAAAGACAAAATGTCACTAATTATGATCACCATTGGATGCTACATTTAGCCCTCTTGTACCCAGTTACTGCAGACACCCACAGGCCTGATCCAAACCCATTGAAGTCAAGGAGAAATGTTATTTCACTGGCTTTCAGTCGGATACCAGTGTCGTTTCTGTGTAATGTCTATGGCCTTAATTTTAGATTTTCTTGCCCTTGTGTTATTATGTGTTTATATGAGGCAAGGATTTTTGTGGGTGATATCTTTATTGGACCAACTGCATGGCTGGGAGAGGTTTAGACAAACTTTTGGGTACAAGGCACCCTTCTTCAGGTCTTAATATGCAAATGAGCCTCTCATGTATAAAGTGAAACCGTACAAACCTTGGCAGGATTTGGGTTTTAACTTTATAAATGGGACTAGTACAGCTTCATACATACCTGGGACTGTCTTCCAAACTCAGTCTGTGCATAACAGTGCAACAGGTTAGGCAAAAGACTCAAACACTGGGGAAGTACTAGTGAGAATACATTACATATTTTTAAAAGCACCTCAATTATTTAGTCAATGGGATAGCCCTACCCTAGAAGCACTCATGATATGATTCTATGATTTGAGGTTCTGAACCCGCAGATAAAAGGTAATTAGCTGATATGCTCATTGTAGAGAATACATATTTTGTCTGTTTGAAATCTATCTTTTATTTTGTCTTTTGGGGCAGAAACTACCTTTTTGGTCTGATTCTTCTGCTCTTTTGACTTGTGCAGCCTTAAGGAAAATAGACATAGGGATTTATGCTTGGTTCAGTAGGAATAGGCATTCGGGTCCAGTAGGACATTACGTATAGCAAAATAACAAATTTTGCATTGTTTTTTGTAGCTTCCAGAACTCCTTCAAAAATCCACCTAGTTTAAACTAAACTGTGGCTCTTCAGAATAATAGCTGTAACATACAGGGTAGGGAGAGAAGTTGCACATAAACTGGTTTAAGTGATCAGAAACTGGTTTAAACCTATAACAGAACAAACGTTCAGTGCACATATGCACATAAATCAGTTTCAAAATGGCCAAAACTGGTTTAAGATAAACCTGGTTGAATTTAGGTCAAACTGGTTTATGAACCTTCTGTCTCAGGCCCCTTCTTGTTTCAAGTTAAATCAGTCCCTCAGCATCCTAGGATGCTTTGCAGCCCTGGACTGGGTTGTGCTGTTGGCTCCAGAGAGCATAGTTGGTCTTCTGCTCCCTAGCTGGAGCAGTGAGAGCTGGCTGACAAGAAGGTGGGAGTGGGAAAGCAGGCATGGGATGCAGCCCGGTCTGCCTGGGGCAGAAGGGGGGCAGCCCTGGCCAGCCCCCTGCTTGAGCGAAGAGTGGGGAGATGTGGCCACGGCCCAGCTGGGGGCTCACAGGCTGAGGAGGGGAGGGAGGTGGTTTAAGCCTCCTCCCTAGCCCCAGCGGGGATTGCCTGGTGGGGACAGTCCCTCCCGGGCTTCCCTCCCAAGTTTCTCCCCCGGCCCCATTCCCCGTTCCTCACTCAAGCGGAGAGCAGGGGACATGGCCACACCATGGCCAGGGGCTGCCTCAGTGTGAAATGGTGCTGGCTGGCAGCTCCTTCCTTAGCCTGTCTCCTGGAAAGGCTTTCAGTAAATCCTTTAGATACTTATTGGGAAGGAAGGAACCAGCCAAGTTGGCAGCTGCCTCTCACCCTGCTCTCCGTCACTATCACAGGGGGTGTGAACTCTGCCTGCTGAGCTACCAGAGAAGGTAGTGCTTACCTACCACACGTCACGGGCACAGGCAGAGCTACATGTGGTACCCCAGACTGCTCTTGTCTGGAGCAGAGGCTACTAAGTCGCATTGAGCTATCTAAATCAATGTGTCAATGTGTGTGTGAAGGTCAGAGCTTACAGCCCCCCCCAACTAGAACTAACCATCCTGGTCTACTGACTGCGTTATTGTTCAGTGGGGCTCAGAACGGGGTTGGGATTGAGCCTGACAGGGGCGCAGCACTCGCTTGCCACTCTCCACTTTAGTGGCAAGGGGTGGGGGGGAGCCTCATAGGCACTGCTGCACCCCTGCCAGGCAGACCCTGTCTGGGGTGCCGTGCCAATGGGAGAGGGAATGGAAGGGGGATTAATCCCTCCTCCCTTCACCCACTTTGCCCCAGGCGACTGGCCCGGAGCCAGCACCTGGTCAGGACCCCTGTCACTTGAGTGGCGAGTGAGGGAGTGGGAGCCTGGGAGGGACTGCCTTCCCCATAGGTGGCTGGTAGGGGGGCACATGCCCCCCCGAGATTGGCTTCTGATTTGTCACCGCTCAGGATGGCAAACTGTGGCCCTGCAGAGCTGGGTGGAGAGGCTGCGGCTCTTCCCACAGGGCCCGTGGCAGCCATGGTTGAGGTTTGGGTCCCCCCTGCCTCGGGTGGAGGTAGCTTTACCTGTGTTCTGACCGGTGGTCTGCAGTTCGCTGGGCTGGCCACTCCTGGTCCGCAGTGTGTCCCCCCAGACTCGGGAGGCACCAGTCACCCCTGGCCCACCCCCCAGGCAAACCCCGCTGGGGTCCAGTGTATTTGAGGTGTATTTCAGAGCAGCTCAATCCCAACCCTGTTCTGAGCCCCACTAAACAATAACTCAGTTGGTAGAGCAGGATGGTTAATTCTGGGGTGGGGGGGTGGAGCCTGACAGGTATACTACACCCTTGCTGGGCAGATCCCAGCTGGGGACCATGATGGGGTTTAAACCCCTTCCCAATCATACTTAGTGGGCCTGCCCTCTCCCACCCACCCCGCTCAGCTTCTCTCCTGCAGGCATGTGGCTGCATTTCCAAAATCAGAAGTGAATATCTGTTCACTTGCTTCTCAATTCATTGTACTCAGGTTACACTAACCTGCAAAGATTGAATCAGTTCAGGCTTGGGCTTTTTGAATGTCTGTACTTAGCCACAGAGTCTGGCCAAATGTTTGTTTTGACTGTCACAGAGTATAAAGTAGAGCACAGGGAGTGGAAGTGTTAGATTTTTTTCATAATGGAGGGACCATCCCTATGCTCTGTACAGTCCTTGGCCCTCCCATATGTGATTGTCAACTAAGGTGTGAACTGTGAGCAGTATTTTTGTTTAACAGAACCAGAGCTGAAACCTCCATTTATATGAACATAGGTCCCTGAATAGGCATCAGGCAATAGTTTTTAGTTGTTACTCAAGAAAGGTCTTGATAAAAGCTACTGTATGCAAGTATGAACCTCCCTGAAATTTGGAGAACTTCAAAACTGGATTCTGATTCAAATATTCCTCTTTTTCTTTAAAAGGCCAGTCCAAAGCTCTGGATCCAATCATTTGGAAACTTTGGTAAAGTTCAAGCGCTGCAAGCTGGCTTCCTTAACTGGTCAATACTGCCCACTGTGCTGGGTGGTTCACACTCGTGAGTGGATGCCCTAAAGCCAAGAACTTTCATGGTCGGGGTGGGTCGAGAGGGGGTGCAGTGGCACAGTTGCACTCCCCTTTCAAATCTCATCATGGGAGCAGCAGTTGAGGACTTTAAGTCTCCAAAGTAGCTAAGAATTTTCCCCTCACTCTTTCCCTCCATGTCCCTCTGCCCTCCTATTCCCATTTTCTCCACCTATTGCTGACCTGGGGGCAGGATGAGCTCCAGAATCACTCCTGTCCCACTTCAACCAGGCTGTATGGAGAGCTGAGCTCAGCCAGGAACAACAGCAGCATCGTTCAGGTTTTCCCTCCTTGTCTAGTCCCCCAGGGTGTTCCCTGCCAGCCCAGGAGCTGGGGTAGAAAAAAGGAACCTGCCTGCTGCTGCTGTCCCTCAGCTCAGGATCCTGCACGGTTGCTGTATGCAGCTGGAGCCCCCAGGTCAGCATGGGAACATTCAGGGCTCAGGCAGGTACCAGGCACAGGAAGGAGGGACCCACTTGCTACTGCTGCTGTACCCTACTGAAAGGGGGTGGGCAGAGGCTCTCCTGCCCTGCTCCAGCTGTGGGCTGCGGGGAGCATCTGCACCAGGCTCTGCTGGGGACAGCAGAGGCAGCAGTGGTGGTGGTGAGTGGGTCCTTCTTTCCTGCCCTGGATCCCTGCCTAACTCTCCTCTTGTGGCTGGCCCAGGGGCTCCAGCCATGCCTTGCTCATCCCCACCATGGTCTCAAGGGCAGTGCTGGTGGCATCTGCCATACCCTCCTTTTCTTAATTCTGGATCTATCTATGTTTATGGTCTATTTTGAAGGAGCGTCTGTATAACAGATTTTCCAATTCGTTGGCAGTTCCAAAAAACTGAAAGAAAGTTGTGCTTTAGGTCCACCCATAATAGATTTTTGAAGACTTTGGTAAACTGCATGGTCAGTAACATGTCATTTTCAACATTTATTTTTAAATAATATTGAGCGAATTTGAATGTGGCACGCAGTCTTGCATGAAAACTTGGGCCCTACCGTTTTGAAAAGGGTAGGAGGTTTGGCTATGAACTGCATTTTCAAAATGCCAGATATTAAATGCACTCAGGGGAAAAAAGAGATTGGCTCTTAAGCAGACTCCTTTGTACCATCCAAACATTGAGGATGGCGGTTAAGGGACTGGATTAGAGGAACTCAGATGATTGATTTCATTCACTGTTCTGATCATCCTTTGAACAAGAGCAAAAGATGTAATTTCTCTGTGCTTCAACTGCTTTTCCAAAAAAAAGGGGGAAAATATACTTTTTTTTACTCTCAGCTTTTTTCTTTCTTTTCCATTTAGACATTAGGCTCTCTCATGCATATGTATTTATGCAGTGCACAAGCAGAGCACCAGTCAAGTTAGCATCTAGATCCTGTTGTAATACAAATAATAAGTAATTATTAGGTTCAAACCAACAACTAAGTAAAGGAACAGACAATTCAAGACTTTTATTCTCCTTTGTTTTCCATCTCTTCCTCCTCCTCAGCAAAACTTCCAGAAATCATTTTGAACAACAAACAAGCCTGGAGTCTAGATCACACTTCACTGGGCGAATAGATCATATTAATGGAGTTTTGTTTTTAAGTCAGTATCCAGGGGATTCCAAAGCTTGTCATCAGCAGGGGCTGTCACTGCAAGCACTGGAGCAAGACTACGCAAAGAAAGGGAAAGGGATAAAAATAAAGGAGAAAACCCCCCCACAAATTCGAATAATGTAAGCAGGTTAGAAATATGAACCCAGCAGGGGCACAATTCACCACTCTGTTAGTTCAGTTCTTTGCTTATTTAACTCCATAGATTCCAGCAGAATTATGCTGGAGTAAAAGTGAAGTGACCCAGCACTGTATCAGGCCCTGAACCTTCAAGTTGGCTCTCTTTGCTAAGTGGCCTGTGCTATTTCGATTCACCAGTCCAAAATACACAGAGCTCGATTTCTCTGAGTATAACAAAACGTAGTGTTTGACACTGTCACAAAATATTTCTTTTTGACAGAGCGCTGTTTGCTTGTAACAAATTCATCGTTTTGATAACAGGTTGTAAAATCATTCCTTAAATAGAAACATTTATCCTTATTCTATCAGTAAAAATGTCTGGTTAGGAGATTTGGAACCAGCCATAATGATTCATATTACAGGTAAATTTTATCATTTTCAGTGTGAGGAAGAAAGTAATTTCCATTTCTTTCTAAACCGTGATGAGACAATTTGCTACAAGGCTGCTGTATAGACTAAATTGTGGGGTGTCATTCTGCAGACTTTGTTTTGGTAAAAGAGTACAGGAAAGAGAGTTTAAATGCTTGGCTGAAAGTAGAAGGTTCTGTTCTTCTGTATTTTCATTTTTGCAGACTGTCAGTTGTGAATCTGATGCCTTTGAATTCACAATGTCTTTCCTAAAATGGGACCTGTTTTTATTACTTGCATTAGAAATGGTCTAATCACTGTCTGAATGCACATATTTTCTCCCTGCCTCAGCAACGCCTTTGTGAAACTAGTATCCTTGGATTTGTGTGCGTGTGTGTGTGGGATGGGGAATTTTGGTATTTGGACAATTTGAGTAGAATGTGAAACTCTTAATATGAAGTCAGACTTTTCTGGTTAGGGCTTAAGTTGCACTTTTGTTTCTAGAATATCAGTTCTAGGAGCAATGGGGATACCAGTAATTGCTAAACAAAAAATCCATATGTCCCATTTTTTATTGGCACCATCATAGCATCATTTCTTCTGGCTTCTGTTGGCTGATATAGCTTTTCCCTTATAACTAATGTCTTTCAGTAACTGTTTTTATTTAATTTTGATATATTTGCTGACCATGTCAGTTTTTGTTTAAAATGGCTGTTGTGGGCTGTGTACAAAGGAAGTCACTTTCCTTATAGGACTTAAGTTAAAGTGACACTGTCAAGGTTAGTAAGACTCAATTTGACTTGCCTTAAATACATAAATATACGAAATGTCTGAATATTCCATATAATACTATGTGCTTATCTTTTTCACAAAAAGACATTCTTTGGTGGGTTTCCTCCACCCCCAACAGGTAAAATATCAATTACAACAATGCAGCACCTATGAAAGTACTTATAATAAACCAAAATGCAAGGAGGGTTATGGGAGGAACTTGTGTTTCAAGCTACCAAATGGTTGCTGTAGCAGATGAAGTAGAATAACTCATTACAATTGCATTTTAAAGCCAGGATCAGACTATCCAAGGGGCCCAACAATAACCATGTTTGTCAATATATATAAATTCTTCCTTACCTAAACATTTTTCCTTATCATTATATTTTTATTCTGCTTTAGGCATGATGTCCTTTACTAGGGCAAAATGTTAACTGCACATAGGTATGATTTATGGTTTCAGGTAGAAACTGGATGCCTTCATATAGCTGCAGCATGAAACAAACCAAATCTGATGACTTCGGTTTCTTTTGCTTTGGGATTCGGGATATACTCCGTCCTCTTCATTCAAAACTCTGTGAACCTCTAAGAACTGAGACAGATCTGAACAATCTCCTGTAAACTAAAGCTACTAATTTTTGCCCAGTTTTTTCTGGAGCCTCCCTTTTGTATTTACATGAATGATATCCATGTGCAAAATGTCAGCTATGCTGCTAATATTATTTCCACTAAGAAAAATGGCTATTAGGCTAGTATTCACTTCAGATTTGGCCAATTCAGGGGGGAGTGATTCGATATGGTGATTCGAATTACTGTCCCGAATTGATTCGGCCAAATCTGATTTGGAGATTTGACTGCTGCCGAATTGGCCAAATCTCTGAATTGGACAGGCCCCATCCTCCGCCCGGCCCCAGCTTCTCACCCTTTAAAAGCCCTGAACGGACTGGCTTCTACCAAGCAGGGGGGCTATCCCCGCTGCCCCCACTGCCCCACGCTGCATGGGGGGCTCTGCCACGAGCTCCCTGACCCTAACCTGCTCTCCCAGCCTTCCCCATGGCTGCCTCACCCAGCCCTAGCTGCCAGCTCTTTAAAAGAAAAAAAAAAAAAAAGAAAAACAGAAAGAAAGCTCCAGTCTCACTAGCTCCTGCCAGACAGGGGGGTGATCCCTGCTTCCCCCCCACTGCCCTGCTTTGTGTGGGGGGCTCTGCCATGAGCCCCCAGAAGCCCTGACAGCCACTGCAGCATCTGGTGAGTGCAGGGCTTTCTTTAAAAAAAAAAAAAAAAAAACAAAACAGGAGTGGGGCAGCCATGGGGGGGGGGGGCTGGGAGAGTGGGCAGGGGATGGGGGCTTATGGAAGTATGGGGGGCACTCGGGGGCTGGGGGAGCAGGCAGGGGATGGGGCCTGGTGAGTGTCCCCCCGTGGTTCCCTCCCCCCTCCTCCAGCCCCTGCTCCACTGCTCCCTACTTATGAGCTGGAGTCTGGGTCCAGCTCCCTGTGGCAGTGAGTAGGGACTGCTCCTATCTCTGAAGCTCTCTGAATCTTTTCCGAATCAATATGGAGAGCTTCCAATTGATTCAGGCCTTTTTATTGGTCTCCTGATTCAGTTTGAATTTGGAGATTTGGCTGCCAAATTGGGCCGAATCTCCTCCAAATCAAATCAGCACTCAAAACTTTGCATAGCCCTAATAGCCATTAGGGTTCTGCGAAGCTTCAGTCCCTGATTTGGCAGAGATTTGGCCCAATTTGGTAACCGAATCTCCAAATCCAAATTGAATTAGAGGATCCTTTAATCTCTCCAAATTGAATCAAAACCCTCCAGATTGATTTGGAGAGATTCGGAAAGATTCGGTGATTCAGACATAGACACAGCTTTAAATGTTTTTTTCTACATACCTCAAGGTACCATGCGGCTCGTGAATGCTGTGATGGCGGGACAGATGGAGCATCCCACAGGAGTGTGGAGGGCTCCCCAGCGTGCTTGGCAGCAGATCTTGAAGTGGACCAGAAGCACTTCTGGTCCACTTTTGGGTCCACTGGGGAGTGGGCAGGGCCTCCCACTCCCGCAGTCTCCCAGCACGGTGACTGGTGCCTCCTGGGTCTGGGGGGCACCCAGGGTCCCCCTGTGGCTCCCTGGTGGACTTCCAGTCCACTTCTGGGTTCACCACTGAGCACGTGGGGTGGCCCCCCCATGCTCCTGCGGGATGCTCCATCCACCCCAGCATTGTAGCATTTATGAGCTGGCCTGGTACCTCAAGGTATGTAGAAAATACATTTAAAGCTGTCCCTATGGTCAAAGCGCTAGTTCTCCGAATCAGCATTGAATCTTCAGATTCGGATTTGGCTGAATCAAATCGGGGACAGTGATTCAAATCAACAAATCGAATCACTGTCCCTGATTCGGGGCAAATCCAAATCAAATAGGGCCTGTTTTGTGCACCCCTAGTGGCTATGTCCTAATACTGTTAAATCACTTAGCTTCGCTGCTAAGATTACTTTGTTTCCAGAATGAAAAAATGTCCTATAATTAAAATGTTTAATCGGTAATGTGTTACTCGGGGAAAACAACTGTTAAAAAAAATGGATCTACTGCAATTGTATATCTTTATATAAAAAAATCATTGGAGTCAAGTCTGCAATGGCAATATCTGACCCATTTAGATTTAACTCATTTTGTGAATGCATCTTATAATAAATTCAGCTATTTTTAATTTTTTCTACTTAAGTGCCTCTTACTGTGATAGAAGATTCTTAAGCTTTATAAAATAAGTTCTTTATTAAAAAGAAAAGACAAGTCTCTTTTTCTTATCATAAATATCTATTAGTTGGTGGCTTGAAGAATGGAAAGAACAAGCCTTTTTTGAATAGGTTATAAGATAGAATTTAAGTTCTCCTGAAATACCAGGTTCTAATGAGCTAATCCTTATGAGTCTTGTAAGGACCACTCTTGAGTTCTTGTGATGCTGGTACCATTTCACTCATTTTTTAAAAGCAGTATTCTTCTTTCAGGTATAATTTGTTTAGACAGCAACACAGATGATACTGGGTGCCTGTTTTGCAGACTGTAGTTATTTATTATCAGGAGTTAGGAAGGTTATCACATTTCTGCTTTATATTTTTGGTGCTTCTTAAGATTCAATTCATGAACCATTTATTCTGTTTCAATAAGTTGCTTATGAGCCTCTTGAAAGCTGGTACAATTTAATAATATTGAATGATGAAAAACCTTCATAATAAAATTAACACCATTATCTCTTCTCATTAGGGTGGAGAGGTCATGGAGAAAGAGCACTACAGTTGTTCTGTAGGAATATTTTATGTTTGTTTTTTTAATTAAGACATTTAAAAATTGGCTCTATATAAAAGTTCACAGATAACTGTGATTGAAAACTTATTTAAGCTAATTTGGTTACATTTGCTCTGCCAAAGGTGTAATTCACTGAACAATGATGGCCCTCTTTAATAGTGCCTTGGGATTTGATTTAGCTGAGCTCCCCTTTAAATGAGGGACTCAAAACACTTTGAATTCTGAACAGATTCTCTGACAAGCTAGATTTCATTACTGACAGTCAGGGTTGATCATAGAGATTAAAGATGGTGAAAAAAACATTT
Source organism: Alligator mississippiensis (assembly GCF_030867095.1). Lineage (NCBI taxonomy): Eukaryota > Metazoa > Chordata > Crocodylia > Alligatoridae > Alligator > Alligator mississippiensis. The sequence goes on along the minus strand of NC_081833.1, from coordinate 61,342,824 downwards.
AGGTCATTTATTCCCTTCCTTCCATTTACATGAAGGACTATTACCCACAAGGAAAATTCCAGTCCTTAGTTCTTCTGTTTTTAAACTTCCCAAGTAGTAGATCTTCTACATCAGGGTGGGCAAAACGCAGCCTGCGGGCCAGATGCAGCCCACCAGGCCATTCTATCCAGCCCACAGGACCCCTAAGAAGTTTAGAAAATTAATATTTATCTGCCCCTGACTGCCAGTCACACGGCCCTCGATGGCTTGCCAAAACTCAGTAAGCGGTCCTCCGCCTGAAATAATTGCCTGCCCCTGTTCTATACTTATCTCTGGGTTACTGGTACACATTCGAAAGATCCTCAATATCAGGGAATAAAAATGGGATTTTCAAAGGAGTCTAAGTCCCACTGAAATCTGTTGTGGTCTGGGCAACACACTCTCTTTTGAAATTTCCAGCCTTAAAAAAGATGGAAAATTCCCCTCGTTCCCCCTTCTCCTTTCCTTCTTCCCCTTTAAGTGATCTGGTCTGCAAGACTGGATTAATTTTCAGGAGAAATAATGTACCAGTTTGAACTAGAGGTTGGGGAAAATGCATGAATTTAGGAAAGAGAAATTCCACGAAGCACCTAATAAAGAGAATGGTAGAATCAGGGTTAAACTTCACCTACCAGAGCAAGTGAAAATGCCTTATCTTATTGCTGGGGTTTAGGTTGTAGCCGTGTTGGTCTAAGGACATAGGCAGACATTGCTAGCACTCATATACAAGCCAGGTACAGACATTACACTTTTACTGATATAAGTGATTGGAAACCAGTCTATACCCATAACAGAACAGAAGTGGGGCACACGTAAACCAGTTAAAACTTATGGAACCTGGTCTAAGATTTGCCCTCCCCTCCCCGCACCAAACAGCAAACGTGCTCTGTTCGCTACCAAGCTAAACTACACTGCTTACAGTAAACCACGTAACTTGGATCAATTTTGACTCAGGTTTTTTGAACATCTACCTAGCCAGAGTGTGTTTCATGATTCTGGTCATCAACATGTTTTCAGGACACTTCATGTTGCCCTCTCAAATCTGCCATTTTCCTATCAGTTAAAAAAAATACACCCTCACTAAAGAATCTCCCAATCTCTTTTGTCTATGTCCACATTATTCTTTCTACTATTACCTCTCTTGTCCTTATTATGTGGACTTACTATACAAGTATTTCTGTATTAAGGTGTTGTGTGTTGCTTGCCAACTTTCCCTCTCAGTTAAAAAAATCACATATTTTCCAACCTAAATCTTTTTTGAATTATCTTCTTGCCTTATTTTTCCAGGTTCCTTTGCATTTATTTTGGCTGCCCTTACTGATATTCATAATATCCTTTTACTTTTGTATTGACTAGTGTCTGAGTTGACCCAGCAGAGAGAACCATCACCCTGTAGGGGCCCAGTCAGATATGAATTTTCATGACTGCTTTCATATAAATAAGACTGACAGGGGGTTGCCTTAGCAAAGGGGAATGAGACTTGATTCCCAAAACAAAGTCAAAGGCATTTACTCTTCAAGCTCTTTTAGAGCTACACATGTCAATAAAAAAGGAATAAAATTAACAGTTGATTCATTTCAGAACTGGAATTCACCTATTCCTTTCCAATGAAATGAAGACAGGAAGTCAAGGTGCACAAGTATAATTTTCCTTTACCACCTTTTTTTTTCCCATTGCCAAGCAAGGTACTTGTAAGGATGCGATGATATATCCTAATGCATCATGTTCTGTCAAATTGAATTAGGTATCACACTCCTGAGCTGCATTTTAAATGTAAAGCTTTAGAAGGGAGGGAAAATCACCAATAAATATAAATGGCACATACTGTACTTAACATGTAAAATAAATTATATGCATATGGGTGAAATAGAGACAAATTGAAGACAAAGATCTGAAGGAGTTTAGGGGCCATGGTTTTTTGTTTCTTTTTCAGAACAAAGTAACAAAACCCAACCCAACCCTGTAGTGCAGTCTCAAGAGAGCAGCACACACAGGACTCAGCTTTTGCCTTTTTTACAAAAATAGACTATCATTAATACCATCCGTGACACAATTCATCAACATCAGATGTCCAGTCAGGTAGAAGTAGAAGCAGTCATTCTTTCTAGATACAGCTCAGATGGTTAGGGGGCACAGAAGACATTCATTACTTCTGTTGCATTGACTGCAAACAATTTATTTATTTGGAATCATGACAAGAACTGAGCTCACTCTATCACTTATTTATAACTAGATGTCGTTATGGGATAATGAAGGACCTGCTACCTGTGCCTGATGTGGTCTTCACTTTTCCCCCCCTGCATTTCAAGGTGAACTTGACCTGTTCAGCACATTTCCACATAGGAAATGCTTGTTGGCTGGGACTTTAAAATTCAGTGGCCAAGGACTATTACATTTAGGCATGATGGTTCATAGCCTCATAAGCCTGACAATGTTTGGTGACTGCACAGAGAAGAAAATGGTTAAATATATCAAAGTAGTGGACAAACATCTCCATGGTTAAGGAGCAATACTAAAATAAAAATGTCCAGTTTGATGAAACATCCAGAACATCATACCAAGTGTCAACCACCCTTTCCCTTACCTTAAAAAAAAAAAAAAAAAAAAAAAGGTCCTTCCTTCTGTCAAATCTACTCCCTTATGATGGTTTTTGTATGAAGAAGAAGAGCCAGATAACTCGAAGAGGGACTATGCTTTTAGCAAATCTATTTTATATAGTAGATGCTCATATAGGCTTTATGACTATTTCCCATAATCACTCTCAGGTAGATAACTGGGTGGATAGTTATAATCTCTGCGCACGCCAGACTCATCTGAAAAAAAAACCCCAGCATCAGCAAATGCCCTGTGTACTGCAAATGCTCTCCATGCTGCATATTTATTGTATGAGAAGTGAAAATTAAACAAGATGAACATTTGAAGCAAATAAGGCAATTGAATTTTTCCAGTTTGACAACTGATTCAGTGTTGCTTTAATGTATCTTGTTAGGTGGCCACAGGTATTTTGTCTCTTTGAAAGTGTTAAGTAATACAGGAAAGGGTTTCAGAAGCATGTATGCGTGTGTGCAATATGCCTTCTCTCAGCTCCTGAGCCTACTGTCATTGCACACTCAGCGTCCCCGTGGGGTGCAGTGGTAGGTCTGGAAGTATAAGCAGTACAGGACTAGTTACTTTTTTGGAAGTCCGCTAGAAAGTAAAAATTTGAGAATGGACAGATTTGTGAACAGGGCAGGTTTTTTAAATAAGACATGGTGGTGGTATTTCTCTAGGATGATCCCAAGGGCAAAGCTAAAATTCCTCTTCCAAAGACACACTATAACATCCAGTATAGCAATGATAGAAATAGAAATTGCTTTTGAAGTGGTAAACTAAATGATTTATTTAGTCACAGAGCATTCAAGTTAAAACAAGAGGCAGAAGGTATGTCTGCAACCAGTGGTATCCTCATATCCAAAGTGTTTGCTGATCCATGCTTGGTGCCACTCACTTGATCTCTCTGATGTGAGCAACCTCAGTACTTGGCCCGAGGTTTTCTAAAATGCACACATACTGGTTTATTTTCAAAAGCAGTAGCTTAAAGTTAGACTCTTAAACAGAAGGATTTTAGAAGTGCTGAGTGGCTCCTATTGACTGGAAAGTCACCCCACTTTTCAGAATCCAACTAAGAAGCTAAGAACCTAACTTGTAGACTTCTTGGAGATTTTCCAGAGAGCTTTAAGGAATTAGGCATTCAATTTCCATGCAACTCCCTTTACTGCCTTTGAAAAGCCTAGTCGTATTTTTAGATATCTTAGCTAAAATCTTAAGCCCTTGTTAGAAAATTAGCACTATGTGGGTGTTGGTAAAAACCTCTAAACATATACAGACTTCAACAAACATTAATGTGAATTATTAAAAAATAATGTTTTTCCAATGTACTAGTGTCTAGCAAATAGTAAAATAAACAGGCATTTAGAAGCTATTCACCACTCCTGAGAATTGATGCACTACAAAAAAAATAGCTACAGCATTCATAACAAGATCTGGATAGCAAAATTATTATTATCATTTGAGAATGTGTCCTGAGGAAAATATATTTTTTGTAGGAAACTATTAACCATACAATTAGCAAAGACAAAGAAACAAGGAAATAGAAAGAGAACCCTGCTCTCCATTATGGCTTGAAAAGTGTCATTCAAAAACCACAACTGTTTTCAGTACTGTCCATCTGAAAATCTGAATCAGAACCTAGTGCGTCTTGGCTACATACGGGCTTGTAAGAAAAGCTAAAGAAATAGAAGCATTGGACCAGGAGAAATGGAAATGTTTCAACATGCATTTCATAGTTACCACCCATAGTCATTTTTCAATTTTTTCTTTACTGATGCTTGTTATCAATAGTAATGCAGACATGACTGCCTGGTGCTGACATGCTACTGAACACAAGGGTGTATGTCTATTAAGACTGAAAATACAAACAGCAGAAGCAGCAGTTTTTCTGCATGTGTCACTGCCATTCTCTATGACAACATGTCACCACTGTGCATTGCAAAGTGCTGTGAAGTACTTAAAATCTGAATACATATGTCAGGGATGCTCTACAGCAGGGCTGTTCAACTGATGGTCTGTGGATTGCTTGCGGTCCCCAGGCTCCTACCCAGCCACTATACCCCCATGGCTCCTGCTGCTGCAGTGGCTGGGGACTCCAGACTCCCCCTTCCCCCTCCAGCTTCTGGTTCCTGCCCCTGCTCCAGGGGATGAGTCAGTAGGGAGGGTGCTGCATGCACAGAAGAAGAGAGAGCTAGATTGTCCAGATAGCAAGAGGCCAGGTTGTCTACCCATGGCCAAGAGGGTGGCTATACTGCTTGCACTGCCTGTATGCATGGCCAGCAGACCTAACTTGTGTGCTGTGCATGAGGCCAGGAGACTTAGGCTGTTCGTATTGTGCGTTCGGTGAACGTATAGGAAGAGCTGGGCTGCTCGTGCTGCCTGTGTGGGTGAGGAGGAGCGCTGGGTTGTGCATATGGTGGTGGGTGGTGGGGCAGGTCCCCAGGATCTGTTGAAGTTGGATGCCCTACAGAATCCTTGTGGGTAGCTGCTTCAGTATTTGGTATCGAGACATTTTTCCTGTTCTGGGTCTTTTTCCTCATGACTTTCTCTTCCTTATGCACAAAGCACACAGCTTAGGTCTGTGCACAGGGTGAGCAATATAGCCACCCTCTTGGCCATGGGTGCAGTGTGGACAGCCTGGCCTCTTGCCATCTGGACAGTCCAGCTGTCCCTTCTACTTACTGTGCATGTAGCACCCTCCCTACGCTCATTGCCCGCTTGGCTCTTCCATTCAGCTTCCTTAGACTTGGCTGGTCCTAGACTCAAAATCTACTCTTCATCTAATAAAAGCCTGTACCTTTGTTTCTTGTTTAGGCCTCTATTCTGGCACATCCATCCCTTTGTTCTCTTGCTTCTTGGAATTTAACTCTCTCTACTTCTTTTCCCCTGTAGCTCAGCTGGGCTTAATCAGACTTAATTGAACTGTTTTTGGGGGTTTTGTTTTGTTTTGTTTTTTTTTTACAGCTCAGGTATCCTTACCATTGCCAGTAAGGATTGTTCTGCCAAAGGACAAACATTAGAGTTAATGGCATTTTTCATTCATTCTAGCTTGTTTCACACATATTGGTTGATATGTCATAGACCTTGTCAAACCATGGCTGACTTATAGTCTCACTGACTGCTTCAATTTTATAAAATCAACCAACTTTTATCAGCACATTCTTTAAATTGTCACAGCACTCTTGGGATTTTTTTTGCATAAGATGTTACCATATCCATGCTAAGGTGGTCAAATGGAAAAAAACCCCCTCAGGTTTCGCATATTTTATTATAAAGTTATCTCGTGATTAATTTTCCTTATCCTTTTCCTTTTAGTCACTGAAAATAGTTATCTAGCCCTTTGAAGTTAAAAAGAGAAGAGCATCTGGAAAAATAACACATAATAAGTGTGTGATTTTATTGTTTGTGGCTGGAAACATTTTTATAGGAAAATTAAATGCAGGGAGACAAAAGGAGCCACTGGTAACCTTCAAAATAACAAAACATTCCTGTTAAGAGGCACTCTTCATGGTAATGTGTATTATTTTATGGGTCAAATCCTAAAATTCTTATTTGTAGTTTTGACTTGATCCTTATCATGCAAAATGTATGACTTCAGTAAATGTTTGTTTTTGTAAGGCTGTCAGTTAGTTAGTTAGTTATGGGCTGTTTAGCCCATAAATAGATATTATGACAATTTCTTATTCAAATACAACACATAGGGTAATTACAAACATTTGGGGGTGAGGTCTAGGGGGAGGTTAGATTGCATTAAAAATGGTCACTCGATTTAGGATAAGTCAGGATGCAGGGGCTAGTGGAAATGGAAACAAGCAGGCTTGGGGGGAGATTGGAGGCCCAGGGGGGGATATTGGAGGTGCAAGTGGTGTACATGGGAGGTATTGGGGGGATGGCAGGGGCAGGTGGGATCCGCAGGAGGGATTAGGGGGATCGGAGGGTCAGGTGGCAGCTACGGAAAGGCTCGGGGGGAGGGGAGGGGGCAGGCGGGATCCATGGGAGCAATTATGGAGATGCGGGGAGGCAGGCAGGATCTGTAAGAGGGATTGGAGCACCAGATACGATCCATAGGGGGTTGGTGCGGTCTGGGAAGGCTTGATGGGGTCAGAAGTGTTTGTGGGATCCCTGAGGAGTCATGCAGGGTGGGGGTGGAGGGGAGGGAGAAAGGGGGGAACAGACAACGGCTATTTTTAGCTTCCCAACCCCCGGTGAACCTACCCTCCTTTCCTCCCACCTCGCCCCCCAGCAATACTTAGTTCCTCAGCTCCTGACAGCAGCAAATACTGATAAAACCAGCACCTGGAGAGGCTTGTAGGATGGGGGGCAAGGGTGGAGGCTGGTCCATGGGGGGTGGGTGAGGGACTAGGGGGCTAAAAATAGCGCAGTGCCAGGAGCTGGGGGAAGGAAAAGTGCAGCTCCGTAGCTGGGCCAGCAGCCGGGCTTTCGCAGCTCTGGGGCTGTGTAGGTAATGGTACTGAAGTTCCATTCTCTGGTTTAACTTAGGGCAAGTAAGTTTGAGTGTATGTTGATCCAGGTCTATCTTAGACTGGGCTCTGCCATTTTTAGACCAGTTTGTGTATAAGGAACTTCTGTCTGTTACAGGTTTAGATTGATGTCCAATCACTGAGACCAGGTCTAAGTGTAAGGGCTGTACCTGGGCAAACTAAGTTGGGGGTGGCCATTTTTAATTCAATCTAACCTTCCCATAACCCCTATGAATGTATGCATTTAGCCATAATATGCTATTTTTTCCTGCTCACGCAGTCAAAGGGAACTTGTTCTTGAGCTACCTAGTAGAGAATTTTGCATTTACAGAGATCCAGAGGGAGAATATATGATAACAACACCACAACCTTTATTAGGAACAAGTCTGTGCAGGCTGTGGAGTCAGTGAGATACACAGGTTGGGCATGATTTTCCAAGTGTCTAAAGACATTAAGAGCACAAAGGCCTAGTGACTTTCAGTAAGTGCCAATAACACCTTCCTATTACGTCCTCAGGTGTTCCATGTATTTTACAGGAAAGCTATCTGAGAAATGTTTTGGAGATTTTATAATACTTTACTGTTTTCCTTTGTACATGCCTCTCTTTCTCAGCCCAGGCTCTCTCATTGCCTTTAGTCCAATTCTACAAACTTAGGAGGATGAGTGAAATCATAAAAAATATATTGTAGGGACTTCACGACCCAAATTAGGTTTTCTAATTGAAGAAACTTTTTAGGTGTGACCACTGTAAATAAATATTTCCTGCACAGTACTGTCCCCAATAGTCAGTTAAGGAGAGAAAATTATGGCAAAGATATCCTCAAAATTGAAATGTAGAGAACAAACAGACATCACAGTTCTTCTTTGCATGTAGTCAAATACACCAGCAAACATTATATGTTTTTTCTACCCAAGCTCCATGTTTCTCCTTACTGGCTATACTTCTTCAATTCCCAAAAGTTTCTCTTGCACTTACTGTAGCACACCTGTGAAGTGAAAGTTTTTACAAAATGCCTACAAAATCCCACCTTAAGAGAAATTTGATTTGCGTGGAGACAACTGGCTAGTTGCAGGGCTATTCTCCATTTTTTTCCCAAGTCATTGAAGTTACTTTCTGCTGAGTATTTGTAATGTGCCATATGAATATTTCTGTTCTTACAGGATTGTGTCAATTTGGGGCTAGTGCAAACAGGGACAGCCACTCTTACCATGTGCCATCAGGTGGGATGTGGTGCAGTAATTGCTTTGCTGTTTCCCTAGTCTAATAAATGAGGTACCTGTGGGTAAATTACCAGTAGTGGTGCATGATCACAGACATTGAAAGCAGATACACTGCAGTTGTCTTAGCAACTACCACATCCCATGAGCTAAAGAGCAGCTGCTTAACTCACAAATGGATGTAGGGACACTATGACACTGTCTCCACAGACAAATACACGCACAGGGTATTAAACATTCTCCCCTATATTACAAATAACTAACAGGAAGACTGCGACAGGCTTGTGCATATGTGTTTTCTTATTTATGTGACTGGCTTCTATTCTTTCATTTTCCTCATCTATTTCTACAGAATGTGCTGCCAAGAAGACATATGCACATTAAAACAGCAAAAATCAAATGCCTCACATATTCTACTTTGCTTGGGAATGGAGACACATCCAACACACAGGGAAAAAATCATGCTAAAGCATAGTTAATTGCAACAGAAGAGGATGCATTGCACAGTTGCTTGCAACTGAAGAGGATCAGCCTGATCCAAAGCATGCTGTGCAGACTTCTACAGATAGCAACAGCCTGTGGATCAGGGCTTCTTAGTAAAAGACGCAGAACATATTCCCAGAATCCACCCTAGACTGCACCCTCTGTGGCTCCGTCTTCAAATATGAAGTTGTTCTAGGGAGCTGGTGCAAAAACTGAATTTACTGGTTCCTTTTCAAAATGCAGCTTTTTGAGCATGTGACTCTATGTCCTGAGGCCAGACTGCTCTAAGTCTGATCCAAATTGTATGATATAGCAATGGTTATTTGATGTGTCCATGTGGTAGTCAAACAGAAAGCAATTACCCCATCGTGATTGTATATTTTACAAAGATTTTACAGGGGATTATTAGTTTTAGCACTCTAATTAATGTATAATTAAACAATGCCTCTCTATTGTTGGATTCTAGCGTGCTTTTATGCACAATGGATTTACATCCTGTCAGTAAATATTGAAACTGTGAAGCAGTAATTAAGATTTACATAATCCTTCCCTGAGAAAAGGAAAAGGGATTTTTACAGTAGGATTCAGTTGCAGTGACGTGCCACTATAGAGGTTCTGAGTCTATGATAGAAACCTTGGCCTTGTTGACACCATTGGCCCCAACTTAGCTAGTCAGTCTTGAGGTTTTAACCTCAAATGTAGCACAGCCTACTCTTTCAAAGAGGACAAAAGTCCTTCTCAAAGGATAGGACAAGACTTACTGATACAAACCAAGGCAAATGAACATCTAATCTGCAATCTAAGAGATAACCTTGAAGCCTGAGAACATTTGGGAACTACTGTTCTCCCACTCAAATATTCAAGCTCTTTTCAGTCTGACATGCCCTGAATTGCTAGATGCAGTCCACCAAAAGACTTGGGCTGAGATGTTCAAAACTGATGTTTTATTTTAAGCACAGCATACCTCCTCAGAAGTGGTTCACCTTTTAATTGCTTTCAGAAAAAGAGCTTCAACTTCTTGTTTATAAATTTCAGTTAAGATCCACTGTTTGCCAATATTTACTCAGAAAAGTTCTGCTCTTAACAGAAATAAAACATCCCAGGTTAGTTCATTTTGGCTAGGAAAAGACATTACGTATAAACTGGTTTAAGTGATCAGAATCTGGTTTAAACCTGTAACAGAACAGAAATTCAGTGCACATAAACCAGTTTCGAAATGGCTGAAACTGGTATAAGATAAACCTGGTTGAATGTAGTATCAGACTTAACTGATTTGAATCAAATGGGTTTATGCAATGTCTGTCCCAGACCCATACCTGGTTTAAGTTAAACCAGAGTCCCCCAGCATCCCAGATGCTTTGCAGCCCTGGGCTGTGCGGTCTGCCCCACAGAACAGGGTTGGCCCCGCCCCTCTGCTCCCTAACCAGAGCTTTGGCAGAGACTGCAGGCACAGCAGGGTCTGCCTGGCTTCCCCCAACTTCTCCTCCCCCTTGCTGCTCACTGCTCAAGCAGGGATTCCCCTGCCCTCCCTCCCATCTCCCACAGCACAGATCCCAGCCCCACGGACCCTAGGCATGAGGTATGCTAGCTAATGCTAAGAGGTGTGTGTCTGTCTCCAATTTCCCTGGGATAGGTAGACAGAACAGAGTCCCATTAGGGCTTTTCAGAGCTAAGCAACACATCAGCTGGTAATGTCCCTCCAGTTCTTTCTTGGAAAAAGCTGTTTAAGAAGAGTTTGAAATAATGAGAGAGGCTTTTGTTTTGATAAACGCTGTATTAACAGCCCCCTGCTGGCTCCCTCACCTGTCAAGTTTGCAGACAGTATGAAGAAGCAGGGAGAGGGCGATTGACAAGCTCAGTATCATCAACAGATGCATGCACTGCACACACCCCTTTTTTCTGAGTACTAGCCGGGGTCTGGGGTCTAGCAACACTGCTGCCCCTTGAGCAGTGAGCGGGAAAAGCTTGGGGTGATGCAGGCAGGGTAGGGGTTTATACTTCTCCCTAATCAGAGCATCCTGCCAGGGCCTGGCCATGCCCCACCCCCCCTCCCAGCTCAGCATTGTGGAAGGGAAGGGAGGGCTGCTCTAATGCTGCCCCACCACGCCCCGCTCCCCCACCTCCCTGGCTTCTAGCCTGAGCCACTGCAGGCATGTGACTGTATTTCTTCAGTCCAGAGGGAGTGTCTGTATGGTTGCAAACTGGTTCAACCTAGGCAGGTTGGACTAACTTGCAAAGATTGAATCAATTCAGACTCAGGCTTTTTGAATGTCTGTCCCTAGCCTTTAAGGCCTGACCAGTGTATACCTTGTGAATTTCCTTAGCTGGGGAATCCAGCTATGTGGGGTACTGGATTTTATAAATTGCAGTCTCAGATAAATGGATTTTTTTCCCTACCATGTAAGCTTTTTTCTGAAAATGTGGGACAGCAGTGAGAAGTCCTCCTAGACCACCTAGTCTAGCTGAGACAACCTAGCAGTAGTCTGTATCCTCATATCAGAAGTAATAATAACTGCACCTTTGAACTACAAACAAGCCTGGCTGTATTTCTAACAAATGACTGTAAAGTTGCTGGAATGAAAAGATGCCCTACTGATCTTCCATGCTGGACAATCTACCAAGTTTAAAGGGCCCCGCATGAAGATGAGACTTCAGTGAAAATGATAATCTTTCAGTTATGGATTATCTTTCCAAATGTTGAAAACAGGCACAATATAAAAAGACAACATAATTCTTGTCATGTTTATACTGTAAATATGCAGTATTTTCTTTTGTCATTCCAGGTATTTAATATTATTTTATCTAATGGTTGGCTGTATTAAATAATGCTTACAGTACATTATACGTTAATCTGTTACCTGTTCAGTAATACTTCTTGGATTGAAGCGTTATCTTCACTTATTACAGCTGGTATAAAAAAACCTGAAATTTTGTATTGATTTATCTTCTCATTGTATTTCTAGAGTGAACTTTTTAGTTGACAAGACCAAACTGAACACTTGTGGATTTACTGTAATATTACAAATGATGTCCTGAAAGATTTAGCCCCCAAACCTGCAAAGCTTTGTCTCTGGTGGTAGTCCCACTTCTAGAGCACTATTCAGATATGGAAGGTCAAAAGCATGTCTGAAGCAAGGGATAAGATGAAGGCAAGAATGATGGGTGTTGATTGTTATATACAATTTGGTTGACTATTTATTGGATAATGAACTGTTATGACTCTCTTATTTCAGAAATGAAAATACAACCTCTTATGGATTGCCGGTTTATGATTGGACACTGATTCAAGAAAAAAATTAGAAATGAAATGAATGCAAAGAAAAATTAGAAAGCACTTACATTTATTTAACTAGGATTTCTAAGGCCTACTGTGGTAATATTAACTCAAATAGCTAAGCTTATTGCTACAATAATTTGTATCCTCCCCAAAACATTAACATCTACGTTATAATTCAACTCTTATTTTTGTCAAATTAGGCTGCTTTTAAAAATATTTTATAGGTGACTCTTTGCTAAGCCCATAGAACAAATTACATAATTACTACATGATGCTAAAATGTGGGTTTATGCTAATTATATTATAGATTCACTCTCTGGAATCTTGCCATAGTACATGCTAGATTACAGCTCCCCTGGGAGCTGAATCACTTGGCACCTGATTGCACTAATTATTGTTGAACTTTAAAACCTTTAATGTAGTGAAAATTCAAATATTTAACGTGCACTGATATTTGCGGGATAGAAAGATAAAATGTATGCAGAAATATGATTTCAGATTTCTTTATATAATAATAACAGTATCCGGAGAGCTAACTATTATAAAAACACAGTACAGCAATGAGTGCACAAAGTGGAGGGCCTCATGTTATGATTGTGATCAATGATGCCTTGAGCCTAGGTCATTTTTTTTGCTTTTGTTTCTTCTTAAAACTTTATGCTGGGGGAGAAAAAGCAATGAACAAATGAACACAAAACCAAATGCTTGGTTAACACATGCTAGCTTATTTACAGAGATGTGACAGGAGGGTTAATGTAGCTTCTCATCATTGTCAAGGGATTCTCCTTGTGAATATAGAAAAATTACAGTACGGAGACTTGTTAACAGCATTTAATGCATAACAAGACTCAAAGGCATGTTAGTGACGATGCCATGTAAAATGGCACACAGCCTTTGAACTTACTAATCAGCCTAGTATTTTTCAAACAGAGTATGTTTATACAAAACATATTTAAAACCTGTAGACTGAGTCATTTCATAGTCAACTGCCGTCCGTGATAGCACATTTAGATGCTGACATCATTGCCAAACACCATTTGGTTTTATGAGCTTCATTTAATGAGAATGGTCGTTTGGTGGTTGAAGCAGAGTTGCTATTACAAAGAGAAACGTGACAAAATTCAACTTCCTTGTTCAGAACTTTCTGTTTGTGTTCTTGAATTACCTTGTGTGTGTGCATGTGTGCGTACACAGATGGTTACATGTGTATATGGATATGTTTAAAATATCTTTTGGACTGAGTAGGCTTGGGTAAGCCTATCTGAATACTCTTCCCAATGCATCATTTAAATAATTCTTTCAGTCATCCTTTTGTTACCCAAAGATGCAGATCCAAAAGGTGTTTAGGTACTTAGTTCCTGTTGAAATAAATTTAAATTATTTCATTGAGAATTAAATACATTTGAGACCCTGGGCAAATATGTTCGTATCATTGGCAAATCTTTGTAGTGTAAATCCTTTCTGTGGCATTTAATGGGACAAAACTCCACTTGCTGAGTATTGCTGCTGCTTTATAACATTCTTTAATTCTTTTGCCAAAGGGGATGAATGTCCTTTTTCTGGATTTTTCTTTTCTTTTCTTTTTTTTTAATCATTTGGCTCAGTTGCCTGCATTAGGCTTTTTAAGTCTCCAGAGGTTTCTATTTTGTATTTTGCTTTTTTGTGCATGGTGTTTTCTTTCTGTGTTAAATAATTTAAATTAACACGTATCTATACATATTGCAGGTAATTTGAATAGGTCATTCTTTGTTGACAAAGCAATTCATAGAATTCAGGATGATTTGCATGTCAGACCAAGCTGAGACAATATTCTTTCTAACATTTCTAGCATCAGCACAATTTTGAGGATAAACCATGCAAACTTTCATTTTCCTAATCTACAAAAATAATCTAGGATCTGTACTAATGTCTTTCTATAACCAAAAATATCTACTGTCTGATGTTCATTACATACATAAACTTATTTTCATGGCTACATTCATCCCAATGATCTAAGTCTTCTGGTTGGCTGGTTCAACTAGCGGGCCCCTAGATTCATAGAGTATATCAGATGAGCTAGTTGAGAGAAACAATGGAATAAAGTCTACATTTAAATAAGCCTCTTTAACTTACCTACTGATGGCACATATCCTATTCATATTGACACCATAGGGCAGTGTTTCAGTGAGGAAAGACAGTTATCTAATTAAAAATCTGCTGTTCCACCTTTGATAGGAACTATCTCCCATTGTGTCATGGGCTCCAGTACATCTGCTCTCATTTCTCTCTGAATTGGACATGTTCTCCTGGTTTTACTAGGAAAGAGAGGTGAGGAAGGATGGCTCAGTGATCCCTAGTAGCCAAGGGATTCAGAGAGCTGAGCTGAAGTTTCTTTTCTGCCAGATTCCTTGTGTTATCTTGATGGGTCATTTAGCTTCTCTGCAACTCTGTTCCCCATCTGTCAAATGGGGATAATAGCATTTCCCTGCCTTTCAGGGGAATTATGGGAATAAAACAAAGACATATTGTTGAGGCACTTACATACTAGGATAAGAAGGGCCTCATAAGTGCCTTGGAGGGACACAACTCATCTCAGCCATCCAGCACTGACAAAAAAAAAGAACAGCCTGAATGGAGCCCTGATGTGTTTTCACTTTCATTGCACATATAACTGTTACTGCTGAACTTCAGATACCTGCACCAGTCATGAAACCCACCAATAGTGTCAATGAGAAGCAGGTGCAGGCCATTTATGTAGGGCTGAGTAAGTGAAATAGAGTTGTACCTCTCAGAAAGGTTCTTTACACAGATATGTGCTGTGTGCACATTTATTTATTGCAGTATTCCAAATAGATATGAGTAATTGTTAATGCAGCATCGATGTTGCTGACCTAAACTGTAGCTTCTAAGATAAATCTTCAAGAGGAAAGTCAGCAGAAAGCCAATGGGATTTAATGAGTGAACTGTGCTAAAACATACTGTAAAAGTTTGCATGCTATGCTAATATAACTTTATCTTAATCACTTCCATGTAAAATGATGTACAAACATGCACTACCCAGACTGTAAATAATAGTGTGGATTCTCATAAAGACTGAGGCCCCCTAGTAAGAATAGGTCCTTCACTATTACTGGATGGCTACTAAGGACTTGATTTTCCAGCAGTGGTTTAAGAAACAGTGGTGCTGTATGGTAATTAGCCAGAAGGCTAACCAGCCACCCTACCTGAGCGCAGTGATAGGCCTCTCCATATTCAAAAGTACTTGCTGCTTTGTGGATGCACCCAAAACAAAGGATGACAGGCCCAGTAGGAACACGTGGATTTGCATCCGCATTCTCGTAGTGCAATAGTTCATCAGTAACTCGCTTCTCATAACAAATTAAGTAACTTATTTTTATTCTTAAATTATTCTACAGGACTCCCATTTACTGCACTACTGATGGGAAGAAGAATGCACAAATCTTACCAGGTGCAGACCTCTCCTATGTAGTAGTGCTCCGACTTAGCATTATGTTACCTTCAGATAACGGCTGCCCCGCTAGTTTCTACCTCTTCGCAAACAGGAGTGCACGTCCACATGTATTGTATGCTTTCTCCCATTGGTCTTCTCTGACTTCACCAAGCTAGATTAATTGGATTGCTATGAAGAGTAAGTGTGTGTGTGTGTGTGTGTGTGTGTGTGGAGGAGGAGGTTGCTTTTGAAAAAGTTATTTTTCAGGCTGCTTTTCAAGCTTTCCTCTTCTGTTTAATGGCCCATTCTGAAATTTCCAATGAAGTTCTTAGACCAGATTTACATAAGATCATTAGGATATTCCAACTCCTTTACTTTAAAATATTCATGACAGCCTCAGTGCTAGCTGCACTGAGCCAATTTTAGGTAAAACTCCCATCAACTTCACTGTAGGGTAGAGCTAATTGTTGAAGGTACAGTGTTTTAGTCTTGGTAACTGTATTTCAAATCAAGCATCAGTTCAGAGAGCGCTCATTATGTATTCTACTCATGCTGCTGAGTTGGGGAGAGGGAGGATAGTTGTGTTTTTATTGCCCCCAATCTTTGAAAGCAAATTGCAGGAAATTGCTGACTGAAATCTCAGCACATGAAGGTTTTTCACATCGGCTATATGTAAAACTTTACTAGAATTGCAGCTTTAAAAGTACCGTGCACATCTTTGTATAAAAAATACTGTGCAGATTTATAGCTTTCTGGTTTATTATGATACTTGGTTTGATAGTTTTACTATGGCTTAAGGTGCAGTACAGCAAATGGTGATTTCATTTGTCTACAGATGTGGTAGGAAGGAGAGCTTTACGTGTTCCTTTAAACTCAGTCAAGCAGTTTTTACCTTCACTAACATAAACAGGCTGGTTTTGGTAGAGATTGTGATGGATTTCCATCCCCTCACCCCACACACTAGCAGATAGAGCAGGGGTGGGCAAAATATGGCTCATGGGCTGGACCCAGCCCATGGAGGGGCTTTGTCTGACTTGTGGCGGGTCTCTTGGTCTCACTGTGCCCAGGTGCCACCAAGGCATGGTGCATGCTGCTGCCCCCTGGGCACACAGCAGGACTGCGTGGCTCCATGGCTAGACTCCCTTTCTAGGCAGTCCTGGCAGCAGTGGCTCCTTTTGGCTGCTGCCACTGCTGGCACCAGCCCCATGGTACTGGCAAGAACCCACATGCACAGCCCCGACCCAGTGTGCTCCGCACTTGCTCTGGACTTGCCTGTCCAGGCTCAGCAGCAGCAGTGGTGGCAGCGGCAGCGCTGGGCAGAAACAGTTGCTCGGGACAGTGGAAAAGCGGCCCGTATTCCATGCAGCTGCCCAAAGCCTGCGCCATGCCAGGCTGCCCTGGAGGTCTGCCACCATCACCACCACCTCTGGGCTGTCCAGCATGGCTGTGGTGACAGTGCAGAACAGCCACAGAGCTGTATGGGTGGCAGTGATGCAGGGCAGCCCGGCATGGCACGGGCTCTGGGCACCTGCAGTAACACCTGCCTGGCAGCAGCGAGGCTCAGGAGCTGCTTTTCCCCCATGCCGAGCAACAGTTTCTGCCTAGCAGCTGTTGCTGCTAAGCCTGGATGGGTGAGTCCAGAGCAAGCACAGGGTGTGCCAGGCCAGGGCTGTATGCATGGGTCCCTGCCAGTACTGTGGGGCTGAGGCCAGAGGCCAGTGGCAGCAGCAACCAGAAGGAGCCACCTCAGCCCCGCTATGTGCCCAGGAGGCGGCAGGATGTGCCACGGCCCAGCGGTGCCAGGCAGGTGTAGGGTGGGCTGGGCCTGTGCACTGTTGGCAGTGGCAGGGAGATACCGCAAGGTGTGCAGGATCCAGGCTGCTGCAGGGCGGTCGCAGGTGCTGACCAGCTCAGGGGGATGCTTGTGGGGGGCTCCCATGCACACCCCCCCATATTGTTAAACCCTTCTCCACAAACCCAACCACACCCTTCCCTACACCCCCCAAACACTACCCACGCACACCCTCTGCCACACCCCCCAACCTCCCCCACACCCCCCCAGATGACTCTGGGGGGAGCCCCACTCACTGCTACACACACACACCCCACCACACACATGCACCCACACACCCCCCACAGTCCCCCCACAAGCTCCACACCTACCTACGCACACACACCGACACATCCCGACAACCCTCCCAAACCCACCCACCCATATCCACACATACTCCCACATCCTCCCCCACACCCCACATCCTCCACACACTCACATCCCCCCACAAACCCCATACCTACCCACCCATACCCCTCAACACCCCCCACAATATACAAGACTAAGACTTCATTTTGAGCTGTTATGCAATTACTTCTGTATACACAATGCAAATGCACACAAATCAGGAAAAAATGTATTAAAAAAATTAAAATATGTTAGTGTGGATGTTTGATTCTTAGTATATAATTTGTTGTGTTTTTTTCGTGTTCCAAGATGGCAAACCCCCTTCACAGAAGGGGGGCAAGCAGAGGGACTTCTGGTGGCAAAGGCCAGGGGTTAGAGGGCAGGACTTCTGGTCCCAAGATGGCAACCAGGGGGCAGGGCACTTGTCAAGGGGTGGGGCCAAGCTTGTGGCCTTTGACAGATCACCAAAACTCGTGAAGTGGCCCTGTAGCTGAAATAACTGCCTGCCCCTAAAATAGACTAAGCTGCTAGGTCTCCCTACTAGCCTCTGGTCTGACAAAAGGGAAGGGGTTTTTGAGGGAAATGATGGTGCTTCAAGCGAGGGGGACCTTTTCTGAGGCTGCACCATAGCCTGGGGATGAGAATTTCTCAACAGAGTTGTATTCTAGATCAATACAACATGTAGGACACGTCAACAGTGTGTGCTCGCAGCAGCAAAAATAGTAGCAGCACAAATTTGTGCTGCTTTTTGCCACAGTGCACACCTCTGCACATGCGCTTTGGTGTGGGGCAAATTGCCCTTTCCCCACTCCTCCCAGCTCCTGCTAAAGGAGCCTGGACACAACTAAAGGAGTGGAGATGGACTGGCTGGCAGCCAGCGTGTCTCCCTGAAGGACTAAGCCTCCGTGTCTGCCAGTGCGCTCTCCTTTCACATGCAACGTGCCACTTTTTTCTCACCATTTTTCTTTGTTGTTGCCAGGATTTCCTGATAGCAAAATCTGACCCCACACTGCAAATCTGCAGCATGGTACACACTTAAAAATTCTGGGCGTGAGGTTTGTGGTCCCACAAACTGCACATGCCTACATATCTGGATGTGGCCCTAGATTGCTGATAGCGTGCCTACCCCAGCCCCACGTACAGTTATCTGGATGATGACTTATTTGCCAGGAACAAAGATCCAGGTTTTAGTTCTTGGCTCTTAATCAGGAAGAAGAACAAAGCTTATTGTGAAGGTAGCAGGTATATGGGTGCACTTTATAGAACGGATTGCTGAAAGATCGCTAGAGCTGGTGTGAGTTTTTGGTCACCTAGTTCTCATATCTGAAGGACTCATTTTATTGAGTGAAAGAGGAGACGTTGGGTAAAAACAATGCCTACCTCTGTGTGCTTGTGTCTACAGGAGAAGTCTGATGCTACCTTGGAGACATGCCATTATTCTTTTTCAGGAAAGAATTCTACATTTTCAGGTAATTAAGATGGGGTAATAATTTGAAATTTCCTCTGATTTTTGTCTCAAAGCTTTGTATTGAGCTACTGCATTTCATATACCTGAGACCACAATACCATGCGATAATAGTAAAATGTTGCAGGCATCTCTGTAGTATAGTGCTGGCATTGCTGGCCATGGTTCCTGCACTGCCTGCCAGTTCAATGGTGCAAAATGCCTCTAATTCCCTCCTTACTCTTTAACTACTTCCTGAAGACAAAGTACTCATGCCTAGTAAGTCAAGATCCAGAACTGTGTTGCTAAGCACTGTACAATAATTCCTATTCCCAGCTTAACGAACAGCCCAAGATTCAAAGCAAAGTCTCCAGTGTATAGTACGATCTAAAATGTCTCCCTATCTTAAAAATTTATTACTCTAGCAACTATGCTGTGCTTGGACAGTTTTTTAAAAATGGAAGTGAATAATTTAAGACTGTTTAAAATATATGAATGTGACTTTAAATTAATCAGATTTTCTTGTTCATTGTTTGATGGCAAATAAAATAGACCTTTGGGTTTGGTTTGGTTTTTTTCCAAACTGTCGAAACAAAAATGTTACAGGCCAAGTTTCCCCACAGTCGGATTTTAATAGCATTGCCACAACACTTAAATGTGTGCCCCTCTTTGCAAAAGACATACCATATTTACTCATATAACATATACGCTTCCCCCCCAAAGTAGTCATCCATAACTCAGCTGCAGGTTTTAGGTGAGGAAGCTGATTTCCACCCTGGAATGGAGGCACAGGGATGCTGGACTGACTGTTGGGGGCTGACTCCCTCTAGCCACCTTGAGGACAGGTGAAGTCTGCTGCTCAGCCATGAGCTAGAAGTATAACCTTCCCACGGCCACATCCAGATTGGCAGCAGCAGCTTTTCAGCAGCAGCTGTGAGAGGGTTACAGCTCAAGCTTTTGGCTGAGCAAGAAAGGGAGAGGAAGTGATGCTGATGACTCAGACTCTACACCTGTTCCTTGAGGCCAGAATTCAGTCCTGGCTCTGGAATAACCTTCTTTTTCTTCATTATGCCTTCCCCAAAAAGGTGTGCATCTTATTTCAGTTTGGGGATGGAAAGGATTTCTTAGGGCAGTATCTTTTATTGGACCAGCTTTGTATTTGGGATAGAGTTAGACAAACTTTCTAATGCAAGACATTCTTCCTCAGAAGGGGCCCTGTGGTATGGAAGAAAATACAGGTGTGTCTTAAAAGCAAGTGAGCCCTTGCATGTAAAAAAGCAGGTAATTGCCTCCATAAATGGGTATAGAGGTGACCAATTTTGTGGGGTCCAATAGCTGCACGTGTCTTTTTGCAGATATGTGCAAAAATGTCTATAAATACATCCTAATTATGTGACAATTGCCAAAAATATGCTGAAAATGGATTTAGATCTTTTAAGGTATAACTTTCAGAATGGAGACCTGATCTGCTAAAAGATCTGGCAGTCAGAGGCCAACTTCCCAGATTTGTTTACTGGGGCAAAACTTGCTGCATAACCTAACTGAAAATAGTTCTTTGAGTGTCCATAAGACTGTGAAGTGCCATGTTCTTCAATACACCTTTTGCTAATACTTCTCTGTTATGTATCTGTGCATACAGGTTTGTGTGCGTCTCCCATGTTTCTGGTTATTAGTAATGGTAACAGCGGGAATATTGTTTAATGACTTCATTCTAGCATCAATTTTTACAACCAAACTTCATAGACCAGCTCACATTTTCTGTATTTAATCTGATGTCAAGCAGCTTGAGGTAATATGGCTGTTTTCAAATTGTGAGTCGAAGTTGGGGGGGGAACCCAGTAGCTGTCCTCTGCATTTTGAGAGCTAAAGTTTTATCTAGGGCTGGTCAACACTGAAACATTTTGTGTCAATATGCTGATTCATCAAAGTCAATTTTTTTTTCACAGAAATGTACTGGCTGTGCTGAAACTATCCCTAAGACATTTAGCAGGGCCCCATGAAATTTCAGGTAAAAGCTGGTTCTGGTGCTCACTTAGAGGACAGAAACCTAGGTTCAAGTCCCTGTTGTGATAAGGGCCTGAGTATTTCATGTTCAAAGCATGTGCTCTAAGCGACAGGCTAGGGCCTCCTCTGCACTGTGGCTATTTTGTTCTTTTCTATTGGAACAGTTTCACTTTTAATATATGAATATTCATTGAGTGAGACAGAAAGAGATTGTCTCTGGGATGTGTAAAACCCAGGTTCAAACCCCTTCTCTGCCAGAGCTGATGCAAGGGCTGGAACCTGAGTCATATGATACTATGGAGTTCTCATTCTCTCTCTCATTAAAAAAAAAAATTGATTTCATCCTGATGCAAAAACAAGACAATGTTTTGAAATCTCACACATTTTCCCAAGATGGGAAAAAGGTTGCCCATCCAACCCTAGTTTTACATATTGTGTTTATTCATACAAAAATGCTTTGACATAAAGACTGAAAAATTGGCTTAAACATTAAACTCCACTGAAAAACGAGTAAGCTTAGTTCTACCTCTTTATTTGGCCTATATATTATTATGGTTTTAGGTGTTTTCCATTAGCATTATACTGTTTGTATTTCCTTGTAAAACTAATACGCTTTGCATAGGAGAAGGCTGTGAAGGTTGTAATCAATGAGAGATCCCCTGGAGATTGGAAAAGGGAAGATGAGGTACATTAAGGGATTTAAAGACATGGGGGAAAGGTCTGCTCAGTATGAGATGCTGACCCAGAATGTGGGTGAGCTCCCATGTGGTTCTTAAAAACACTCCAGCAATGATGCCTAAAAGCCCTACTGTGCTGGTTTGAATGACAGTCCATTGACTCCTCTGCAAATCTCTCACAGAAAAAAACAACAAAATCCTAAACTCCAAGAAATGGTCAATAGTCTGCAGCTTACATTAAGTGCCTTCCAGTAATGAACAGCTGCCCTAGCAGCGTTAGCTGAACTATTCAGGGCTGTGAAGGTGACAGGTTCACAGAGGGCAGCACTTCATACAGACATGTTTTACCTTGTGTTTTATTGAGTAACACATCATTTTAGATCACATTTATAATGACAGAAAATAGTCTCTTTGTTAGGAGAAAATATGACCATAGTAACAACCTTACTAGCAGTATTTTAAAATAACAAATAAACATCACTCAAGCAAATCCTCAGACAAGCTTCAACATAAAATTGCAAAGATACAACAGCTAGGTGGCATGAGTAATACTGTGAGGATGGGGGAAAGAGTGGGGGATGGTATGACTGAGTGTGTGGGCAAAGTAAGTGAGGTGACTGTGTTGGGGGGTCATTTGGTGATATGTATGAGGGGGGTTAGCGGAAGAGTATGGGTGGACTATGAGGAGTGAGTCATTCGTGACTAAAGAGTGTCTGAATTAGAAGCCGATATGGTAGTATTACAGTGGTGGTGTAGCTGTGATGGTCCACACATTATGTGTGAGGCAAGGATTTCTTAGGGTGATATCTTTTATTGCACCATCTGCATAGTTGGGCTACAGTTAGACAAGCTTTTGAACTCAAGCCATTCTTCTTCAGGTCACTTTAGAAGTGGACAGGAATACAGCTGGGTGAACTGAAGGGTAGGATAGGTTAGATGAGAGTAGGTGCCTTTGGGAAGTGGATGTGATATGTGGGAGATACCAAGCAATACAGAGCACCATTTGCTGACTGGAGAACCGTACAGGACAGAGCCACTGCATTTTCTGGTGTCCCAATTTACCTGCCAGCCTGGCTACTGTGCAACTTCAACTTCCTTTGGGGGCTGACTAATAACAGAAATGTGATTATAAGAGAGTAGAGAAAATGCGAGTAGAGCGACAGATATATTTTTTAAGGATTGTATTTACAAATCCCACAGATGACTGCATGAATTAATGAAAAAAACAAGCTGGAGGATGGGGTGCAGAGATACAGGTGAGGAAAGCAGCAAGGAGTTGGTGCAGACTTGGACTAAGAAGGCCTATTTTGTCCAAGGTTCTGTAAATCCTGCGTGGAGTTCTGACTATGGCCATATAAATAACTTACATTTGACACGTGCGAGAAAGAAACTGAGAACAGAGGGGTAGAAATAGTTATTAACTTTTGACAAAATGTTCTGCCTGTTCCTCACCTTTTCTGAACTGCACAGTGAGATTGCAAGGAGAGTTGAGTACTTTCAATGAGAGCGCTGAGTCTAAACTCTGCAACAAGATTAGAAAGATGTTTGCTCAATTTATTTTAGCAATTAGAAGGCTTGGAAGTGTGATGTGATTCTTGGCATTGATTGTTCGGTGTCATTGTGGCTTGACATTTGTTATAGTGACACATCCCTTACCTGGTTTTTGAGGGCTTCATTCAAGGATCCCTATCACTTTGTGCCCAATATCAGTTTTGGACACCAAATAGTGTAATTATCTTAATTCTGAGCTCAGACAAGGGGTTAAATTACTATGTTTGAATGTGTTCCTGCATTTGTCAGTGCTCATGGTTCTGCTCCTCCAGTTAATTAAAAGTAACAATTAATGGCCATTTTAAATTGGTTCTGGTCATTTATGTTGCCTTAAGGTAGTCATTTAAAAGGCTTACCTTTATTTTGTTACATATTCCCCATGGTTTATCTGATGAATAAAACCACTGGTTTGGGCAGTGAGTGCAGGGATTGCTATAAATGAACACATAAGAGGTATTTCTGACACTACCTTTTTACTTTCTAGCATCTATCTGGAAATAAATAATAGCTTATCTAGAGAAGGTTGAACACTAGGTAAGCAATGATTAGTTGTCAATCATATGACTTGATTAATGCTATAACACCCCTCCTTATGTTACTATTGGCAGGCAGTCCAACATATTATTGATTTATTTAGTATTTTGGTATTAGCAAATACATATGTCTGAAAGAAGCCATCCAAAATGCAAACACAGAATACAAAGGTTTGTATGGATGACATAGGACAGGCAAACAGTCTCAGCTAACAGAACATGCCTGACTGACATATCAGTAATTAGACCATATGGTAGGAACGTTCTTTTGCAAAAAAATAAACCTTTCTGAACAAATATTTTCTAATATGAAAGCAGAAGGAACATTTGTTTGTAAAGCTAGCTGGCTTGTACAATGTGCCCTTGACTTTGGAAAAAAACATGCTAGCAATTTTTTATATCAAAATGTGTTTGACAAGTGGAGCAGTAATATTTGGCATTACTGGGTAATTTACTTGTTTTAACATTAGTTAGAAGTTACAACTATTTACTGCATCTAAACAGTGAGCTAACAGAAGAAAAACATCCATCTGGGAGCAAAGTGGAGAAAACAAAATTATGCATTTAAAAGTATTTAAAGTGAATTAATTCTAAGCCAAGTGTGACAAACAACAATTGCCAAAATTTCATCCTCTTCTTGTAGCATTTGCTTGTAAACTATGATCACATCTGTTGTGTTGTTAGTATTTATAATAACTATACTTATGATGAATGATCATATCAGATTTTAATTGCTCCTTCTAATGTTCACAAGAACGACTGCACAACGAAGCTATCTGCTCTTAAATTTGTTCTACAAAAATATGTTGCGTGTATTACGCTGACAAAAGTCAGCAGTGCATCAGAACAACAAATCTATTGTGGCAACAACAGAATAGTGAAATAGTAAGCAGAAGATACAGGGCTCCCAAGAAAATCTCCTGTCTGAATGTGATAGGACTGGGAGGAGGATGTATTCTGGTGTGATTTGGAGGAAGCAGATCATTTATAACTTTTACCACAAGTCATTTTATAACCTATGCATCAAAGGCAAAGTAGACGACAACAATAACAACAAATCAGGAGAGATAACAATAACAATAAAAACTTGCTGATCTTCTATAGAATGAAATCATGGCCACTTTTTCTATGCCAGAAACCTTTTATACTGTTTAGACTTTGTTATGCAATTTAAGTAGCTGTAATTTTGTTTAATGAAATAGTATTTAAAATATATATTATATATATCAGATGAGAACAATTGCAAAGAGTGCATTTCATTTAACACATTCTCTCTTAAATGCCTCTAACAGTAGCATAGGCTGTAATAGATTTGTTTCCTTAAGAAACTAAGGTCCCCGTGTGCTAAGCATTCAGTTAATGGTTCAGATAAATTTGTATTTCTGTGCTACACAGAATATTACAAACCATATTGCTAGCAATAAAAGGCTCTTGTTATGTTTGCAGATAATGTCAGTGTTGCAATATATTGCTCAATCTTACCCTCATGTTTATTTTACTTCCCAGTAACTTCAGATTCTACATATCTTTATTACTTGATTTCTTGTAATACATAAAAGAAAAAAAAATCCTCCTAACTTAATCTTTTGGGACGTTTTAGTCCTTAACAGTAAGTTCCATTATAGCATACCAAAAAAGTGATCTCTATGCATGTTTTGTATATATGATCCTCCTCTAACCAGGACAATTGCTTATTTAGCCAGTGTGCACCAAGGCCTGGACACATGGCATATTGCCTTCTGCCAGAGTAATTTATTAGAGTCTAGCATAGAGTAATCCCAAGAAATAAAAAGCAGCAGTAAAACTATATCAGGACAACTTACACCAGGGAAGGTGGAGTGTATCCCTGGAATCTCAATGTAGTCATTGCCTTAGTGTTGACAGGCCATTATCTGCTCTCATGCTACTTAAAGAAAAGGTGCTGTAATACTTCCTACTGCATGCAACGTACCCTGGGCAGCTGGCTGTGGTTCTGCTCTGGACTCTGGTGTAAGTTAGATGAGGGTACAAACCAACACACATTATGCAAATCATTTTCCAAGTTCTCAGTTCAGGAGGTTCTGCAGGGCAGTGCGATTCACTGCAGGTTTTCAGCCAGATTCTGATTTCTGTTACTTACCAATTTACATTGGTGTAACGCAGATCAGAATGTGGCAGCTCTGTGTGTATTGTACAATCTTATGGAGAGTGGATTTATATGCTATGGATCTGACTGTATTTATAGGTGAGGATTTGTACAATCAGGTCATTTATAGCCTTGTAATTCAGGTACCTATCATTTAACAACCATGGGAGCAAAGTTCAATAGCTGATGCTTGAACCCTGAGTTGTATAGACAAGCTAGCTTTTTTGTATTTTATGTACAGCAGAGTCCTTTCAACTGGCACACACTGGTAAAAAAAGGAAATGTGCTAATTAAGAGATCATCCTGGTTATCCAAAGTTTCTAGGAATACAATGTGCTGGGAAAGATTCGATTTTATATTTTTCTGCTCTGTTTCCTAATGTGGTATCTGGGTACCACATGCAAGATAAAATTACATTGATTTCATGAATTCCTTCAAAATAAACATAGTTCAAGGCAGAATTAAGACAAGATTGACTAATTTAGCAGCTGCACAAGAGCAGGGAAGCATCATGCAGTGAACAAAGGACCACACAGCAGGAAATTTATGGTAGCAAGCACCAATTCATGCCTATTAACTGCTGTGTACAGGCTTGCAGATAACACCAGGCATGCCATTTCATTGGACTATGGGCCTGCTATTTATCCATTGTTCAAAGGCACTGAAATGTCTTGCACAAAATCTATGCCCTGGCAATTGAGCAAATTAAGCAGGCGTGTCATTTATCAGAGTCCTGATTAAATGGATTTTCCTTTAATGCATTAAGATATAAAAAGGTCTTTAATTCAAACTTAAAATTGTATTTGTGGATTCATGCATGCAAACACAAATGTATCGCATGGCTCTGCAATTTGTCTCACATATATCTTGCACACAGAAATGCTTGTGAGCATAGAATAAATGCTGGAGCCATGTGATAAACATATTTCGCAAGTGCTTGGGGGGCTGACCTATATATACCCTTTTTCGACAGCCGTGTCCTCAGGATTTAGTTTAACTTTCTAAACCATTTTGCTGCTTCAAATAGCTAACTCTGTCTAGTATGGCAGCCATATTTTCTCCTTTTTCTACAAATGTGATTTCCCCCCCCCCCCAAAAAAAAAAAAAAAAAAAATTATTGCATGCCTCAAACCAAGATGGGAAAGATTCAGTCCTGAGTAGAGCTGCTATTTATATTTTAAGTAGCATGACTTTGAAGTCTGACATGTCACAATCCTCCCGTACTTGACAATGAGCACTATAATATTGGAGGAGATAACAACTTTCTACAGCTATCAGCTAACAAAGTAATTTTATCATCTCTTTTAACTGCAATGCTGAAGTTTCCAGGTTCAAACCCTGTTGCGTGATGTTACACATAAACTGACTTTTTACTTTGCTTATTACACATTCACCTGCAATTCACTAGTGTCACTGCTCCCATGGCAATGCCCAACACATTGTCCTCCCACAAAGGCAGGAGTATTTGTATTGAAGTCCAGCATCTAATCTTTTCTATCCTGTTCAGTAGTTTAAACCTGTGTTTGTTGCCAGGTCTTTCCATGGTGGGTTGCACAGGTTATAGACAGACTTCTACAGGTAGTTAATTAGTTTGGTGACAGTTGGGAATACTGGAAAGCTGTCAGATGGCTTTGTATCTCTTTTCTTTGGAAGAGATGCAAGGCGATTGATTAATAGAAGATTTCTAAAGCATCTGAACACATTGTAGGCCCTCTTGCTACTGGCTAGTTTGGTTTTGTATCTAACATTTTTGGGGACATAGTCCTGGTACGTGTGATCTATTTCTAGCACACTATCTGTGAACAAGTCCACTCGGGTACTTTTCAAGGACTGGAGTCCAGAGGAGGCTTGGTGTACATACAAGCCATGTAGAAACAAGTCTGGAATCAAGAATAGAGACTGTCCTATCAGAAGTATCATCAGTCACGTGATAAGGACCTTATGTTGCCCATTATTTCATGGAGAATATATTAACTAATTGCCTGATCCTGGGAGCTGCTGTGTGTCCTAAACTCACATTAATTTCAAGTACCAGGCTAAAAAAAATCCAAACAGACTCTAGCCCAACAGCCAGATATGGGCGGCTCTTCGTGGGCACTGCATAAAGGATTGCTTTGACTCTCAAATTTCCGAGTCTGCCTCCAAAGCATGAAGATGCCAAGAGCTCTCGAGTAATATTTATGGAAAATGCTAATGCTGAAAAAAAGCTTGCCCCCAACCTCATTCTTGGAAATTGTTGATCTGTTTCACCCTGAGGCAGACGGCATTCAGCATGGAAAATTTCAGCTTAAATGTCAGGTCTTATCGTGGATAGTGCTCGGGAGCCTTAATTACAGGGATTGCTCCCACAGCTCTGCTTATCATTCAGATTTCCAGAAGACACACAGTATCCCAAGTACCCTATTCATGCAATATAATCTCTGCCCTTGGGCTAGGTGCACAATTCACAGATCTCAAATGTTTACCTGTCCAGACAGTTAATCAGAATTCCAATATAGGAAATTATTTTTTTTTTTTTAAAAGGAAGGATATGAAAAAAACCCTTTGAGGTAGAAGGACAATGGTAGGAATCTGGGGTTCCCAAAACTATTCCTGCTTTTGCCATACATTTCCTCTGGGGAAACTGGCTAAATTGCTGAGGCCATGGACAGATGTATAATTATACCCTTTTAAATGTGGGGTAATAAAGGAAACAGCAGGGCGAGTCACCGTGGCTTAGCTTCATGTACTTGGGTTAGGAGCAGACAGACACATCTGTTACACTGTC
This sequence comes from Alligator mississippiensis, assembly GCF_030867095.1. Lineage (NCBI taxonomy): Eukaryota > Metazoa > Chordata > Crocodylia > Alligatoridae > Alligator > Alligator mississippiensis. The sequence continues at coordinate 61,314,048 of NC_081833.1, read as the reverse complement.
TTCAGCTGCACTGCAGTAAGTCCCTGTCCTTTCTTGTTTTATCTGTTCACACCTGAGCCTCGGTTTCCTTCATTTGCAAAATAGAGACAGAGCATGACATGAGACTTACTTCCTATTTGCAAAGCACTTTGAGACACTCTGATTGAAAGTGCTGTTAGCATAAAGTAGGAGTATTAATTATTAAATTGTAATTGGGCTCTGCAGAGATTGCACAGCTGGCACCTGCAAAGCCAGGGGTTTGGGCTAAAATGAAGTTTGTTTCATAGAAGTCCTGGATGTTGGTTACTTGGTTAGGATAGGCTTTGGAGGCCTGCTCATGCATGTGAAGCAGATTTTGGCCCAAGGAGAACTGGGGTAAAATTTTCAAAAGTGTCCAAAAAACTCATAGTATCATTTACTTTCAATGCAATGAAGCCTTCAGTGCTTGAGTCTCATATTCAATTTTTGGGCAAGCAGGTAGTGATGATGTGCTCCCGATAACAGTGAGAACTGTGCTAGCATGGCAGCTCCCCAGGAGAATGCATCGTTAAAGAACTGGTCTGAGCTCCAAACCAAACTCCCCGCTTCAAGTAATCGTGTCAAGGAGGTTAAATATGAGGAATGTCATCCTGTAGATACAGAGTTTTACTTAAGGTGATTTAGTCTATATAGAGAAAACTATTAAATGTATCTCTAGTTTTAATTCCTATGTTTGCCAATAAATGAAAAATAAATTAATGGAGCCTCATTGACCCGCATCTGCCTTAGTTTCTCTCTTTATAAAATAGGAATTGAAGCTTTTACATCACAGGAATGTTATTCTATAATATTTGGATACTGTTTTCTGATCTTTAAATGGGAGGTATTATTTGCAGAAAGGCAAATATTAATATTTTACATTTTACTCGTCTTTTTATATTATTTTACAAATGTAATTGATAGAAGTACTATGCTGTGCCCTGAAAAACATGCTTTACTTTCTTTCTAAAGAAAAGGAAGGAAGAAATTTGGGTCTGATCTTCCAATGGGTTCATTGGACAGAACCCAGTATATTCCTTTCACTTTTCCCCTTCTGTTTTGCTTTCTTCTCTCTCCTGTAGTCTCCCTGTGCCCATCACATTTTATCAATATTTTGATGACAGAGTTTCCGGGGCATGAATATTTGCATAGTGCCCGTTTCAAGGAGTCTGAAAAGATCTACGCTGCTACTGCTGAGTCAGAGGGAGGTAGGGCTGTTCAGTACCTCTCAAGGTGAAGACCAATGTTTTAAACCAGCAGTGCAGTTAGGGCACAGAGTAAAAGCCTTGTCAAGGGTTGTGGAGTGCTAACATTTGCAGTTTACCATCTGCTGTAGGTTGTATCAAGCAGGAATATCGTTAGATTCAGGTTCAATTTAGTGGAAGAAGTGCTAATGGACAGAAATTTAAATAGGCCCCTAATACAGACTTCCCCCCAACTTGGGCTGTTTGATACTGCCCCTCTGAGCAACTTTCTGACACCGGTCTTCTAACTTCTTTAAATGTTGCTGACTGAGAAAACAAACAGCACTGTCACATTTGGAAAGTCAAAGCAGAAAAGTGTCTCATTTGTAAAGCGATTCATTTCGATTTTCATCTTGCTGCTGTCACTGAGGATACATGAACAACAGCAGTTGGTATTATCAGGAGACCTAAGCAGACCTGTTTCGTTGGCTGACTTGACAGCTGTTCCGTGAAAGAGATTCATGCTCACAAAATCAAAAAAGTATGAAGACCAGATTTTCTTTTTAACCCTTTTTTGGGCTCCCCATACCTGGCAAACATTTCTGATGGAATCCGGGGGAGCGGTATAGGTCGCTGCAGAAGTATGGCTGGTTTTTGTTTTGAGACCTGCCGTTCTGCGTTGTCTGTGAGGTTTCTCGTAAAGCAATGTCTCTGACCTTGTTTGTATTAGCATTGCTGTCACTGGGGAGCGCAAACATGGTTACATATTTCCCTTGTCATCACCAACAACAGATAGCAAGAGAGACGCTGTTCCCCTGAGTACTACTTTTCTCCTGTGACCTGTATCTTTCTGGCAGCGAGCGTGTCTTTCTTTTAAATCTACAAATACCTTTTATCTTTAAATTTTGTTTGGCTTATTTTGCAGCTGGACTTTAAAAGGCCAATTTTATTTTTAGCAGAAATCTATAGTACGTGGCATTGCCAGTAATACTCATGATTTACCTACAATAAGACTGTACCTAGTGTGATTATTTTAGCTTTAGGCCCCAAGATTGCACACCTGTTTTCATGTTGACTCCTGAATTCAGTGGGGTCTGTGTGGGCTGAGAGATCCCACGTCCATGGTGAGTTATTTAAGGAAGGGGAGCCCGAAAGCCTATTGTGTGCTATGGCTGATGCTGAGTGCCTTGGGCAGGCTGTGCTCTAACACAAACATGCAGCAGTGACACCATTTAATCTGATTCCTGCCCCCAAACCTGTGTGGGTTTATCATGCGTTATAATGCGCTAATGTTGTCATGAATTATGTTCAGTGGAAATAAATGGTTTCTCAATAAATGGTTGAGGAACCAAGCCTCCTAGAAAATGTCAACACTTGTGTAAATTAACCTTAATCACTAATGAAGCAACTGAACCAATTACAATAAAAAAGATATTACAAATTGAAAAAGATTTTTTTTTTAAAAGACAAATGCTGGGTGTTTTACTCCCAAATACATTTCAGCAGGGGTTTAGCTGAGCAAAGACCAAAGCGTTTAGTTCAGACGATGCTGAAAATATAGTCCCTGCCACCACCCAGGGTGTAGAAGGGTCCAGGTGCTGCTCATGGTATTTTTGTGTTGGCTAGCAGCACACTGTAAGAGGTAATCCACTCACATCTTTCATTTTAAGTGAAAGTGAAGTGCATCGTGAGTCAGCACTTTTATTTTGCCTTTATATAAAGTGAAAGAATTTTTAAAAAGAAATTCTAGACATTGGTCTTTAATGTCTCAACATAGTAAAGTATAGATAAGATAGATAAACTGCTGGAGATACATTTTAGAGGTTTTTATGACACTTTTTGAGTCCAGTACACTTGAGTCTTGGTAACTAAAACATCTGGTTTTATAGATAGAGTGAGAGAGAGGGAGAGAGAGAGAGAGACTCTTAGAATATTTTTTTTCAAAATCTATTTGGCCTGTCCTACAAACATACATGTAGCACAGGTATGATGTGGCACCCCGATACTATAGTGATAAGCATGATATAAGAACCTATATAGACTAAAACAGAAGAGAGCTATTTTGCTTGTGTAAGTAGTCCCACTGAAGTCCATGGGACTTCTCTTGTTAGTGAGTGCTGTTGTCACTAATAACTATGCAGGACTAGCCTTTGAAATGTTTGTAAAAACAGTTTTTATGTCCCATATACACCATACACATGGCAGTATAAAGACTGGTTGTTGTTTGAAATGACATGTATTCACTTAAAGATTCACCAGTCATGAGTCCTGCAGATAGCTAAGCTCCTTCCTCATGTATTACAAATATATATATATATATATATATATATATATATAATGTGTTAATGTACATATACACATATTATAGAGAATTGAAAATGATTATTTTAGCTGTGTGTATGAGCAAGTATGTGGGGGGGGGGTTTACAGTTTTAGGACTAACCAAGTCTATCATATAAGCTAGAACAAGCAATGGGCATAATCCTTAGAGGTGCCAAGTGACTGAAACTTCCCTCACTTTTTATATTGTCTGATGGATAAAAATCGATTTCAACCAATGTTGTTGTTCACATTGTTGGATCTGAAATGCATTTTATGTTACGAGGCCTAACACTGAAATGAACATGAGAGAGAAACTGAAATGGGAGCAGTGTAAAACCAGGGTGTCACATCAGGTATGCAACCTAAACCCTTTGCAGTTAATCTCAAGTTAGTTTGCACAGAGTTATTGCTACTTGTCAGCCCTGCTGTCATTTAAGCCATGTAAGGGTTGAATGCTCTGTGGCTCTGACCCAGCCAACCATTAAAGCATATGCTTAACTTTAAGGATGTGAGTACTCCCACAAAGTACATAAGGGACGTGCTGGAATGGGGCCTGTAGTCCCTTCTCAATTACGTTGAAATACTAAATGTTATATTTGCTTACTTACACTTAAATGTTCTTCCAGATTCTTTCAGCCAAAGGATCTCACAGCTCTAGGTAAAGAGGACTTGGGTAGGAAACTTTAGAGCTAAAGCACAAGTGGCCATTTCCCAGAGATAGAAAGTCTTGGTGATTGATGCACCCCTTATCAGAAGAACAATGTCAAGGCATCATCTTTGTCATTTTAGTGCAGACGAGCTGTCTAATTTTAAATCCTCTTTCATAAAGCGTATGGAGTAATTGGTACCATACTCTTTTTCTGGGGTTGGTAAAATGAAGGAATGAATTGTCTGCCTGGGATTTTACCTGGTGGTTACAATGAAGTCTAGATGTTAACAACTAGACACCTCCTTCAGCTACAGGCTTAATTTGTTACTAAATTACACACTAATTAATTATGTTGAAAAGTGAGGGTGTACTGGCAGAGTACCAGCTAGTCTCTTACCAAAGGCTTGAGTTAAAATATCACTCTGAGCTCAGTCTGAAGGTGTCCTCAGTCAGTGATGGTACTTGGTTTGAGCTGGGGAGCTGAAGTCAGTCATAAATTTATATTATTACATTTCTCCTTTATGTGCTGTTGGCTACAGAAACAGGTCTTCCTTAACCCTCCTCCCTGAGTTGACCACTGGGTTTGGAATGCACTGTTCAACCTTTTTGGGGTCCTTGAAAATTCCCCAGCTAAATCAGTTCACTTTAAACTTACTGTATTCTCCTGTGTGGCTAACTGGATAGTTACCCCCCACAGTCTGGTAATATATACTAAAAGGGCTGAGATCAAACAACATGCACATGTGTCTTTTCTTCCTTGGAAATCTGATATACTTAATAAGGGATCTTAGTTTAATTGACTGTTGTATTGTAAACTGGCATTATCTTTGTGAGATGTTAATGGTCTGCTATGATCTTTTTAAGCAACTTTCTAGAATAGCCTCAGATTTCTAAAATACCCTCAGTCTCAATCCTGACTTACCCCAAGTCTTTTGTTTTTTGTTAAAATACACACACATAGCTTGGTTCTGCAACCCCCATGGTGACAAATGTTCTGATTAGGGGCTGCAGAATTCATCAAAGAATAGAAAAAAGAAACATCTAAAAACTACAATTAACAGAAAAATCAGAAAAAAATAATACGCTATTTGCATTTCTGTAAGATATTTACTTAACCTCCTTTACTGCATGGAACAACAGTATGAATTAACAATGGTAGATTTCCTACCATGGAAGAAAATCATTTACAATACACTTACCTGTCCATTTCCTACACTACTTGAATACAGGGCTTTGTTCCTTTTTTTCTTTGCTACTGTTTAAATACAAATGTCAAAGGGCAATGTTAGAATATACACACAGATTCCATTTTAGAGAAGAAGCAGCAGGTATGTGCTGTATATAAACTAAAGTGTAATTGGTATGAATGTTCCTCATTTGTGCTACATTACCATTTGGTTGTGATTACATTAGAGAGCTGTAAAATGGCAGCAACTTTCACTGTAATGAATAAGATTCTAAGCAAGTTCTGGCTGGAAACATTTAATTGGTATAGTGCAAACAATGACAAAGGTTTTGATGTCAGGGTCACTGTATGTAGGGGTGTGTTGCTTAAAGAAAATTCAAAAGGTAGATGTGCAGTTGTTTCCTAGCTACGTAATTCTATCAGTGGCAGACAGGAATGGAAGGATGGACTCCTGGTGTTGCATAAAACCATCTGGCTGTTTTGAAATAGAGATGTGGAAGTGAATACAGTACTGCTGTGGCTGAAACGAGAGGTGTTTGCCCGCTCTGCTTTGGCATTGGTGGAAATTATGCTGACAGACTGCCTGAGCATAATGCTACTATTTGGGAGAGGGAAGACTGAGCCAGGCATGTTAATCAAATCATACCTTCTATATAAAAGCTGAGTTAAAAATGCTAAACCTACGCATCAGTGAAACTGAACGGAACTTCTGGGCTAGCGACAAACTTTCAAAAAGCCCGAGCCTGAATTGATTCACTCTCTGCAGGTTAGTCTAAGCTGCGCAACTTAAACTGATTAATAAGTGGACAGACATTCTCTGTTAAACCAGGAAATGCAGGCACGTGCCTACAGTAGCTCAAGCCAGAAGCTGGGGAGCATGCCTGCCAGCCACTGCCAAAGGGGAGGGAAGAGAGACACCCTCCAAGGCTCTCACCCCTCCCTGCTGGAGCAGAGCGGGTATGGCTAGGCACCAGTTGGGACTAGCAGGACACACAAGATGCCAGCCACTGGTAGTGGGTGGGGGGTTGTAGGGGTAGGAGGGAGCTGCTGCCAGATTGAGGAGTGGGAATAGGAAAAAAGTCCTTTCTCTGAAGCAAGCATGTATTGAACACAGCAATTTGCAAAGCATACGACAAGGAACTACCAAAAATCTTTGCCTAAGATAAGATACAGCCCAGTAAAACACACCATACACAACTTAGTCTAACTGAAAATATAAAGCAGGAAGACAAGAGAAAGCCTTGCATAAGTCTTACTAATCCTGAGGGCAGAGTGTCTCCTTACAGCCAGGCATTCAGAAAGGCTTTGTTAAGTTTTACAGGTCCTGCAGGTTTTAGCTCTGGGCTCACAGGTGCAGGTCTTGGATCTGCACACAGGGGACTAGCTTGCCTCTCTCCCCTGCTCCGAGACCGCTGTTGAATTAATCCCCTCCATGGCTGCAGGCAAGCTGGACAGAGGGAGGAATTAACTGTTTTTTTTCCTGGCTGCAGGAAAGCCATGGAGGTGTGCTTGGGGCTGGCAAACCCCAGTTGTGGTCTGCAGGGTTTGCCAGCGGGGGGAGAGGGGACAGAGGGGGGAATTTGCCTCAGGGGCCATGGCAAACCAGAGTCTGGCCATGCGCCACCCCTGCTCCGGCTAGAGAGCAGAGGGGAGGGGCCAGGCCAGCTCTCTGGAGCAGAGCCCAGCCCAGAGAGCATGCTGGGATGATGGGGGTCTCTGATTTAACTTAAACCAGCAAGATGTGTGGGACAGACATTGCATAAACCGGTTTGAGCCAAATCAGTTGAGTCTAATGCTACATTCAACCAGGTTTATCTCAAACTGGTTTCGGCCATTTTCAAACTGGTTTATGTGCACTGAATGTCTGTTCTGTTACAGGTTTAAACCAGTTTCTGATCACTTAAGCCAGCTTATGTGTAATGTTTGTCCCTAGCCATGGAGTTTGAGGTCTTAGGAAGATATCCCCCCTGTTTTCTGAGAAACTGGGCAATCCATCTGAAAGCAATTCTTACAGTCTGATTTTTGTCCTGCTTTTATTTTCAAGGTTAAATAGATACCAGATGCAGATAGAAAGTGAAGACAGATACATTGCTTCATGTTACCTTGAAAGGAAGAAGTGAAAATTGTTCTTTTATTCTTTTGCAAGAGACCAGGGTGCAGGAGCCACCATCACAAGCCAAAGTCTAGTGAACTTTTGGCACACTACTGGCAGTGGAGTGCTGTTTCTGAAATGGGCAGGTTAAACATGCTTCTTGCTGGACAAGGGATGATGGCCTCCTGCCATGTGGGGTAGTGGTGGGGAGGAAAAGCTTGAATGAAATTGCACCTACAAATAAAGGATTGTCACTAGTTATGACTCTTAGGTGTAGAAATGTAACAGAATTCCCTACCCCCTTCATAAGCAAATACAGCATGGTCAATTTGCTGAAATTCAGATCCTGAGTGGTAGGGAAAAGAAGCAGTGGGTGGGATGATGGAGGCTACCCTGTTGAACACAGTGTTGATGCTATTACTCTATCCAGAAAAAAAAAAGGCAGCAAAGGTTTAATTTGGGGGCCACTGATCTTTTAAGGTTATGAAATTTGACACAAATCCATTTCTAAACTCATTTTCTAATCCTTCCACTCCCACAGAAAGCCTTATGCATTTTTAAAAGTAGGATAGAGCACCATTAGTTGCTATTCAGTTGTTCTGTCTGATTTCTTTAAGTGCGGGTGATATTTTTGCCTTCAAACTCAGGAGATACAATAATAACCACATTTAATAATGATCATATCTTTACACTGATACCAAAAATATAGGCTTGATGAAGTCAATAATATAAATATGCTCAAACAGGTAAGCTTATCTATCTATCTATCTATCTATCTATCTATCTATCTATCTATCTATCTATCTATCTATCTATCTATCTATCTATCTATCTATCTATCTATCCCTGTGTTTTTCTTAATGAATCCCAATTCTAGGTACGTATCAGCTGAAATACAAGTTACCAGTAAAACTCTTGAGGATAGCAGGGTAGTAAGTAGAGAGCAGGTGGGAAAAGACATCCTTCATCTGATGATTACATGTGTTATAGTAGCAGTTCAGAGATTACTTTAATAATAGACAAGGCTGCAGCCTGCTGAGCAGATGTATGATGATATGTCCTTGACCATTCACAGAACTTGCCTAAGCATCTCATAGCTGCTGTGAGTTTAGCCCAGCGGACAGGCTGCTGGTGAACAAGCAAAAATTAAAATGTTAATATGTGTTGTGGAGTAAGATGAAACCTTATGCTGGAGGGAAGGACAAAGTGAATAATAAAGCCCCTGAAAGAGAATATGTTCTTGTACCTGCCACCCAAAATGGCTTAAATATTCAAAAATCTATTTTCAGTGACCAGGCAATTGACTCCTGCATGGCTTGTAAGGACAGTCACTGAGCCTGAGCTGACAAGCTGCTGAAGGGAAGTGCAGTGCAATCATTTTTGGGCTGGAGCCAGGCATATCTAGCGAATCATGACTCCTCCATAGCCGTTCAGTGGAAGAAATGCAGAATGAGCATGTCATTTTATATTGAACAGAAGGCTAAGAGTTTAATGGCTGCTTTGGGACCTCAAGCAAGACTTCCATCAACATAGTTAGCCACTGTTGTTTTCAAAGGAGCCATGAAGTAAACACTAAAGCTGTGAGAATTTACTATGGGTCCCCTGGTCCACGTGAAGCCTGGCTGGATGCCTACATGTGCTGTTTGTTAAGCACAGCAGAAATCCTTTCTTCTGTACCACTTGTGACTCTGTGGGAGCCTTCCAGGAGATTCAGCCCCCTCTCCCCAATAACATTAGCTTAGTGTTTGGAAAGCCTCCTAACGCTACTCAGTAAATCTCCTTGGTCCCTCCTCTGTACAGCTCCTAACCAGAGGCTTTGGCCTAAGACCAAGATTTCTGTAGGGTTTCTCAGGCCTTCAAAGCTGCCACCAAAGCTGCAGGACTCACAGCTGTGCAGTATAGATGCCAAGTTCTAGCTGTGTAGCTTCTTGACAGATATGATTGAATGAAGTGAGGGGGAGATCTCTGATCCAATATCATTTTCTCCATCTATTCATTTTCTTTCATTGTCCTCTCTTTGCCTTTTCTTTGGCTCTAAACTCACCGTCCTCCTTTTAATCTCCAATGTTGTCACTTTGCCTGCTACCTAAAACAGGTTCTCTTTCCTCCCTACTGTTCCTCCTTGGCTTTTCATCTAGTCCTGTTTTTCGCCCTAACATTTCCAACCCTATTTCTGTTTGTTTCTTTCTGCTTTCAGTGGTCTCTCCTGTACGGCAGGATTGCATGTGGGTGAATGAGCGGAAGGCAGCTGGTACTACCTGTGTCCCATATTGCTGCATTGAGACCCAATGGGGCAAAGGAAAAGCTCAAAGGAGAAATGAGCGGAGGAGCTGGAGGTCATTTGGGCCACTTTCTTGCTAGCTCCAGGAACAGCTCATAGCAGTATGGAGGAAACACAATGGCTTCTTCCTGCACTTTTTCTCTTGGATGGCATTTCAACAGAGTGAATGCCACACCAATCTTTCAGCTCTGGGCAGGGGTCCGTATGAATGTACGGTGTAGTTCCATGGTTATATGTGCTAAGAATGTGAAAGTTGCAGTTGAGGGTGGAGGAGGTACCAAGAGATGCATCCTATGACAGTCTTCAGGCCTCACTGTTGCCCATTTATCCTGTACAAAGTATTACTGTAAGAGAGACTACTTCTGATGGAAATATCATTCAGGTTTAGTGACCAGAAAAATCTTGCCACTTTTAAGGGAAATTTTAGTTCCAGTGTGTGAAGTAAATGCACATGAGTTCTGGGCAAGAGAAGCTTAAGAACATCACCACTGTCAAGTTCTCTGTATTTGGCTGGCATTTAGCTTATTTCTGGAATTTCTACCATTGGCAGAGCTCATGAACAGCTACTGAAGCTGTCAGGAAGTAATGTATCTTCATTCCCTTCTAAAGAGATTATGCCCAACCATATATTTATTTATACAGAGTCTTAACAGAATTAGCAATGTAGGTACATATGTAGGGAAGGGTGTATGTGCATGTAAATGCAGGTACGTGTGTGTGTGTGTGTGTGTGTCTTTACAATATATCTACTCACATGTAGCCAAGTCCTAAATCTTCATGCCCTCCAGAGGTTGAGAATATATTCTGAGGTTTGCTACAGTAGCCGGAAAGAAATGTTTTCCCCTTGAATTCCTAATTCAGCTTGTTTTTCTTCCCACTGTTGGCCATATGGGCAGTTGTGGGAGCTTGGTTCAGTGCGCTTGTACTCCTAATGCTACTGAGAATCCTTGGAGGTGCCCAGCTAACAGGTTTTGCTCATGCCCTCAGAGTAAATCTGATCTCTGGATTTGGGGTCAGGAAGAACTTTTCATTTGTGTCAAATAGGCAAAGAACAATAGATTTTTTTGGCCGTCTTCTTTAGCAGGGTCCATGACCAGCTTTCTTGAGTCAGCTGAGCAGAATTAACCTGAAAAATGCATCCCATTGTACTGGCCAGGCACTGGTTGCAACCTTTTCTCTCTTGCTCGCTTCCTGTGGCACCTTCCAGGTCCTTCACCGTGTGCTATGGGGTGTGTGATGGGCACTCCCCACACCTTGGGGAGCCTTTTGGACAAATGGTGGCCTGCACTATGAATGTGGTCCAGGAGGTCCCTTCCAGGCCTGTGCTCTTGTACTTCCCAGCTAGCAGATGGTTTGTGGCCAAACTGAAAAATTAGGAGGAAAGAAACAACAGGACAAACCAAGGGTAACCATATGGACCATGTGGACTGTCACTAAGACAGTCCTGTTTTAAACCCTTCTCCCAAGTGTCCCATCAGTGCATTCAAATGAATGCTTTTTATTCCATTTTCAGTGGGGTGCTCAGGAAAGGTGTTTGAAACAGCACTGTCACCACGAAGGCAGGTGTTTTCCAACCCGCTTGGCTGAGACTGGAGCTTGGAGACAGCCGAGCATGCTGGAGAGTGGGTGGAGCAATTTCCCATTTTGTGACCAAGTTGTTCTCATCAAATCAAAATGGAAAATGTTAGTGTGTGGTGATGGATTGGGATTCCCCCCCCCCGTGCCCCCAACCCACTTTTTTGGCCAAAAAAAGGGAGGAAAGAGTTCACTTCAAGTTGAGTTGAATCATTTTGTATGACTTGAAATAAAGCTTGAAGTGAAATGAAAAAGAGTGAAATATTTCTTTCCTCAATCCAAAATATTCAATTCCATGTTTATTTTCTTCTTTTTTTCTTTCTTTCTAATTTAGGTGCATTTTGAAACACACACATCCATTTGAAGTGAGACACCCAAATGTTTTGTTTCAAAAAGATCAAAACAAAATGTTTCCAACCATTTGGAGCAGCATATTGGGGCTAATTTACTGTTCACTGAAGATTTTTTTCCTAGCTCTTCTTACGAGGCTTGCTTATTTTGGCCCTAATCACTATTCATTCTGTACTGGGAATCAGTAATACTGCTTCAATCTACTTCATATGCCATTTACTTCTACTGGCCTAATCTAGACACAGCATTTGTATTTCCTTCTTTTTTTGTGTGGGGACAGAATAGAAGGATTTGTTATGATGGGATGAAAGGTTTTAGGGAGGTCTCTTTTTGGCCCTGATAACATATAGCTAACAACAGTCTAGCTGAACCAGGGAATTAATTGCCAAAACCAAACAACAGAAATCAATATTATAATCTGCCCTGGTTTGGAACAGCTCATTGATCGAGGCTAGTGAAAGGTAGGGTCGTGTTTTTGAAATGAAAAGGCTAAAGTATCCATGTGGTTGATGACAACGCCCCAGCATGGTTCAGTGTGCTGTACACATTCCCCTTAGACAGGCACAGAGGTGTTTGCTGAGAGTAATAGCCAAAGAAATGAAACCCACAAAGAGGATTACTTGTTCTCCCTCTCTTTCACCACGCCTTCCCCCCGACTGATGATCTTGTATCCCTAGGCTAGTACTCAGGACTACAGGAACTAAAGACAAGGTCACCTCTGGTTCCCACTATACACAAGCTCTACCATCTTTTAACCCAGACAAATAGCACATCCAGTGGCCTACAGGTCTGCTGTGTTGCTGTTTTATTCAGCGTGACTTGGATGCTGTCTGGCAAAACAATAGTTGTGTATGGGAATCAGTTAGACCAGGTGATAAAAGCACTAGCCTTAGCCTCCAATGCTGTAAATGGCATAGCTCCATTGACTTGCACCAGCAGAAGGTCCACTGCTACTAACCATCTACAATATGTCAGATAAAGCCTGTACTTTCCAAGCTCTATACAAGAGGGAGGCTGAGCGTAATGCATGCGCACCCATTGCATTAGCCAAACCCAGCATTTGCATTCGGAAAAGTATTTGAACATGGAATCCAGCTAACTGCACGTGCAAATTGGGCAGTAGCGTGTGAAATTGGCTGGTGTATGCGAGGAAATGGGGTTGTACTTTCCTAGCATATGCCTCACCACTTGTGCAGGTCTCTATTGCTCCTTAATGGAAAATAGACTGGACACATTTTATTCTGTGAAAACGTCCCTAGGCAAACATTCTCTGAGATGAGTCTGGACAGCACAATTCAGACCTGTTCAAATCTGTACCTTGGAGGGTGACCAGATCTGGGTTTGCTACTGGCTCCTCTCTTCATGTTTATATTTCCTGATGACTTCCTTGTTTTCAATAACTGTTTAACGGCCTTTTGCAAATATCCCATGTGCATGTCAGGTTTTTCATATTCCCGTGAGAGGAGCGTTTAATGACTCAGGATTCGATCCTGCTGGACTGTGGCTGTGGATGCCGAGGCAGCCATGCTAAGCAGTGTGTCAGAATACTGAGTGTGCTGTGTTACTCAAAGCCCAATAGTTGGAAGTAAACTCTGGGGAGCAGGCGCTGCATGCTTCTGAAATGGCAAGATCACTGTGCCTTGCTTATGTCATGAGCCATTGAGCTGCTAGTTAGGGAGATGCTCTTCCATGGGAACTGCTACTTGAATAGCTATGGCTGGTGCCCACAACAGGTTGTTTTGACTTTCTTCTAAAGCCCACCCTTCTGCACACACAAACCCAGTTTGTAAGGTGGCAAGAGAAGTGCCTTGAATCCACAAAGCTCCATTCAATTTGTGCATGACTTTCTTGTGCAGAATTTCACCTAAGCCATTGGTGCATCTATGCTCTGCCTTCACGATATATTTGCTCTTCCATCTCTCATACGCACTCTCACATACACATGTACCACTGTTCAGTTCAGTGCAGAAGCTGACCTTCATTACTAAGCACCTTGCACATTTCTGTGAGTGTCTCTGCACAAGCAAGAGAAGGCTGAGAGGTGATCCTGTGGCCACCTACAAATTCATTAGGGGGACGCAGCAAGGGGTCAGAGATGCCCTGTTCACCAGGGTGCCTCTTCGGGTAACAAGGAACAATGGTCACAAACTGACAGAGAGCAGACTTAGGCTAGATATCAGGAAAACCTTCTTCATAGTAAGGGTGGCCAAAATCTGGAATGGGCTTCCAAGGGAGGTGGTGCTCTCCCCTACCTTGGGGGTCTTTAAGGGAAGGCTGGATAGGCATCTGGCTGGGGTCATCTCACCATAGCACTCTGATCTGTTGAGGTCCCTTCTGACCTTAGCATCTATGAATAAGCTTTGAGCACCAGGTGCTTTGAGGGGGAGCTTTACTGCTCCATCCACTTTGGCACCTTTGTAGTTTGGAGATTCAACCAGGCAAACAGCTGAAGTACCCTATAAATTGTTGCCAGGTCTCAGCCATTGAACAATAATATCACTATATTTGGTGTTTTTATTAAAGCCGCTGCTCCTTGAGTTACGTGATTTCATGAGAGGTTTTGCTTTGCTTTTAAAACAAAACAAAAACAAGTTTGCAGTCCGTCTGGCTTTCCTTTGTGAACGTGAGATGTGAGTCTGAGGCTAAGTATAGACAGTCAAAAAGCCTGAGGCTGAATTGACTTAGTCTTTGCAGGTTAGTTTAAACTGCAAAGATTGAACCAATAAGCAAATGAACAGACTGCTTTTGATTATGGAAATGTATCCACATGCCTGCAGTGGCTCAAGCCAGAAGCCAGGGGGTGCTACAGCATGGCTCTCTGGCATGTAGCCATCATGGGCTGCGTGTTCACTTCCTCTTCCTGCTGTACCCAAGGTCTCTGGGATTTGCAGCCGAGAATCGCAGTAGCAGGACTCTGCAGGGTTGCCCATCACTTCCTCTTCCTGCTTCCAGGTGCCTCTGGGATTTGTAGTTCACAGTCACAGCCGCACCAGGTAAGCAGGGCAGGGCAGCTCTGTAATCAGGGGAAGGGAAGTTTAACCCCCCCACCCTGGCCCCAGCCCCCAGCGGGGGTTTGCCTAGCGGGAAGGGGGTGGTGAGCCAGCCCTCACTGCTCCACCTAGAGAGCAGAGGGGCAGGGCCAGGCCCTCTCTCTGGAGCAGACAGCATAGCCCAGCCCAGAGCTGCAAAATGCTGGGGGACTCTGATTTAACCTGAACCAGGAATGGGTCTGGGACAGAAGTTGCATAAACCGGTTTGACCTAAATCAATTTAGGTATGATACTACATTCAACCTGGTTTATCTTAAACTGCTTTTGGCCACTTTGACACTGGTTTATGTGCACTGAACTTCTATTCTGTTACAGGTTTAACTAGTTTCTGATCACTTAAACCAATTGTCACAGGATGCATCTCTTGCTGTAACTTCTGTCCTTAACCTAAAAGCCCAAACATGAGAAGAAGGCAGTAAAATGAGTCCAATGTATCATTTTTTAAAATATATCTTGATTTTAAGCCAATCTGATCATTTTGGCTTTCAAATATTCTTGATCAGCAGGGCTACATATTTTCACAATGTTTAAAAAAGTTAATAGTTAATACACTTTAGTAATATTACTAGTTAATACAGCCACATAAGCAGCATCTTTTTCAAAGCTGCTGAAAAACTATAGTTCCTAGTATCTTCCATGACAACTGATTTTCAGCTCCTCAGCCTAGCTACATCCATTTAGACATTCTGTTTGAAAATGTTGGCTTTTGTTTCAAGAAGCAAATAGCATGCGTGAGAATTAACATACGTTGATAGAGAAGCTAAAATATATACTGCCACCAATTTTCTGACTGGTAGGAAATACTCTGCATTATTTACACAGATTGCCTTCTCTTTCTGCCCCCAGCATTCGTTTATGTGGGAGTAGTAGTTATAGTAATTCTGCTTCAATTTCTCCCTTACAATGTTCACCTCATTAACACAAGCTCTTCACCACTTGCACAGTGCTTCTGGTACCATGCAAATATTTACCTTGTTCCATTGGCTTCAGTGGAACTATGCCTACAATTAAGGTGATGTATGTAAGTGTTTCAGGATCAGTGTTTGAATCCAAATCTTTCCAAAATACTCCCAGCAGAAGATACAGTTACAGGTGTGCTGTGGATACTGCATGCTCTGGAAATGAATGTACATGATTATATATAATACTTTTTTCCACTTGAACTCGTTGGCGGGTAACAAAATACATAAGCGGACCAACAAAAAACCTTCCTATAAGTAGACGTATAAGTTCTCCCCAGTGGGATGCTCCAGGAGGCTATTGGAACCATTCATCCTGCCTGTATACAGACTATTTGTCATAGGTAAGTGAAGTGCAGAGCTCCCAGTGTCAGGTGCCCTTTGGCAAGGGGTTAAGAAAAAATGTTGTTATGACAACAACAGAGCATGTGTCAGAGACTTTGCTGCCATTTCATAAATAAAAGCGAATGCTGTTGAATATAGATCGTGCTCTTAGACACCAGTGCAACATAGTCTTTGTGCACATTTAATCTCGTCATCTTTTTTCAAAAGCTGCTGGTTGAACTGGGTTTGCTTGAATGTATGTATTCAGGCTGCAGCCCAGTTGGAACTGAGTTTTAAGCTCACCACGGGCTAATAAATCCTGTGTTCTGCCAATGTACAACCTCTGAGTTCCCCCTGTATTCACAGGTAGGCATATTGCATTTGATAATACTATATTTGCTCAAATAAAAGGCACCACTGAATTGAAGACTCATCTAAATTTTCTGACTTCAATTTAAAAAAAAAAAAGCAGCAAACAGAAATGTAGAAAACAACTTCCACAGTGCATATGAGGGCTTTTACCTTTTTAACTCAAATTTAGGAAGACATTTCTAGAAGCAATATTTAGATATAATACGTGTGTCTTGCATTGAAAGCAATATTGTATTTAAAACTGTACAGAAATTGGAAACCATGTGGACTCAAGTAGAAAACCAACATTATAGAATATACATGCCTAACCAATAGTGTTTTGGTTGAAATGCTTCTATACTAAGTATCATGTGTGAAAAGAGAAAAAGGACTTGTGATGGACTTGCCGGTGCTGACTTGGTCCAAGGGTTTTGTAAAGTTCAAAAATGACTGGTGGAGGGGGATTTCCTTTTCCCCATCAATCGGGCCCTGGAAAAGGAAAAGGCTTGTCCTCTTCCTCACCTAGGGGCCAGGTAGGGACACCAGACCTGAGAGAAGACTCACTTCTCTGGTCCCTTGATTGGGTCCCGCCAGCCACCTGGGGGGTGGAAGGAGGACAAAAGGGGCAGCATACTTGGCTTCAAGGGAGAGAAGATCAGCAAGGGACAAGAAGAGGGGCACTGAAGAGCTGGTAAGAGCTGGCCAGCGGGGTAGAGCAGTTGCCCCAGAAGATCCCTGAAGGAGCCTGGTGCACGGGACAGTGCTTGGAGGACTTTCGCCTGGGGACTGGAGCCTGGGAGCCGCAGGAGGTGGCTCAGCTCCAACCCTCTTGGCGTGCAAGCGGCGTGCAGAGGGCCCCAGCAGGGACCGGACTTTCCCAAGCCACAGGCAGCAGCTTGGCCCCAGGCTTCTGGCACATGCCCGGGCAGCAGGGTCCCAGCGGGGCCGAAGCGTCTCTGGTGTGCCAGTGGCATGCAGAAGGTCCCAGTAGGGACCAGACTTCCCCGAGCTGCAGGTGATGGCTCAGTACTAGGCACCCAGTGTGGCTGGGTCCCAGTAGGGACAGAAGCTCTCCAGCTGGGAAGCCAGGAGCTCAGCGTGTGAAGCGGCGTGTGGGAGATCCAAGCCACAAGTCGCAGGCAGCAGCTCAGGCCCCTGATTCCCCCCAACAGGAGGCTGGGCAACATGGCTTGCAGCAGTTGCAGGGAGACTCCCTGCAAGAGTCCTTGGGTGGTTAGTGGTGGAACCATCACAGGAGGCCTGGCTCTGATTCCCAGTCAAGGCAATTGAGGGGTGAATTGATTGAAGAGGGAATCCCCACCTGGGAGGCTGGTTCAAGGTTTGATTCCCAGTCAAGGCAACTCAGCGGTGAGTTGTTAGGAAGAGGGAACCCCCACTGGGGAGGTGGGATCCTTATCTATTTCCCCCACCTCTTCATAGGGTGTCTGCATCTCATATTTTCTTAACCCACTTCTATTTTTGTTAGCCCACATCTTACATTTTGTTAACCTGCGTCCTGTACTTTGTTAACTCATGCGCCATATTTTGTTAGCACTCTTGTGTATTTTGTCAACCTGCGTCTCATGTTTTGTCAACCTATCTCTTGTCAGCTGAATGGGTATGCCTAACCATTGCTGAGATCTTCCGTTCCCCCAGGGTACTTGAGTGTACACTACACCCCCTGGTATCTATGTTATGTCCTAAAACCTTGTCTCCCTCATTACAGGGTATATGGTTATGTCCCCACTGGTGTTCTGTCTCTGCTCTATAGGGAAAGGAGGGCCTCCCCGACGCCTCCCACAGTGCTCCGACACCCACTCCGATCCCTTCAGTTGGAGAGGGGTGTGTGTCGAAGTACCACCCAGGTTACAGGCTAAAAAAAGGAAATAAGTGAAATTCTATCCTCATGCATACGCACATCTTCCACTGACTTTGACAAATTCAGGGGAAGTAATCTATATTCAGGCTTCCATTTGTCATGATGTCTATTAAATACACGTTAGTGGCTTTTGAATATTTAGGACTTTAATATATGAAGCTATTTGCACTGTGTGAGTCTTATTGTGCTAAAGACCCCTCACACTGCTCTGGCAGTGTAGAGGGGCTTTATAGGAAATTACAGTGGAGAGAGGCAAATGTGAACTGGGTGGTCAGAGAGGGGGAGAACTGATCAATCCAAACATGACGGCTGCGTCAACTGATACGCTCTTGTTTACACTTGAATGGCTTTCTTCTTGTTGTGTTTTATTTCACAGAACACACTGAAAGGACCATGTTTAGACTTTTTTTTTTACATCCTGGGCTGAGTTTCTTCCTTGACTTTTCTCCAAAGGGCTTTTCTCTTTTTGAGGAAACAAACACAACTCTAGATGCATGTTAATTTCACAGCCATTCACGGAGAGCACTCAGATTGCAAACTTGAAATCCTCGATATAATGAAACATGCAGCACTGTACTGTCACTCATGAAGTCCCAAAAATCCAGAGAGGTGGCAATAATATGTATATTTCAATTAAAATCAAAGAGCTGTTGCCCGGCAGATGTTAAACTGTGCTTGTGGAAAATCCAAAGTTAACAGAAGTCCAAGATACGTTACAAATTCAGGTCTTTCTTTCTAGAAAACGATATCGGGGTTTTACAATAAAAGTAATGCATTTAGATGCCGTAGCAGGCCTCAGGGTCTGCCACCCCAGCACCTAGTACCCACTGTGGTTCAACCCACCTGCCAGCTCTTTCCTGGACCCACCTCGCCTCCAGTCTCTTGCCTGCCACAGCGTGGGCATTATCTTTTGGGTAGTTGGGGGAATGGTCTCTGTGGTCAGGGTAACCTTGCTGGTTCCCTCAACGATTAGCTCTGCTTTCGCAGCTAAGTCTGGGGTCGGTGCTCCCCCTGCCCTCAAGTGCTTCCCCATGAAGGAAGTGCTCCCTCAGGCTTCAGAGCACCTGTTGGGGCTTTAGTTGTCCCAGCCTTGGCCTCTTTTTTTTTTGCCCACACCCTCAGCCTTGGTCCACTGTCTAAGACCTTGGCTCCTGGGCAGCAGCACTGACTTGGCAGCAGCCCCTCCTCGGGCTCCAGTTTCACCCAGCTAGCATCAGCTCTCTAGCTTGGGGCTGACTTCTGTCACTGATAGCGGAGTGCCACCCAGGTACCCCCACCTGTGGCTTCCTCCTCCCCTGTAGCCACAACCTGGTCCTCCAGTAGAAAAACTCCAGCACTAAACAGTGACCTAACTGGTCCTAACTTAAACCCATCTGGGACTCTGGCACTCAAGCCCTGCTGCTCAGGTTGGCTAGCTTCCATCCTTCCAGCCCCCAAGTATTCCTCAAGCTGGCTTGGCTCCTTGCTGCAGCCAACTCTCTCCTGGAAGCAACGCATCCTCTCACAGCCAGAGCCAGACTGCCCCTCACATGGTCAGGAACTGGTTTTATATGCCCAAGTCCAGCCTTCTTTTGGCCATGTGACCGGATCGCTTGCACCCAGGGCCCAGGTGCAGCTAATTGCATCACTAATCCCCTGGCCTTTTTAGTCCTTGGCTCAGTCCACCTGTGTAGCTACTACTTGCTACCATTTCTAGCCCTGAGTTTCCTGCCCTCCCCCACCTTCCTAGTAACAGGGACAGGAGTTCCCTGTTACAGATGCAAATATTCCAGTACAAACAATGCACTCAAAAATATAAGTAAATGACCTGTCCAGAGTTAAATCAACATCAAGAATGGCCTCAGTGTTGCTACAGCTTTTCAAACGCTTGCAGAAATGTATGTTGTTCCAGCTTGTCATTTCCAATCCACTACATTCCAGATGTTTCTTTTTACTTAGATTAATACCATCATGTAAGTTGTGATGGCATAAAAGAACACATTTAACCTCAGCTGAGTTTAGTGTAGAGCAGCGTACGCTCTCTAGAATTACTCGTCTCTGGAACCTCTGCAAAGTGAGACCAGTTTATGACAAGTTCTTGCCACAAGAACATTCATAATATTAGGGATTAGATGAAAGTGTATTACTGAAGGGATCGAAGAAAGATGCTCAGATTATTTAGCTGATATTTTCCTGGAAAAAACTGTGCAGTTGGCTCAATGTACATTTCTCTGCATTTTTTTTCAAACCTATATACACTTAAGCATGCTTACAGTGGCATAACTAGGGTGAAGCAACCAGGGCAGCCACTCTGGACTCTGCCTGGAAGAAAGGGGAAGTTAAAAAAACAAAACAAAACAGCTTCTGCTACAGCCACACAACTGCCATTGCGATCATGCATTGCAGTGGCAACCAGGAGCTGCGCTGTGTGTATGGGAGCTGGGCAGCCCAGGCAGCTGGCCATGTCGTTACACCTCTGTATGCTCATGGCTGTGGCAAATCATCAGAGTTTTATGCAAGTTAGGATATAAATATGCAAACCTATCTGTTTGCAACCTTAACCTTCACAAGTACACAGATTTACCTGTTTAAAGCCAAGTACATGACAATACATGTGCATTTGAAACCTTGCATTATGTTTGGCTCTTGTATGTTATTTTCATGAGTGGAAGTTGCAAAGTAAAACCTATCATCATTAAAATGACAGTCTTCTAAAATGATCGTTGTACTAGAATTACTTAGATTCATAGAAAATTTCCTGTTCAGTTATTATATTCATGATGCTCTTAATATTGCTTTTTTAAAGTCTTCTGTCTGGTTTCATGCAAGGCACTTCTAGTAAAGTAATCTGGAGACACCCAGTTGAAATTATGAGCAGCACTATAGTCTACATTTACTCTGTCAGTGTCAGCCTCCAACAATACAAGCATATCCTGGCACACATGAACTTACATGTCTAACACATACACCTACATAAAATAAGACAGATATGTGCATATGCCCATGCACAGTTGGTGCCTCAGTACATGCAGATACCTCATTTGAGCCTGTTCACACATGCAGTGAAAATCTACATGCACAAATATGTTGCCTGAAAATATGCATGCAGTTTTGCAAATCTGACTGTAATGGGCAGGATCAGTAGCTATTGTTTTGGGTTCTTTTTTTTTAATTGAAACAACTTTCACACATTCAAACAGAAATATTTTCAACACCATCAAAAGAGATGAATTCTTAACTGGCATGTCTTGCCAGCAGTTTCCAGCAGACTTCCCCAAATTAATCTGCTTAAGAACTGGCCTAGTACAGACCACTATTCTGAATGCACATACAGGAGTCAAGATTTTGCATGTTTTCAAAGGTGCTGAATGCTCAGAGTTTACATCTGAGAGGCCAGGTTGGGTTTTTGACGTTTTCTCTTTAATACCTCACCTATAATTCCATAGGATCTCACAGCACGTATGAG
Organism: Alligator mississippiensis; assembly: GCF_030867095.1. NCBI lineage: Eukaryota > Metazoa > Chordata > Crocodylia > Alligatoridae > Alligator > Alligator mississippiensis. Next base: position 61,292,403 of record NC_081833.1, on the reverse strand, counting down.
ATACTGTGTGCTCCCCACTGAAATAGTTATTCTCCACTCCCATACTAAAAACAATTATGGTGAGTTAGGCCATTATTTATACAAATACATTTAATCAAGAAGAGCATCTTCATAGACACCTTTAACATGTTTTTGTCATCATAATGACAGAGGTATACAACCCTAGAAAATGAAATATCAGTTGAAAATGAGGGGCGTTGCTAGGCACTATGATAATTATATGTTACACATAAATTGCTCTTATGTTGAAAAAAGGTTAATAGCTCATGAAAATGCATTTACCCTTCAGGTCTCCATTGAAGATGATGTATTTTGGGATCAATCCTATGAGGGCCCAATACCTGCTGCAAGGTAAAGACCAAACACAATTCTTAAAGAACAGGAATGAACCCCTAAATCCAACTGAGTTGTTCACAAATTAACCATTCTTTTTCAAAGAAATGCTTACAAGTAACACCCATGTTTAACAAATGAGTTGGGTCCATGCTTATTGGCCTCACTGCCAGCCAAATACCCATACATGGAATCCAACTGTACAAACGCTTTGGCTTGCAAAGTGTCTGACAAGTGTTTTCATGTTAACATTCATTAGAAGACTCGGTCAAGCAATCCATGCTTGATTAATTGATTATCCCACGGTGACAGTTCATTTTTCGAAATAGCTGCCAACCTGAGAAGGAGCAGGACAGTCAGCGCAATGACAAAAGACACTGACAGACCAACACTAGACTTATTGAATAACTGCTAGAGTGACACACCAGCATCTACAGAATTTAATCAATGCCTCAAAGATATAGCAGAGCTATAAAGCCTGTTTATTTCTCTTTTGTGCATTTATGAATTGTTAATGCAGTCAATACATATTAGCTTCATTTATTGTTTGGCTAAAAAGCAATTTGAATTTTCTAAGTTGGAGTTGCCTCAATATCAGTTTTTGGACAGTGAAATTTATGAGTACTTACAGATTTATAAGGTTTTATTGATGGCTAAAAAGCCAAGCATAATTCCTGACTTTGTTTATTCCAGCATTACAGAATTAGTACGAGTTGACACTGCAGTGCTTATTGAACAAATTCATTTTCCTGGCACAGTGTGTGTTTTGCATTTTCTGAGTTAGGGCTGGAAAAAATGGATGCACCAGTGGAAGCTAGCGAATAGCAACAGCACTGCAAGAGGATTTCAAGCTAGAGCTTTGCAAGGAGCAAGCTATCAGCCAAAGTGAATTATTTGTAGAAAATAAATGAATTGGAGCATATCAACCCTGGTGTAAAAGTACTGAAGTCAATAGGATTACTCTGCTGATGAGTTTGGCCCAATATCAATTTGTAGAGGATGCTTGATTGACTAATTATTTGAAAGAGTTTAAGAGTATTGGAATATAATTACCAGATACCACAGCCTGCTGCTTTCAGATTTTTTTTCTTTCAGCTGTAGAAATAATAATATGAGAGGAGCTTAATGGCCCAGTGTACAGTGTGCCTCTTTGAGTTCAAGCAATGCATGGACAAATTTCCATGATGCATTTCCGTGTTGCACCTTAAAAAAAGGAACCAGGACTTATCTCATCTTCAAACTTATCCCATGGGCTTATGCTTGTTCCCACGGCAAGCACGAGGAGTTCTGCCATTGACGTCAGCAGGAATAGAATCAGCCCCCCTTCCACCCCCCTCAGCCCTACTGTAGTCTTCTAATGAATTCTGAAAAGCTTTATGACCTGACCCAAAACCCTTCAACTGAATGAAAGACTGTAGAGCGAATTCTTCTCTATGTACCTCATTTTCTGTATTCCAGTGTTATTTCAGGTTTCAGAGTTATCAGCTCATGGTATTTTTATTCCTCACCTAAAACATGAGCTGTTGTGAGAATGATTGTGGTGCCACAAGCTGAAGATCTTTTTTTTTTTTCTTTTACCAAGGAATAAATAGCTGAAGGGTCATATCTCCTTCCTTAAAGAAAATGCATTTTTGCCTTAAACAGACATCTGGGCAATCCCAGGCTTAAATATTCAAGGCTTAGGTTATGTTCTTATATATTTTATTCTGCTCAAAATTTTTCTCCATGCAGACAATTCACTAAGTTACCACACAGTATAAACAAAGTAGTGTTTCAACTGCTGTTTTTTAAAGCTTTTGAGGACACTTCAGAATAGACACCCCCCCCCAGGGATGACTGGTGCCTCCTGAGTCTGGGGAGGCACAATTTGTGGGCTGGACCGGGGGCAGGCCAAAAGCCCCATATCCACTCCTATACTTCTGTGCCATGGCTTAGTGCCCGCCCCCAACACACCACCAGCTCACGTGGCAAAAACTTCCCTATCCTGAGCAGTGCTGAGTCAGGGGCCAATCTTGGGGGGGAAGGGGGGCATGTGCCCCCCCATCAGTTGCCTGTGCACCCCCAACTCTCTCTTGTGGTGGGGGTGAGGGGAGGAGAATGAGAAGTGACAGATTAGAGACAGAAATCTTTTAGGGATGGAGATCAAAAACTCTGGATTTGCTTACATCAGAAAGGGATTGAACACCATGGGATGAAATAAATATGCAATACAATGAGAACAGAGGAAGTAGATTGGGTGCTTCCATTCATTCTTTTTCACAATATAAAAGCCAGGGGGTGAAATTGTAATTGAAATAGACTGCCACTGAAATCTGGCACTGAAATTCCTTGATCCTTTTTTTTATCCATAAGACACGCAGCCTGTGAAACTCAGACACAGGATATCATTAAGGGCAAGAGCCTAACTGCACTGTTAAGGCCTTTTATGCATGTAATGGGGATATTCAAAATACTAATAGCATGTTTCAAAATGAAACGAAGCCCTGGAAAGAATACGAACTTCCATGTGTTAGTGGATAGGCCACCTTACATTATTGGTAGGACCCTACTTAAATCGCAGCAAGACAAAGAGTTTTTCACAGCCTGCTCTCAGCATGCAGAACTGATGTTGTGAGCATTTTGCAATGGTCCTGCCCCTCACCTCTGGTTAGTGGAGAGGCCGCACCCCTTGGCCCCGATTGGCAGAGAGGCCTGGGGGAGGAGGAGAGATGAGACGGCGCTTGCCATCTTGATTGCTGGCTGCTTCTCATGCTGGCCTGCCCCTTGGTGCTGATTGGTAGAGAAGCTCCAGTGGGGGGAGGGGGGATGAGGGAGCAGCCCTTTGCCCTTTGTGCCACTCCCCTAGCTGGTGCCTTCCCCTCCCGGCAGCAAGGACCTCTGGCTCCCACTGGGGAGCCAGCACTTTATTTTTACTAAGCTTTTTTGTTGATTTCATAGATTTTGCAGACAATCCTGGATTTCATAGTTCCTGTGAAATCTGCAAAACCATGAATTAAGTAGATCTCTTATTATTGGGAATTAGAAGGAAACTCCCTGAGTGCTGATTATCCCATACTGCAGAGTTTCTTGCATTTTCCCCTAAAGCATCTTGTACTGTCCACTGTCAGTGACAAGATATTGTACTACATGGACCACTGATCTGTTTCACAATAGCAATTCCTATGTTCCTGTTACAGGGGGCTGCTAGCTGTCACTTTAATGGCAAATCCTGTTACAGGAATAAAATCTCATAATCCTTGACTCTGGCACATGGTACTCAACATGATGGATATTTAACTACAAAGCTTCTGGGGGGCTAAGTAAATTTTGTACAAAAATTCCAGAAAATAAATTATATTTGCATACTTCCATTTAAAATCATGGGTTATATATCTGCTGCTTGAAAGCTGTTACTCCAAGCCTTTTAATTGAAATAACTACTTTTCTGTGCTGTTCAAAGTGTCTTTTTACAACTTGTGATAATGTAGAAAAGCCAGTGAGGTCTACATGTCACTAGCAATTTTCCTCTCTACTGCATTTTTAACTTGTTTACTACGGTACAAAGCAAGAAAAAGATACTTTGAGAGAGCCCACCAGATACATTATCCACTCGATGGTTTGATCCTTTTAAACTTGTTCATTAGGAGTTGCAGTCAGTGAGACCGTGAGAGAGAGAACCAGAGTTGCACACTATAATGCACCCAACCATTACACGGTCTATCACAGTACTAAAAAACCTCTTTTATGTCTATTTCCATTCAGTATGAGCTGAAAAGTGTGGCAATAACTAAAGAGTAAATCCATTCTTTATTTAACAAAGCCATAGCTGCTTTCTCATTTTTTAATAATAAAAAATAGATAACTCTGAGGAATCAAAGCTAAAAACCATCAGAGTGGAGCTGGGGGCCAAACTATTCTCTCTTTTGGTTGGGATGCAGGCAGGATTTTCACAATGGATGCATGGGATAGAATATATTTCTTCTCTGCGTAATGTGTGGCTTCTGCATAATGTGTGGCTTTTGGAGAGTTTGTTTTTGCTTTACAGTCTTTATGATTCAGTCCCTGGGCTTCTTAGTTAGCCTTTCCCAACACATGCATAACTAATGAGTTTTGTGCCCCGAGTAGGGATAGGGGGAGAAGTAGAGTGGTCTTACCTGCCTAGGGTGTCCCAGTGTGGAGGTCCTAGGGTTGGATAGCTAGATCTGCTTCATCAGAGTTTGCAGCAAAGACTGGCAGGGGCAGTGCCTCCTCTAAGTCAAAATGTGCTCACTACCCCAGTTATGCTACTGCCACCTAGTTTGACTTGCACACCATCCCTCCTAAAATGCCAGACTCGGGGAATCTTCAGAAGGGTTTAGCATTGACCTGTCTCTGCTCCCATCAGAGTCAACAGGGAAACATGAGAAGTAGACTAGCGGTGCCCAACCCATCCGGCCCTGCAGGCAGCACAAGTGCTGGGGGCCAGTCTATGGGCCTGATCCCACTCAGTGAAAGCCATGTTATCTGGTCTGCCAGACTCACCATGAGTCTGGAAATTTGACAGTGTGACAAGGGGTAGGAGCATTAATTGCTGTGATTTGGGAAGTTGTGGCAATAAACAGTGCTATTGTTTGCCCCACTGCCAAATTTCTGGATTCTTGGGAGCTCTGCAGGCTGGATGAGACAGCTCCATGGGACATATTTTGGTCACTATGAGTTAGACTAACACTGAAACTATCACCCAATGGGCTACATTTTGCCCTCAATTACATAAGTGAGAATAAGGGCAGAATTTGGCCCAAAAAGATGCACTGTAGAAAAGGGAAATGTGAATTAATATAATGTTACTCCAAAATGTTAAGTTTCCATCTTAAAAAAAAAAAACACTTTTCATACTCATTTTCCTTTCCCAGTGAAAGTGAATCAGAGTCTCAGTCCCAGGGTCTTGATACACTCACTATTTTCAGACACTTGGCTTCACTTATTTTCTGAATTGGCTTTGCTGCCAGCTGGGTGTGCAGGGTCTGGAAAATCTGGGCCTATCCTTCAAGGTAGCAAGACAAGTTCGGCAGGAAAATCAATAGCAAAAATGGCTGAAATATTTCAAATTGCAATGACTGGTTTTGTCAAAATATCAGTAAAAAGTCAACATTAAACAATAATGTGCTTTTTCTGGTCTGTGCAAACTTGTTGCTTTCCTTGTCCACAGACTCAGACCTATTTTTTCAGCAGTCCTTTCAATTACCAGAACCAATCCTGTGATCCTTTGTGGTACAGTGTGTTATGTTATCACAAGACCCTAAATCTATTCCATTCTCTTGACATTATCTTTCATATTTTTGTAACAAAAGTATTGCAACAGCTCTATCAGAGAAACCAGTCTGTATGACAACATCTTTCTTTGCAGGGTGGTAAGTTTTCAATAGAAGCTCCCAGTTCTGTTATATAAAGGAATTTTCTCCTTAGCAAAGAAGGATAAGCATCAGAAATATCCTTGGGGAAACATCTGATTTCAGAGTGCCGTAGTGTGAATACAGATTTAACCAGCAACAGGAAAAATGTGGAGGTGTATGTCCCATAGTAATCGGAGTTAAACCCTGCTAACACAAGGGCCTTAGTGACTGATAAACTCTTAGGGCATGATCCAAAGCCCACTGAAGCCAATGGAGAGATTCCCAGAGACTTCAAAAAAGATCTTTGAGTATGGCTCTATCAACCTGATTTTTCAAAAATCCAAGTGAGAAAATGCTTGCTCACACAGACCCCTCTACATTTAATCATTAGTGCAAACTTGGCATCAGGCTGTAAATGACCAGTTAAATCCATTAAATAGTCATGGCAAAACCTGTACTGCACAGGTAACCATAGTAATATTAGAGAGAATTTTGAGAGCACAAATGCTGGGCTTTTGGTTGTAGTCATGTTGGTCTAAGGACACAAGTAAGCAAGGTTTTTTGGGTAGATGTGATATCTTTTATTAGACCAACTGAGTAGCTGGAAAAAAGTTCATGGCAAGTTTTTGGGCCCAGTCACCAATCTTCAGGCATAGGGACTTTCTGTTGTTGTAAGACTCTCCATTCCTGGATCTTACCATCCAGGAAAAAGTAGGGGAGAGTCTTACCATCCAGGAATGGTGATGGTTCTATTGTGGGGTGTAGTTATAGTGGGGGTGGTAGAGATGTGTTGGAAGGTTTTGCATTTCTTGTCCTGGCACGGTTTGGATCCATTTGGTGTAGTTTGAGTCATAGGGAGTTTTTTGGTGATGAGGTTAACGAGGTTGAGTGCTTGCTTGAAGGTTAGGTTGGGTGGTTCTGGAAAGACTTCTTTAAGAATTGGGTCTTCTTCTAGTATGGGTTGCATTTGTTTGAGGATTTTCCATGTAGGTTCCAGGGTAGGTTGATATGTCATAACTAATGGTATGCGATTCATGGGGATTTTGTGTTTGTACTGCAGCAAATCTTCACATGGTATCTGGGTGGCTCTTTCAAAAGTACAATCTATCTCTCTGGAAGAGTGTCCTTGCTGGCTGAAGGCCCTTTTGAGATTTGTGAGGTGGCAGTCATGGGTATTCTCCTGGCTGCAAATTCGGTGGTATTGGAGAATTTGACTCTACATTACAGCTTTCTTGGTGTGTTTAGGGTGATGACTGGTTCTGTGTAGATATGTATGTTGGTCTGTGGGTTTCTTATATATTTTGAATTTTACTATCTTGGATATTGATTGTGGTGTCCAAAAAGGAAATGCTGGTGTTAGAGTATTCAAGCAATAGTCTGATGGAGGGGTGATGATGGTTGAATTTTTGGTGGAAATCAATCAGAGACTGCAGGGTTTTGGTTCAAATGATGATGTCATCTATGTATCTCAGATACATTAAGGGTTTGATGGTACAGTTCTTGAAGAAGTTTTCTTGCAGGTGGGCCATAAAAAGTTTGGCATATTGTGGGGCCATTTTGGTACCCATAGCTGTGCCCATGGTCTGGAGGAACTGTTAGTTGTTGAAACTAAAGTTGTCGTGTGTGAGGATGAAGTATATGAGTTCAGTGATATTCTGAGGGCACAAATATCTTGAAGACACAAATGGACACAAACAACCAACTGCTATCGCTTTCCCATTGTCTAAGTGCCCTTTACAAACCTCTCCTTTCACACCCCTGTTAGAAGCACACTTTTTTATGGGAAGAAACTTTGGGCTAGGAGGCTCTGAATGCCTTTATCTACCAAAAGAAACTTGTTTGAAAACAACCAGGCAGATTGTGAAGCAAACACAGCAGCCCGGTGGAAGGAAAAAGCCACCATTGGTGAGCACTAGTAGGATTACTTGTTATCAGAATAATACCTGGTATCGATTTAGTATTTCATCTGCCAAATTCTCCAAATGATGACATGTTCTTCTAGGCATCCCTGTATAGGGATAAAAGCACACTCCTTTAGAATGGGAGTGACCAAGCCAGAAGTGTCCTGAAACTTCACATAAGATTTTCATAGTAAGAGAGATTGGTTTTTGCCATGGTTAGCATCCCTGATCTTATGAAAAGTGCCATGAATCTTTATGACCACTTACAGTGCAACAGCATTAATGGTCCAAGAAGCAGGGTTTGTTTGTTTTTTGGCAAAACTTTAGTCAGAAAACTGAAACAAGGGTTGGTGCAGATCCCAGTTTAGTTTTATGGAAACCACTGCAATGTGGGATGAGGAGCAGACAGGACTTGGTTTGAACCAAATATCTGGCTTCTGCCTCCTTGCTGTTTTAAATCTCCTCTGAATGGGAAAATAAATAGCATGCTGCTTGTTGCATGTTTGTGAGCCTTATTGAGATACTGCTCCCCACCAAGGGGAGAAGACAACTGCTATGTTTAAGTTGTATTATTTTGAAAAAAACAAACCGAATCCCTGAAGAAAGGGGTGCAAAACCCTCTCCTCAATGTGGCTGCAGGGTGTTGTTTGGAGCACAAGGCTCGTGAGTTAGTCCATTGGCAGGACAAGTCTGTGTTGCCACCTGTGACAAGCTGACTGCTAGTGGTAGTTCAGCTGAAGCTGGAGTTTCTGTAGCACTATTGGGCTGCTTCCCTATTTCCTCCTCTCACAGTGTTACTGCCACTATCATCTGGACAGAAAATGCTGTCTGGGGAGACAAACCAGCCAGGGCTTTCTATGGCCTGACTGTCATTGCTGGCTGACACTAGCTCCTGCCCAGCAGAGGTGAGATGCGCCATTTCTGGCTGCTTTCTTTTGTAATTTATATATTTTAAACACAAGCTGGAGCCTGTGAAATCTGTGCTTGTCTCCCCAGACAGCTTTTTCCTTTCTCTTCTTTAAAGGAAAATAAGAAGAAATGTTAGGGGGAGAGAGCTGAAAGATTTACATTTGCAAGGGGAAGTAAATGGCGGTTGTAGAGAACAGCTGGAGTGTATCTGAAGTTCTAGTTCCCTTTATCTGGCCTCCATGGAATTGCGCACAAAGCACTGCTTACTCATACCTTGATGAATAAGCAATGTGCAGCAACCAAAGGGAGAGAAAGGACATATCTACACAGGGATTGGTTATCAAAAGGCCCGCAAAAAAGACAAAATAAATATAAAAGTCTATGTAGTTTTCTATGAGATGGGGAGAGCTCTTATCTCGAAACCCAATGAGGCTGGGCAGAGGGCTGATACACGTATTAACCAGGCACATTCTTCCTAAATTGGCTCAGCGAGGTAATGAAACATTTTATCTTCTTAGTTCTGGTTTTAGAATTGGGCCACTGATCTCTGTGGATTTTCAATGTTGAGTTTAGGAATGTGATAGCTAACGCTCAAATACACACCGTTCAGCAGGAAGGTTTCAAGTGATGGAGCAGAGTAGCTGCTCTGTAGACTGCTACTCCAAACTGGTGAGTCGCATCAGAGCGTCCTCTCAAGCAGGGCTATCCGACTTTCTGACAGCCAAAGGCAATCCGTTGTATCAACAGTTCACTCAGGGGCTGTGTAGAGTTGGGCTGTCCCAAAGATGCAGCCGTGAGAGAAGGGGAAAAGAAAATGCTTCCTTTCCTGCTCTGCAGGGGTGGCTCCATCAGGGTTGGGGCTAATGGGTTTTGGCTGTCCAGCTGCACTGCCAGGGCCCCTCACTTGTCTGCAGTCACACCATGAACCAGATCCCCGCCTCCCTGAGACCCAGGAGTTGCTGTTCTATTCTAGTATCCAAGCTCGTTTGGGTACCTTTCCACTCGCATGCAGGACTTCCCAGGCTCCATGCTTTTGCCATCTTATCTGATAATAAATTTGGCCAATACACATGCATCTATGAGGTGTGTCTACAAGGTTATTTATGCCTTGTCTTTTATGAGGTTTTACAGGAAAAAAAATCTATATTGCATCACTGTACTGCGCATCTCAAGATATTACTGGCTAGATTCCATTTAGTTTCAGATGGAGAATTAAGTTTCTGTAACTTGGACCTACTGCATGGAAATGGTTTATCGTAAGAAATAGTATCTTTGAACCTTTAATTTCTATATATGCTGTGTCATTTTGTTGGCCATGTCCAGTGACACAGTGGCTGTCATAACTTTCAATTTTAATGCTCTCAAATAACCTTTCCAAACGCTAATTTTCTTATTATACTTCTCTTACAGCTCTAAGAAGGAGAATGTAAACTGCTGGCAATTTGCAGTTTTTCTTTTCAGGCACCTACCTGATCCAGGGTATTTCCATAAATACATTTTAAAATAGGTACCTGGTTACAGCCCATATCATTCCACTTGCAGTTTTCATGAGTTCTTTTCAAATTACTCAAACTAATTGGCATCCAGTAAAGGTTAGTAGCCAAATCCAAAAAAATAGGGAAAAACCTTTTGCTTGTTTTCTTTACTGGAACAAAAACAAAAACTCTTTTTGTATCAAACTAAACATTTTGTTGAGGAAGAACATCATGTTTCACATTACTTTGAGGTGTGCAAAATGTAGTCTTCAAACACCAGATACAAATTGAAAGTTGAAATTAAACATTTGACATTTTCAATATTTGTAGGAAATTGTATTTTTCAGAGAATAAATTATTCGTCTGAAAAATGTCACCCACCACCCTCCTAATTAAATACATGAACTGTAGATTGGACCAGCTACATAGTTGGAATATGGTTAGATGAGCTTTTGAATGCAAGACTTGGGCCAATTAAAGATATTACCCTAAGAAATCCTTCCCTCTTGATAATTTCCATACCACCATGACGCTAACACCACCTACCATAAAAGACCTGCAAAGTAGCAACAAAAAAAAAGTTTTATAAGCCTTGTCTGATTTTCTTTTGTGGACAAGTCAGCAAACCTTTGGATGTACTCTGTTTATGGCTTTGTTTCCCACAATGTTCAACAGACAGAGATAAATAATACACAGTGGATACAGCCCTTTTTTCTCATAAACCACCTGTGAATAGAAAATATTCTTCTTTTTGGGCTCCACACTACAGAAAGGATGTGAACAAGTTGGAGAGAGTCCAGCGGAGGGCAACAAAAATGGTTCAGGAGCTGAGCCACATGACTTATGAGGAGAGGTGGAGGGAACTGGGCTTATTTAGTGTGCAGAAGACTGAGGGGGAATTTGATAGCAGCCTTTAACTACCTGAAGGGTGTTTCCAAAGAGGATGGAGCTGGACTGTTCTCAGCGGTGGCAGATGACAGAACAAGAAGTAATGGGCTCAAGTTGCACCAAGGAAAGTTTAGGTTGGATGTTAGAAAAAGCTTTCTTACTAGGAGGGTGGTGAAACACTGACACAGGTTATCTAGAGAGGTAGTGAAATCTCCATCCTTGGAGGTTTTTAAGGCCCACCTCAACAAAGCCCTGGCTGGAATGATCTAGTTGGGGAAGGTCCTGCTTTGAGCAGGGGGTTGGACTAGATCAGCATTTCTCAAACTGTGGGTTGCAACCCAAGAGTTGCTTGCAAGAATATACAATAGGGTCAGGAGCAAACTTTAAAAATGGATCAACAAGCTTTAAAAATGGATTTTCCTTTAAAGGAGAAAAACATGGGAAACCATGACTACTTGGGGCACCCCCATGCCCTTCACCCACTGGGGGGCTGGGGCCTAGGGGCAGGAGGTTGGGAGTGAGGAGCACTGGGTCAGGACTGGCCAATGATGTTTATAAATGGGCTCTGGTGTAAAAAAGGTTGAGAATCACTGGACTAGATGATCTCTAGAGGTCCCTTCCAACCCTAATTTTCTATGATTCTAAGATTGTTGGAGGTTTTCAATATTTTGAAATTCTTTGTCAAATTATTGTCTTTGAATAACTCTTGCTCTATAGTTCATTTGTGGATTTGTTTGATTTGATCTGTTTTGACTGAATACATCACTGTCATGGTAGTTTTCTGGGTTTTTTGACTGGATAATTATCACTTTTAAAGACAGGTTTCTGATTCAAAGTCTCATTCATAAAATCAAAAATTCATTTTTGCGGAGTGTTCTCAAATGTAAATCATGCTTTCTTGTGTGAACAGTCCCCACAACAAACTGGTTTCCTAGTATATAGAAAGAAAAACACAAAGGGGGCAAGAAAAGGAGCTAAATGAAGTAATTTACAAAGCTCAAATGAATACAAGTAGGTAGAAACCTTGGCAAACACCAGGAAAAACTAACACAGTAGGGCTATGCGAAGCTTTGGTCCCTGATTCGATTCGGTGGAGATTTGGCCCAATTTGGTGACCGAATCTGCAAATCTGAATCAAATCAGAGGATACTTTAATCTCTCTGAATCAAGTTAGAACCCTCCAAATCAATCTGGACAGATTCGGAAAGATTCAGAGATTCAGACATAGAGACAGCTTTAAATATTTTTTCTACATACCCCTAGGTAGTAGGGGCTCATGAGTGCTGTGATGTTGGGGTGCATGGAGCGTCCCACAGAAGTGCAGGGGGCTCCCCAGTGCACTTGGCAGCAGACCTGGAAGTGGACCAGAAGCACTTTTGGTCCACTTCTGGGTCCACCGGGGAGTGTGCAGGGCCCTGCCCCTCCACCGTCCCCACCCGGTTCTGTGACTGGTGCCTCCTGGATCCAGGAGGAGGCCGGGGTCCCCCTGCAGCCAACTGCTGAGCCGGGAGGGTGCAACGGGGCCCCCCAGCACGCTCCCCAGCAGACCTGGAAGTGGACTGGAAGTACTTCTGGTCCACTTCCGGGTTCGCCACCAAGCACATGGAGGGCCCCCCGCACTCCTGTGGGACACTCCATGCACCCCAGCATCACAGCGATCATGAGCCACGCCTGCTACCTCAAGGTATGTAGGAAAACTTTTTGAGCTGTGCTTATGTCTGAATCGCTGATTCTCCAAATCAGCATTGAATCCTCAGATTCGGATTTGGCTGAATCGAATCACTGTCCCTGATTCAGGCTGAATCCAAATCGAATAGGGCTCACTTTGCACACTCCTATAACACAGCTGGTGATCCATTAAGAAAGCAGAATTTGGGAGCCATCTGTCATCTTTCCAAGACTTTCTTCCAGCCTGACTCCTCTCCATAGAATTGTATTCACTATTTTGGGAGTATTGTTGGTTTATTATGGCACTATGGAAAATGATGGTGATTATGACCCCAGTCCAGCAATCAGGGCAACCCATACAAGTTTGAGTACTTGATAGGAACCTATGATTAGAACTGGATATAGCACTAATTGTCTACTTGCTGTTTGGCATCTGCAGTAATAGAGCTTTCACAAAGATTGTAATAGGTGTGAATTTCACTTGCCACTAGCTTGAGAATGTGTTAGTACTAGTATCAGTATAGTATCTGTATCACTATTGCTTGAAAAGTAATGGTTTAAACTCTGATCTACCAAGATAATCCAGTGGATAGATCTGTTTGTGTTTTATGTACTAAGCCATAAGGAAACCAAATAGTTAAAGATTGCAAGTTAGATGAAAATGTGGACCAATTTTATAACAATTTGCTTTCATTTTCTTTAAAAACTGAAACCTGTTTTATGAAAGCCAAAAAAATCAGATTTTTTTTCCTTAGGATAAATCATTTGAAAGATAGCTTGGATTTAAAGACACATCTCTTACTACATTCACCATTTCAGTATCCTGCTGCTACTGGCTGTCTTGTCAAGTAACATTTGACACTGACACTGACACTTTGGTGGCCCCCTGTGAGTGTGCAGAAGATTCTGTCTGTTTTAATACTCTTTTTATAGTAAGGAAAAAAAGCTTTAGGCCCAAATTTCTGTACATGTGCCAAGTAAGGCAAGGAATTATTAAATTAGTTGCAAAGAAAATCTAAAAACATGCCATAGCCCGTGAGTGACACTAAAGGCACATCAGGTCCTGAAAGTCAAGCCCTGAAAGTCAGCCTCCCATGATTTTCAGGGCCTGACTTTCAGGGTCCTAGTTCTTCCTCTTGGTGGGGAGGTCTATAGTGACATACTTGTGTCTACTATAGACCTCCGCACCAAGAGGAAGAACTAGATCAGGAATTCAATAGGTAACTGTTCAAAGTCGCATGCTCCCGATGAATGATTGTCATGGGGGACAACTTCCCTGACATCTCTTGGGATGAGCCAAATCTCACAGGTTGCATCGCTTTCTCACTTGCATTGATGACTTCTATCTAATGCAGGAGGTCTATAAGCTAACTAGGGGAGAGGCATTGCTTGATTTGGTCCTGGCCAAAGGGGAGGACCTGGTAAGCAATGTGAGGATCGAGGGGAAGCTTGGTGACAGCAACCGTGAATTGATCACCTTCTTAGTTCACCGAAGAGCAGGCAAACCCCTTAGTAAAACAGAAGTCCTTAATTATGGGAAGGCTGACTTTCAGGGCCTGATTTTCAGGAAGGCTGACTTCTACAAACTGAGAGAATTGGTCAATCAGGCAATTAGAGGCCATACCCCCCTAGAAAAGGGAGTACATGAGGAATGGCCATCTCTCAAAAACATAATCCTAGAAGCACAGGGGAAAGCCATACCATCTTGCAAGAAATGCAGTCAATGGGCAAGGAAGCCCCCTTGGCTGAACAAGGAACAGTTGGACCTCATTAAACTCAAAAGAGAAGCCTACACCAGCTGGAAAACAGGAAGCATCACCAAAGAGGATTACTCAGCACTTGCCCACACCTCCAGAGAGCAGTTGAGAAAAGCCAAGACACAAACCGAACTCAGGCTAGCTATGGGAATCAAGGACAACAAAAAGTCCTTCTTCAGATGCATGGGAAGTTGAAAAAAGAACAAAAAGAGCATTGGGTCCCTGTGACACCCAATGGGGCAACTGACATCTGACGCCCAAGAAAAGGCCAATCTCTTAAATGACTTTTTTGCATTGGTTTTTTACCCTTCCAGGAAGATCACTCTGTCAGGAAGGACACAAACCATTCTGGGAGCAGGTGACAGGCCCAAAATTGATATGGATTAGGTGAGGGACACCTCGAAAAACTGGACATTCACAAGTCCATGGGCCCAGACGGAATGCACCTGAGAGTCTTGAAGGAGCTGGCGGACATCATTGTATCTCTCTTAGCAGAGATATTTGAAAATTCATGGTGTTTGGGCAAGGTCCCAGATGACTGGAAAAGAGCCATTGTGGTCCCTATCTTCAAGGAAGGGAGGAGGGATGACCCAGGGAACTATAGACCAATCAGTCTGACATCTGTCCATGGAAAAATCCAGGAGAAAATTGTCAAGGGATCCATCAATGCCACACTAATGGAAAACAAGCTTTTGAATGCCAGCCAACATGGCTTTGTGACGGGCAGGTCTTTCCTGACCAACCTCATCTCCTTCTATGACCAGGTAACATGTGCCCTGGACAAGGAAGTTGACATGGATGTCATATATCTGGATTTCAAGAAAGCCTTTTACCTACTTCCCCATGATGGTTAAGCTGGGGAATTGTGGCCTTGATCATCATATGGTCTGATGGCTAGGCAACTGGCTACAGGGTCAGACTCAAAGAATACTACACGGTGTAGGGTGACCAGTGGAGTACCTCAGGGCTCAGCACTTGGACCAGTACTCTTTAACATCTTCATTAACGATTTGGACTCAGAAGTCAGATGTGAAATGGCCAAGTTTGCGGATGATACCAAATTATGGGGGAGGGCAGTCACACCACAGCACAGGCTGGGCATCGAGGCTGACTATGACACGCTGTCAAGGTGGGCCAACCAAAACATGATGGCCTTCAGTGTAGAGAAGTGTAAGGTGTTGCAACTTGGTAGGAAGAACTCTCAACATACTTACAGGCTTAGCAGTGCTACGCTCACTAGCACCATGACCGAAAGGGACTTGGGGGTCTTGACTGACCACAAGACGAATATGAGCCACGAATGTGATGCTGTGGCTGGCAAAGCAAACCAAAGTCTGGCATGCAACCAGGCATGCAAACTGGTGGATATATTTCTTACTGGGGTCACTTGATCCCAGATGACTTTCTGCCTATGGTGGTGGTGGTGGGGGGGATGGACTCGATCTCATGAGGACCCTTCCAGCCCCTAATATCTATGAAATCTATAAAAACACTCTACAGCTGTGCCATGACACATGTGCGTGGCTGCAGTGGATTTTTTAAATGGCCAAATGCACAAAACATTAACCCTCCTCAAATCAGGTATTAGATGAAGGTGCTCTGCCTCAGAGTGCCTTAAGGAACTTGTGTTCCCTAGGGTTAGTTTTTCATGTGTTTGGGCTGGGCTGGCACAGCCCACGACTGTCCCCAAGGCTGCCAGCAGAGAGGGAGTGGGGGTGGGTAAGTGAACAGCAGTGAGCTGATGGCTGGGCTTTTCCCAGCCTGAGCTGGAGGAGGGGTGGATCTGAGCCACTCCTTGCAGTTCCCCCTGCCCAGACTACCTGGCTGGGATACTGGGGAGAACCAGGCCAGGCCTGTGAGCGGGGAGATCTCCAATTCACCCCCTGCCCCCTCCAGCTCAGTCCAGGCAAAGATCAGCCAGCAACTTGCTGCTACTTGATTACCCCTCCCACCTCCCTCCCTGCTGGTAGCCTCCGAGTTCGGATGGTGGGGGTGGGGCTGGGGATTGGGCCAGTTCAGCAGTCTTCTCAGAGGCTGGAGACCCACCACCTACTGGCTAGAAGTGCAGGTGGGCTCAGTCCCCACCCCCTGACCCAACAAGAGATTGTCTGGTGGATCAAGGGGCACTCTAAGTCATGGCACCTTATGTAAAGTGCCATGAGTTAGAGTGAGGGCCTGAATGTCTGTCTGTGCCCTAAGTGTTACATAGGTCTGTTCATAACAGGTATAGAACATTTTAACTCCATAAATTATAACCTTATACGAGAATGTAAATGTGTGGAAATTCAGTGTAAAACTTCAGAGAAGCATATTTTACTTCCATTCATGTGCAGTATCTGCAACTGAAAATATAACTGGTTGATCAGACATATACCTAGCAGTTATGTAAAGTTTAGCCTTGCAATCTGACATTCCTCTTCGTCTACAAGCAGTTTAGAATAGTCATTTGTGCAGTGAAACACCAAAAAAGTCGTGTGAACTTTACAGCAATGTACTATTAAGTGCTAGTGCTGTAACTGATGACAGAAAGATGCAGACCAAGAAAAATAGTTTCCGTCTGATGCTGCTCTGCTGTGTCACCTATCAGCCTTCATCATGAGGCACTGTTATTTGTTAGTGACAGCTATCCTAATAAGAGTAACATGCCCCACTCTGTTCTCATGGCTGCTGTGCACTGTTTATTGCAAGGACCAGTACCCTTTATATTACAAGGACCAGATCAGAAGTAGTAAGGCTTCACTTGACAATGAAGAGTTTATCTGTAAGCTAATACTAATTTCTTTCTTTCTTGTAATACAACAAGTACTGGCAAAAGGAAGGAAGTACATCTGATCACAGCATTGTGATATAACCCTTGGGTCATGCATTGCAATATAACCCAGCGTTGCGATATAACCCAGTGTGGTTCCCATTGGTAATTACCTCAAAGTTCTTGAAAGAATGGACATAGCACTCAAAATGTAGGGTGGGACAGTAGTGCAGTTAAATATTAACTGATGAGACGCTCGTAAAGAATCCTTTCCACATACTATTTTTCAGGAACAGTGGGTACATCTACATATGAATTTAGTGCGACACAATAAACTCTGGTACGGTCTGTGCTGGGGTTAATGCTCCTGGATGCAGCTTTTAAACATACGCTCAGGACCACAGCACATTGAGCTGGGGTGGTGGAGGCCTGGCTTACAAGGGACTTAGGGGCATCAGCCTGCCAGCCCAGAGCTGCTCTGCCCTGGCTCAACATGCTGTAGAGGGGCTGGCTAGGGTATGAGAGCAGGGAGCCCTACACTATATCACCCTTGTGCCCCAGCCAGTTCCATTCACCATCTAAACGTGTGTTGTGGCAGAGCAAATAACTCCACCACAGAAGAGTATTTGTATCAAACAGTAGTATCCTATGGCGGAGTTAATTAATTTACTCCAGCCTAATAGCTTCGCATGTATAGATGGAGATGCTTTACTGCGGAGCTAATTAGGCAACTGCAGTAAGCATCTCTTGTAGATGCCCCCAGTGTGGTAAACTCCTACCACTAGGTTAAGAAAATACAATTATTAATAGAATTGGGTTTTCCCCTCTTTCTTCGAGGGGAAAGTCAGAATCAGGAAATAAAGTTTCCTCAAATTATTACCCTTGAGGCTATAGTTCTGGATTAGTTGAATAGTCAAGTATCAGGGGTAAATCTTTTGCTACTACTAAAAGCCTTAGTACTTCGTTCACTTTTTCTAACCAGTCAGAGCAAAGGACTGTGGCATGCTACTGCGAGCTGTTCTCCTAGCCAGACAGCA
The DNA here is from genome assembly GCF_030867095.1 of Alligator mississippiensis. Lineage (NCBI taxonomy): Eukaryota > Metazoa > Chordata > Crocodylia > Alligatoridae > Alligator > Alligator mississippiensis. The sequence goes on along the minus strand of NC_081833.1, from coordinate 61,274,335 downwards.
GAACTCAAGGAGGATTCCTTTGGAAATATTAACAATATCCTGAGCTGTTTATCCTCAGGAGAAATCTTACGGCATCCTGAGTTTGGTTTCTAAAGCAATTTAATGTCAGTGCCAAGTTCTTCCAAAGCATTTGAGCTTATTCACCTAAAATATTGAATCTCAGATGAAGATTAATCTGGGAAGATATGAATCAAAGAGAAAGCTGAAACTTGGTTAGATTACCAAAGTATCTGGATTCTTTAAACTCTGTCAAAACACATTATTGGTGCCCTGTGGCATGTCTTCATATGTGAACATATTATTGTTGGTTACAATAAATCAACATTTTAGGTACACAAAGGACAGATTTTAGGTACAAAAAGGACCTGAATAGGCTGCACTGTGCTCGATATGTTATGGACATAGGGGTGGAAGTCTGGCCTAACTGAAGCAGATAAAAAGCTCCCATGGACTTCAGCAGATCCAGGATGTACATTGAAGAATTTACAAACTAATTTAGCTTAAGCTGCAGAAAATAAACACAATGACTAAGAGGCAGGAGGATTACATGGTTAGTTATGTTTGCAAACTGGTGGGTCTAAATGCAGTGGCTGGCAACATTTCAGAGCAACCCAGCTTGTGCCTGAGGTGGGCTGGTGTTCTGATCCAGCTGCCACCACTGGTTTTTCCCACCTCCTTGGCTGCAATGCAGGCCAGGCTCCCTTCTGTCCTGGTGTGAGCCTGGCTGATGACCCTCACTGCCAGAATGCTGCTGAAACCCCCCAGCTCCTCAGGCCAAATCCAGTGGATCTGTGAGTTAAATCTGGCCCACTGAGCATACGCTATTGACCCCTGCAAGCATTTGCAAGTATTGTTTTCCTCTCTTTTAAAAAAAAACCAAAAACAACTGAAATTCATATTGGGTCTGATTATGCTACACTTAGTTTCTGAACAGTCTATTAACTGACATGGGGCAGGACGAGGCCTTCAGTCTGGGTCCAGACAGTGAGAGTACCATCACTCTGACTGTAATTCAAAAACAGTTAGATGAAAAAGGAGAATAACTGAACCATGTTTCCCTTCACACTTGAAATGGACTGTGGTATTTGCACAGCCAAGTCTAATGTGAAGGGTAAATCAAGTACAATTCAAGCTTTGAAGTGAAAAAACCCTAAAATTCACTCTTCTATACCGCAGGTCTCCAATTTAAAAGCTATTATTTCATGGAGGGAAAGAATTTTTGTGTGCCTGGTTTTCCTTTTGGAACCATGTGCTTGGTTTACCAGCCTGCATTAAATGCTATCCCATTTCTGAGTAAACAAGAAAGGGTGCTGGATTTTGGGGGTGGGTATAATGTCAGAAGACATCTTAGTCACTTATTATTAGGGACCTACTTAATTTGCGGTTGTGCAGATTTCATGGAAACCGCAAAATCTGGCCTTGTCCATGAAATCTGCAAAATCAACAAAAAAACACTTAATAAACATAACATGCTGGCTCCCCAGTCAGTGGTCCTTACTGCCTGGAGGGGAAGGTGCCAGCTGGAGGAGCAGCACAAAGGGCAGCCAGCAATCAAGATGGTGATTGCCCCCTCATCCCTGCCCCCCTGCCCCCCTCCTCCCCCCCGAGGGGCAGGGCTCCTGCAAAATGCCCGTAAAATCATCTGTGTACTGCAAGCGGGCCACGAAAAGCCCTCTGTCTTGCCATAATTTAAGTAGGTTCCTACCTATTATCTACAGAAATGTCACCTAGGAGATATTCTGTTTCTGTCATGCAGCTCAATATTTCATGCAGGAAAAGGTAGCTGTCTTCCATAGTTCATTAAATTATGTTGTGGTGAACTTCTCTCCACTGGGTCTCAATTAAGAAATGAAACTAGTGCCTTTAGAGGAAATGACAGAGAACAATCAGAATACACTGAATATATAATTTGATCTGTGGAACCAAGCAAGAGGGAAAATGTAGTTGGCAAATGTGTAGATATTAAGAACATGTTGTGTCTCAGATTCACAGGCTATACTACATCATTAGATCATTAGATTGTTTAGGAACATTTATTGCCTTTTAAAATGTAAGTTGACTTGTGTAAATTCATTAACTACAGTTATATAACAGTGAGCCTTATTCTTCCTTTTTGTTCCCCTGTCCCTATTTTATCACTCCTGGGAACTTTTAGCATACTGATTCCAGCCCATAGTCTGTTAACATTAATGTTAAAATTGCAGCAATTTTACTGTTGTATTGCAAACTAATTAAACATTTTGCTTTGATTTTAATAATATGTCTGTTTTTCCTTTTTAACATGTTCTAAGATCTCTAACAGAAGTAATCTCAATAGATGTTTTTTCTGCATGAAAAAACAAAGCTGATTTTTTAAGTGATAACAAATGTGAAAGAGCAGAATAGACAGACAAGGTTCTTTGGGTAAATCCAATATCTTTTATTAGATTGATTAAAACAGTTGGAAAAATTCTTCTTTGCAGGCTTTTGGGTACAAACACCTGTCTTCAGGCTGAGGAAGTGACTGCAGTTGGTCTCTGCTCTTCCTGGATGGAATAGAATAGAAGTGAGAGGCCAATGAGCATGCGAGAATGGCAGTCAGTGGTAAATAGTAAAGAAGTTACTCCCAGAAAATATGTAGGAAAAACCAAACAACAACTGCGCTCCAGAATGAATGCACACCGAAAATCTATCAAAGACAAGAATACCCAATTACCTGTGGGGGCACATTTCTCCCAAGAAAACCACTCTCTCTCCAATCTCTCCCAGTTCTAATCCTGAAAGGGAATTTATAAAACACCTCTTGCAAACAAGCCTACAAACTTCACTTCATCAACCTACTGGATACAAAAAATCTTGGACTACATATAGGCAGGCAAGCTCTTTGAGTAGATGCGATACCTTTTATTAGCCCAACTGAATAGTCGGAAAAAAATTCTTAGCAAGCTTTCAGACGCAGTCACCCTTCTTCAGGCATAGGGAGTCTCTGATGGTCTGAGACTCCAAGGAATGAGAGAATCTAAAAAAAAAAAAAAGTTCAGACACTTTTAGCTTCTCTCATTCCTTGGAGTCTCGAAACAGCAGAGACTTCCTATGCCTGAAGAAGGGTGATTGTGCCCAAAAGCTTGCTAAGAACTTTTTTCCAACTACTCAGTTGGGCTAATAAAAGGTATCACATCTACTCAAAAAATCATGCCTGCCTATGTCCTTAGACCAACATGGCCACAACCAAAAACCTAGAAACATGGAGTAAATATAGACATTGATTTATGACACATCCTGCCCAACATCTGATATCCCAGGTGATCTCTCTACTATTTACCAGCTATATTCTTATCACCAGATCTACATTCCCCTCCCCCCGACCTGCCCGGCCCATCCCTCACCCATTGACTGCTTCAGTTTGCATGTTCACTGACTGGTATTCTCACATGCATTCTAGTCTCAAGCAGAGACCAACTGCAGTAGTCTCCCCAGCTTGATGAAGGGTGCTTATACCCAAAAGCTTGCAAAGAACAATTTTTCCAACTATTTTAGTTGGTCTAATAAAATATATTGGATTTACCCAAAGAACCTTGTCTGCCTATGTCCTTAGACTAACACAGCTACAACCTATACCCGCAATGAGCAGAATTGGAAGAGTTTAACATTGCCAACTAAATTCATAATTTGGCAAGGAGTTTCATAGGAACAGACCTTAACTAAGCCCCAGTGACCGCTGAGCTTGTGTGAAACTCTTTGTGAGATCAAGACCTACAGATGAAAACAATTAATTGTCATATGTGCATTAAGAAGACTTTCCAACCTGTTTGTACAAAATTAATGGGAGGTTACCACTGACTTTAATGAGCACAGAATTGGGTCCCAAATATATAGTTTCTTTGTTTTATAGATTTTAGGACAATAAACAATCACATTTATCATCTAGTCTGTTCTTGTGCATAATATAGGATGCATCATTTCACTCAGGAATCGCTGAAATAGTCTCTGTTTAAGCTAGAATGCATATTTTGGACTTACATTTCCGCATCTCTTCCCAGCTCATCTCTTTTTTTCTGTTACTCTTGCTCTTCTATCTACCCGTCCTTAATAGTTATAGTAGAATTTAGTTTTTCTAGTAATATGTTTACAAATACACCACCTCCTTTGTACTGTAATAGGGGAGTTACGCTGTTGGAGCAGACGCTGTCTTGATTGGTCTGTTATACAACATTGAACATATAATTAGAATATAATAAATAATGTCTGACTTTGTATGCTCTTGTGCATCTTAACTGAATAGCTTAATTCCCATCAATAGCACGGGAATGATCAGTTTATATATACAGAACACGTGGTTCTATTAATTAGGTAACAACTCCAGGGTACTTCCTGTTTACAAGGTAATAACCATATCTTGAGCTAAATAAATTGATGCTATAGGGCAGGGTGCTGATTTTAGTTTAACAAGTTATTAGAATAAATATATATTACTTAATAGTAGAGGCCAATCTAAGATGTTCATAATATCTATGGATGCTATTTCAGAGCCTTTACTAGCTCAGGTGTCCATGTTTCCTGGGGATTTGCTTTGCTTAGGTAAGAATCCCTTTGCCTTCAATGCAAAACTTGCAGTACTTTGCCTTAATGAAATTGTAAATCAAATCTGTATTCCTGTTCTATGACTGGAGATCACTTCAGTACAGGGCATAGTATGTACCCCTTCCCACAAAATTCACTTCAATTAATATTTTAACTCACATTTTTTACTAATTTATAATTGTGTGGTAGGATATATTCATTTCTGTGCATTATATAAACACATTATTGCCTAACTTGTATAGAACTGTATGTGTGTCATAGTTGCTACATACAGCTAAATCAAAGGGATGGTGGTTACAATGACACCATCTATAATCTCTTTCTCCCTGTGGCTAGACTGACAGGCTTTATGCTGTGCAAAATGTTATTAACAGATCCCAAAACCAGGAAGAAAACTCTTCTACTTTCATTATGAGTCTCGTTCTGCTGCAGAACTGGCAGGGGATGGAATATGGCCGTTTTTTTAAGGACAAATAAATCTTCTCAGAAGCCTCAGACATCAGAACTCAGACTGAGTTGCCAACAAGTGAATGTAGTCCTCAGGGTGGACACCCCAATCTGGTGCAAGTTTGCTGGGTGATGTAACTTATAGCTCTTCACACCAGCCTGGGTGAATCTTGGTCATTATATACCACCTACAAAGTCAAACATGGGAGCAAAATGGAAGAGATTTTGTATTTGCTCAAAGTGTGTTTCTATAAACCAGCTAATCGGCTGCAAACTGTGAGAAGATTTCATAGATTTCATAGACATTAGGGCTGGAAGGGACCTCGGAAGATCATCGAGTCCAGCCCCCCGCCCAAAGGGCAGGACGTCAGCTGGGGTCATAGGATCCCAGCAAGATAAGCATCCAGTTTCATCTTGAAGGTGTTCAATGAAGGCGCTTGAACAACCTCCGGCGGCAGGCTGTTCCAGACCTTGGGGGCTCGGACAGTAAAGAAATTCTTCCTTATGTCCAGCCTGAAACGATCTTGTAGTAGTTTGTGACCATTCGACCTCGTCATCCCTTGGGGCGCTCTGGTGAACAAACGTTCCCCCAGATACTGGTGGTCACCCCTGATAAACTTGTAGGTGGCCCTCAGATCACCCCTGAGCCTGTGCTTTTCCAGGCTAAAGAGCCCCAGGGCTCTCAGCCTGTCATCGTAGGGTCTGCTTCCCTGACCCCTGATCATGCGCGTGGCTCTTCTCTGGACTCTCTCAAGCTTCTCCACATCCTTTTTGAATTGTGGAGCCCAAAACTGGACGCAGTACTCCAGCTGCGGCCTCACTAAGGCCGAGTACAGGGGGAGAATGACGTCCCGGGATTTGCTTGAGAAGCATCTATGGATGCAAGCCAGCGTTTTGGTCGCTTTACTAGCCGCAGCATCGCATTGCAGGCTCATGTTCATCTTGTGGTCAATGATGACCCCCAAGTCTCTTTCTTCCATAGTGTTAACCAACATAGCACTGCCGAGCCTATAAGGATGCTGCGGGTTTTTCTTCCCAAGGTGGAGAACCTTGCATTTATCGGCGTTGAACACCATCAGATTCTCATCCGCCCACTTGCTGAGCCTGTCCAGGTCAGCCTGGATCACCCGCCTGTCTTCTGGCGTGGATGCTTTGCCCCAAAGTTTGGTGTCATCGGCGAACTTGGCCAGTCCGCTTCTGACTCCAGTGTCCACATCGTTAATGAAGATGTTGAACAGTATGGGTCCAAGGACAGAGCCCTGGGGGACCCCACTGGTCACAGGACACCACGATGAGTGACTTCCATCAATTACTACCCTCTGGGTCCGACCCCGGAGCCAATTTTCCAGCCAGTGGATCGTGGGGGACCCAAGGCGACAATTGGCCAGTTTCTCCAAGAGACGATCATGGGACACCAGATCGAAGGCTTTTTTGAAGTCAAGATATATGACATCAATCTCATCTCCCTTGTCCAGGTGATAGGTCACCTGGTCGTAGAAGGAAATGAGATTGGTCAAGCAAGACCTACCCGCAACAAACCCGTGCTGGCTATCCCTTAAGATGTTGGCGTCAGCCAGTCCATTAAGGATGGCCTCCTTAATAAACTTTTCTAAGATCTTCCCCGGGATAGAAGTCAGGCTGATGAGCCTATAGTTAGCCGGATCCACTTTCCTCCCTTTCTTGAAGATAGGCACCACGTTGGCCTTCTTCCAGTCTTCGGGCACTACACCAGAGCGCCAAGAGTTTTCAAAGATAAATAATTATTTCCCATACTTAGATGTTTTGGATCCATCACCCCTACCTCCAAGTAAAAATTAGCTTACTTCAGCCCTGATTCAGTAAAGCACTTAAGTAACATGCTCCAGACCCATCACAATCAGTGGTGAAGCCAAATTCATGTGAGTGCTTTGCTGAACTGATGCCCAATTGAGCATAGCGTTTTTCCACTTGCCGGCAGTATACATTTTAAATGGGTTTCTCCAATCCGTTTTTAGTTAACATGAAATTTAGAATCATGGCTTCCTTCCACGAGGAAGGAAATAAACTAATAAATAAACTATTCCTTGGGAGAACAAATGATTTATTCTCACCACTTGAATTCAAGTGGTTCACAAGTGGAATTGTGACCATTTAGCCAGTCAAAGCAGAATCCTTTCTGCTTCAGAGTCAGTTTTCCAGTTGTAGGAAGTCTACGAAGATATTTAGGCCCCTAATTCCTCTTCAATTCAGTCAGTGCAAGCTAGGAGTGAAGGACCAGATCTGGACTGATCCTGTAGGCCAGGCTTATGTCACAAATGGCCTTGCTCAGCAGCCATTCAACACTGAGACTTCTCCTGGGTGGGAGTCACCGCCCCTTTCTCTGTTGAAAGCTGGCCCATTGGGTGCCCAGAAGCACAAGATCCATGGGACCAATGGATATGGTACCCCCCAGTGACAGGGTGGAGTTCTGGCTTCAGGCCCCAGTTGCCAGGGTTATTTCTGTTATTTTAAAAAACATTTCTGCATTATGCATATTACACATTCCTAGTAGCAAAGGCTAGAACCAAGAGCTCCTTGAGGAGTACCTTAGTTACCAAGCCAGAGACTTGTACTCCCTCTTGTTTGCTCTCCTTCTGGCACTGCTAATCGTGCAGTCTCATTTGCCCAGTGGGCCAGGTCCAACAGGAGGGGTGGAGGGGGCTCCTATGGACAACCACCACGGCTTGGTGATGCAAAATGGGACACACCAATTTCAAATACCTCGGGTACAAGTGGACCTAAAAACTAGGTTGTGCTTCTTTTACCACTGAGGAGGCAGAAGATGGCTGCAGAAGATGGTGTCCATGTTCAAGACTGAAGAAGGTGCTTTCCTTTATAATGATCTCAATGTTGCTGTCAGGGAGGTGTCTCCCCTTTGAGCACCTTGGATCCCCAAATGGTGGGAGCCTCCCATTTTGCCCTGAGTCGGAGGACTAAGGTCCATGGTGCCTCATTGCTGAGGCACCCGCTCACTACACAGGACATTTCAGTGCCAAACCCTGTTCATTTAATCACACTCCTGGGATATGGCATCAAAATCTCAGGCATTGCAACACCTAAATTGAAGCATCTACTTAGATCTAGCCCTAAAGGTCTAAGGACCTTTGTGGATCTAGGCCAAAATGACTACATTAAAGTATAAAAAAAAAAAAAAAAGTTTGTCCTATACAATAACTGATGTAATATGCTGCCTGTGTGGGCTGCACCTTGCATTGCACCAAATGGAAAGGAAAAAGGAACCTAATGTGAAGAGGATTGAGACCTCTGGATATGGCAGCCATCTCAGAGGAATTTCAATCCCAGCCTCTTCATTTTTTTCACAGAGCCATGTGGTCTCCAGTGCTCCATAAAAGACCCTGTTTTCCTTTGTTGCACATCATGTAAAATATGTGCTGCAGCTGCACAGTGCTTTAACTTTCATCATTCTGGGTGGCTAAGAACTCTGATTTCCTGACTACAAGCAAAATATCACAAAGCCAGCTCCTGAGAAGTGTTAAGATTATATATGTGGTTTTCAAGGGCAAGCCTGTGGGAAGCTCACACAGAAGCCCAACAAGCCTGACAACTTTGCAGCTATTAGCAGCCAGGTTTTAACTGTTTTGAAGGAGAAGGGAGTGAGAGTTTCTGAACAGAACCTGATGTACAAAGGTGCCAGTGGAATAATGGTCAGGCTGTTGCACGTCTCCTTTTAATCACCACCTGCATATCATGGAGTGGTTCATTACAAAATATAGCAAAGACAGGACTTGATCCTACAGGCTACGGACAGACATTCAAAAAGCCTGAGCCTGAATTGATTCAGTCTCTGAAGGTTAGTCTAATCTGACTAGGCTGAATCAGTTTGTACAGTGGCAATGCATATGGGGTGCATGCACACCCCCTGAGAGCACTGGTGCACCCCTTGACAGCCAGTGTTCCTGGGTGGGGGGGCAGGTGGGAGCACTGATGCCCCCCCTGAGAGCGCTGGCTGGGGAGTGGGAGTGCCAGGGGAAGCGATCCCCGTGGTCCCCCATGACTGACTGCACACACCCACTGGGGGGGCAAGTGCCCCCCACAACTCAGGAGGCACCAGTTGCCCATGAATTTGTAACCATACAGACATCCCCTCAGAACTGAAAAAATGCAGGCACATGCTGGCAGGATGCTCTGATTAGGGAACGGTTCCCCCCTCACTGATCAGCAAGGGAGCCAGCTGGAATTTACACAGCATTTAGTTACACAGTAGGGAGCATTTATCCGCCTATCAGCAAAACAAAAGAATCTCTCATTAGTTCAAGCTCTTCTTAAACAACTTGTTCCAAAGAAGGAACAGGGGAACATTACCAGTTACCTGTTGATTAGCTCCAAAGAACCCCAGGTGGTACAGTCCTATCTGCCTTTGTCCTGTCTGCCACAGCATGGACCATAGCCAGCATGTGGTATGCTAGCTAACAGGCCTGTGTGAAGCAGCTAGTATTTGCTTCAGATTTGGATTAGGCCAATTTGGGGGACAGTGTTTCGATTTGGTGATTCAGATTACTGTCCTGAATCGATTCAGCCGAATCTGATTTGGAGATTTGGCTGCCGCTGAATCTGCCAAATCTCTGAATCAAGTAGGTCCCATCCCCCACCTGCTCTCCTAGCCCTATCAATGGCTGCCCTGCCTGGCCCCAGCATCCCAGTGCTTTAAAAAAAACAAACAAAAACAAAGCCCCGTACTCACTGACTTCTGCCAAGCTGGGGGGGGGGGCGATCCCACTACCCCACGCTGAGTAGGGGGCCTCTGCCATGAGCCCCCAGAAGCTCCAATGACTGCTGCAGCAGCCAGTGAGTTTGGGGCATTTTTTTTTTTTTAAGCGCTGGGGCTGGGTGGGGCAGCCATAGACAGGGCTGAGAGAGCGGGCAGGGAATGGGGGCTCTTAGCAGAGCCCCCCCCCAGGCAGCACAGGGCAGTGGGGATTGCCCCCCCTGCCTGGCAGGAGCCAGTGAGTGCAGGGCTTTTTTTATTAAAGCTACAGGATGCTGGGGCTGGGCGGGACAGCCATTGACGGGGCTGGGAGAGCAGGCAGGGGTCAGGGGGCACTCAGACAGGTTGGAGGAGCAGGCAAGGAATGGGGCCTGGCAGAGGTCCCCCCATGGACCCCTCCACCCACCTCCAGCCCCTTCCCCTGCCCCCCTACCAGCACAGAGTCCAGGTCCAGCTCCCTGTGGCAGCAAGCGGGGCCTCTGAATCTCCAAATCTCCTCCAAATCTTTTTCTGAATCAATTGGGAGGCCTTGGATTGATTTAGACCTTTTTATTGGTCTCCTGATTCGATTCAGATTCAGCAATTTGGCTGCTGAACCGGGCTGAATCCCCTCCAAATTGAATCAGCAACCGGAGTTTTGCACAATCCTACTACCTAATGCTGAGCAGTGTCTGGGATGCTGGAGGAGTCTGGTTTAACTTAAACCAGGAAGGGGTTGGGACAGATATTGCATAAACTGGTTTGACCCAAATCAGTTAAGTCTGATACTACATTCAGCCAAGGTTTATCTCAAACCAGTTCAGCCATTTTCAAACCAGTTTAAGTGCATTGAACATCTGTTTTGTTACAGGTTTAAACTAGTTTCTGATCACTTAAGCCTGTTTATGTGTAATGTCTATCCCTAACCCTCAGGTGCCAAGTACTGTGATCCAGATGCAGTAAAAGACTTAAAGCCCTCCGGGAGTGTAGGAGGGCTATTAGGAAGGCCAAGGTAGAGATGGAACTCAGGCTAGTGTCCAGGGGTCCCGCAATGACCTCTGCTAATTCCCTCAGCACTCTGGGGTGGAGGTCGTCAGGACCAGCTGATTTAAATACATCCAGTCCCTCCAGAAGTTCCCTGACTAGATCCTCACTGACCCTAGGCCTGGGTGCGCCTCCCCCGGGGCCTGAGGGGATCCTGGTGGACGGGCTGATCTGATCTCTGCTCAGGAAAATGGAGGCAAAGAAATTTTTAAATAGGTTAGCCTTATCGTCTGGTGCGACAACCAGATTTCCTCGTGTGTCTTAAAGGAAATTGTTGGAGTGCTGTGTCCAGTATTGGGCGCTGCACTTCAAAAGGGATGTGGCCAGCCTGGAGAGGGTTCAGAGGAGGGCCACCCGCTTGGTGAGAGGGCAGCAGGACAGGCCCTATGAGGAGAGACTGAAAGACCTGAACCTGTTCAGCCTCAGCAAGAGGAGGCTGAGGGGGGACCTGGTGGCTGCCTACAAACTCATCAGGGGAGATCAACAGCAAATAGGCAGAGCCCTTTTCTCCCCAGCACCACCTGGGGTGACAAAGAACAATGTTTATAAGCTGATGGAGAATAGGTTTAGGTTAGAGATCAGAAGGCAATATTTTCAGTTAGGGTGGCCAAAATCTGGAACCAACTTCCCAGGGAAGTGGTCCTCGCCCCTACCTTGGGCAAATTCAAGAGGAGGTTGGATGATCACCTGTCTGGGGTCTTGTGAACCCAGCATTCATTCCTGCCTGTGGCAGGGGGGTCAGGCTAGATGATCAGTTCAGGTCCCTCCTGACTCTAGCTACTATGAAACATTTGACCAGAATAGAATAACCCTTGTGTCATCAGAACCATGGTTAAGTGCTTTGCTGCATTCAAGCTAGAACACCAGCACTTCTGAGTCCTCAGAGTAGATGCTAAAAGATCATGCATGAGTCAGTTAAGGGCTATGCCAAAACCCATGCAAAGTGGACTTTGGTCTAGATCTTTGTGGGTAACAAACATCCTCAATTTCAAGAGGAAAACTAGCGTTCAGTTAGAGACGATGATAATTCCCTGCTAAGATGTTTTAGTAGGACCTACATTTTGCTCCCACATTACTGCTAAAGTAAATGTTAACTGACATTGGCAATGATAATATACAAACAAAACAGTAATACGAATAAGTGCCACCTTTAATTTCAAGTTCCACTCACAAGAAATGTGAAAGGGAAATGAATGTTCACTAAATGGAAAAAGGTGACATTAGGGGAGAGAAGAGGCTGTTTTTTTTAAAGCTTTTAGAAGAATATTAATAATTTGAGAAATGAAAATACAGTATAAAACATGTTCAAATAGCATAAACATGAGAACACTTGAAAGTTTTTAAATTCAGCTGTAATTGTTTAAATTATGTCAAGAATTGAAATGCTAGTGAATTCTTCAGTTATTGACACATTTCAGGTACTAACACATTTTCTATAAAATTCTGTGAAGATTAATATTTTTTAAAACCCAAATGCATAACACTGAAAACGAAGGCCTCTGGATCAGCTCTTGCAAGTTTCTGTAGTGTCTGAACTCTCTGGAAAGAGTTTGGGGAGGATGTAGGTTTATTGTATAGGAAGATGCTTTCCTAAACTTATCAGTCTTAATTTTTTTTGACATACCAGAGTCTCATTCACTTTTTTGCCTATGTTATGTTGCCAAGCATCAGAAATGAATGCAGCTCTGAGATGTCAGGTCTCTTTGATTCTGCTCGACAACAAAGAAGCGTCAACCTCTGATGTTTTTATTTGTCTAAAAAACCCTGCTCTTTATTAACAAGTCAGTGTCTGGAACTGGGTTCTCAAGAAGGGGTGAAAGGACTTGTGGAAACTGAAGTTATACTCTATACATCTGATTCAGTACTGCATTACTCCAGTTTTATGTTGGTGTAATAATGTTGGGATTAGTAGACTCGCACAAAGGTGAATCAGAGCTTACGTGTTTGAAACAATTTTTACAAATAATAAGTGTGCAGAAAATCTGAGTATGCTCCTACCTGGCCTGAAGAATGGTGTCAGAACTGCTGCCAAGTCTACACTGTGTTTTGTGATAACCATTCAATTCATATTATGTTCTGACAATGCACATTTCATCTTAAAATTGCCATGTGTTTGGCTTCTCCAATTCTCTGTGAAGTCAGTGATCTTCCCATCGATTCAGTGACTTACCGAACACAATGCAACAAGTCACTGGCAGAGCTCAGTAATGGGAACCTCCCCCCTCTCAAGGGTCTTGGATGCCAAGGCAAAGTTGTAACCCAGGATTTCCCAATCTAGGCCACGGAGCACTTGCTGGTCATCTCCAGAGAACTACTGTTCACGTAGCCCCTGATCCCAAGCTCCTCACAGTAAATGGAAACACTCTAATTTACTTTATTGGAGGAATACAATCCAATTGCTAAACCACAATACCAATACATGAAAACCTCACTAAATGCTTTCCTGATGCCACACTGTAAACAATTACCGTAGCTGGTATGCGTCACAAATTGTGAATGAGAAAGCATCCAGTCTGCAAGACCATTTCTATATTACTGATGTCCCACACACTGAAAAAGTTCTTGCATCCCTGCTCTGACCACCAAATATATTCCCTCTGATTAAGACTCATCTAGCAATAAAGTATGCTTACTTTTTAACTATCTAGAGTGCTAGAGATAACTTTTGACTCCATTGGAGATGGTAGCTGTTTGGGAACTGGCCAAAACTTTCCCTCAAGATTAAAAAAATCGGGCCTCATAGTTTAAGTCACTGCAACCACCTGGAAAGATTAACCATATTCGTAGCATACAGACCACAACTTCCCCAAAACAGGTATTTTGATTCAAGGCTGATGCATCAAAGTCTTTTTCTTTCAATTAAGTTAATAAACATAAACTGTTAGAATGTACCGTTAGACGTACATAAACTGCTTAGAATGAGACTGAGGGCATGTCTACATGAGACACTTTACTACCTGTAAATCAAAACAACAAATTTACTCCAGAGTAATTACTGCACAGTATGGCCCCAAGCAGGGCCGTCCCAAGGGGGGCACAAATCAGGGCGACTGCCCTCGGCCCTGAGCTTTGGGGGCCCCCGTGGACGTGGCAACTCTGCACTGCTGCAGCTTGTTTCACGTCCAGCTGCCCCCCCTCCTCACCCCACCACTGCTAATGGTGGCGGCAGCTTCTCTGGGTCTGGGGTGTGTGGGATTGGAGCGGAGGAGGGGTCCTGCATGGGCTGATTTGCCCTGGGCCCCTGCTTGGGTCGGCTCTGGCCCTGAGCATATGTGCTCCCGGTCAGCTGGGCAGCAGCGGGTAGGATATTGTTCCCTACCCGTGGAAGCTGCCTGCTACTGGGGCGTGCTCCACCACCAGAGCCCAGGCAGGAACAATGTCCCCCTGCCCTGGTAGTACAGAGCTCCCAGCCCCAGCTCTGTGACTGCGAAGCAGGGGCTGGGAAATAAGAATCTCCTAGCCTCGGCTCCAAGGTTGCAGAGCTGAGGCTAGAAGATAAGAGCTAGAGATCCCCCGGCTGCTGCAGGGAAGCAGTGCAGGGCCCGTGGGGGTGGGAGCAGATTGCTGCCATGAGCAGAAAATCTGCTCCCACTTCCTTGCACTATAGTTGCCTGCCCTGGGTGAGTTTACTTGAGAGTAAATTACTCCAGAGTAAATTACTGTAGAGTAAACCCACCCCAGAGCATTTGTACATGTGGATGCACCCTGAGAGATGTAAAGATGTAAAGGGGGAGGGTATTTATGTTGGGGACAGCTGTGGGAAAGAAGACTGAAACAAAGAAGATGCATGGTAAATATGACTGTAAAAGGTCCAGCCATCCCTTGAGGTAATGGGAACCTCATCTGACAGTTTGCAGCAGTGCCTCTTCCACTTGAGAAATATTCCTGGGAGTCCATTCATCTGGTTACCAGATTATTTTAAGCATGGTTTGTATTGCTGGTTGTAGCGTAGAATCCAGCTAAGTGAACCAGTTCATACCAGAGAGAAGTTGTTAAGGGTAGCCAAATTAGTTTTAAAATTATATCTATATGCCAATTTATTTTCAATTGCATTATTAAAAAAAACAAGTATTCAGCCTGACAAACAGGGAGTGTGTTGTACACTAGAACAGTATTATGGAAATGTGCAGTTAGCAAGGAGACATGTACACAGAACTGTAATTTGCAAGTAACAAGGTGTGTGTGTTCTGAATAAGTAATTACAACAAGGAAGGATTCCAGTGAAGCTATAATACTGCTCTTTGCACTAAGTCTGCTGTGATATACAGTCAGACTACTGCACTATAGCTCCCCAGTGCATTGAAGTTTATTATAACAATCACCCTCTGCTTTTTTGCTCTCTTTCCTGCCCTACCCCACTGCTAAAGGAAAAAATAAAGCAGCAGCACTGTGTTTTGTGGTTTGAGAGGACTAAGTAATGAAAGTCGAGTTATTGCAAGGTCTCAGCAATTCTGTCAAGAAGATGGGGCTTTGGCTCATGGGTGTTAGTTTGCATCTTGTAGCTTCTGTATAGTTAATTGTGTAAAACATTTCCACTGTATCCCCTGTTTGGTCATAGAATCATATACAAATAGGGTTGGAAAGGACCTTAGAAGGTCATCTAGTCCAGCCAGCCCCCTGCTCAAAGCAGGACCAGCACCAGCTATATCATCCCAACCAAGGCTTTGTCTAGCCTAGTCTTAAAACCCTCCAAGGATGGAGAGTCCACCATCTCTCTGGGTAAAGTGCTTTACTACCCTCCTAGTGAGGGTTTTTCTAATACCCCTAAACTTCCCTTGCTGTATCTTGAGACCATTGCTCCTTGTTCTGACATCTGCCACCACTGAGAACAGTCCAGCTCCATCCTCTTTGGAAACACCCTTCAGGTAGTTGAAGGCTGCTATTAAATCCCCTCCCTGTCTTCTCTTCTCCAAACTAAATAAGCCCAGTTCCCTCAGCCTCTCCTCATTAGTCATGTCCCCCAGCCCCTGAACCATTTTTGTTGCTCTCCACTGGACTCTCTCCAATTTGTCCACATCCTTTCTGTAGTGGGGGGCCCAAAACTGGACATGGTACTCCAGATGTGGTCCCAAAAGTGCCAAATAGAGAAGAATAATCACTTTCTTTGACCTGTTGGCAACACTTGCAGCCCAGTATGCCGTTAGCTTTCTTAGCAACAAGGGCACATTGTTGGCATATATTTAGCTTCTCGTCCACTGTAACTGTCCAGGTCCTTTTCTACATAGCTGCTGCTTAACCAGTTTGTCTGCAACTTGTATGGGTGCATGGGATTGTTCTGTTCCAACTGCAGGACTTCGTACTTGTTGTCATTGAGTCTCATGAGAATTTTTTTGGTTAACTCCTCCAATTTGTCTAGGACACTCTGAATCCTAGCCCTACCCTCCATCGTATCTATTCCCCCCAGTTTGGTGTGATCTGCAAACATGCTGAGGGTGCACTCCATCCCATCTTTTAGGTCGTTCATGAAGATATTGAATAAAACCAGCCCCAGGACCAACCCCTAGGCTGCTCCAATTGCAGCTGCATACCAAATAGACATTGAGCCGTTGATTACTACCCTTTGAGCCCAACAATCCATCCAGTTTTCTATCCACCTTATTCCCCCAACCCATATTTCCTTAGCTTGCTTGCAAAAATGTTGTGCTAAAGTCAAGGTATCACATCTAGTGCTCTCCCCACATCCTCAGAACTAGTCATCTCATCATAGAAGATAATCAAGTTGGTCAGGCATGACTTGCCCCTGGTGAATCCATGCAGACTGTTCCTAATCATCTTCTTCTCCTCCAAGTGCTTAGAAATGCATTCCTTGAGGACCTGCTCCATGATTTTTCCACGGACTCAGGTAAGGCTGACTGCTCTGTAGTTGCCTGGATCCTCCTCCTTCCCTTCCCTAAAGATGGGTGTTATACTTGCCCTTTTCCAGTCATCTCGGACCTTTCCGATCTCTGTGAGTTTTCAAAGATAATGGCCAGCGGCTCTGCAATCACATCTGCCAATTCCCTTAGCACTGTTGGGTGAATTGTATCCAGCCCTGTGGACTTGTACACATCCAGCTTTTCCGCTCACCTTCCCTCCAAACTGTGCTGCCAGGTGCAGTAGTCCCAGGGCTGACCTTACCTATGAAAACTGAGGTAAAATAGGCAGCCTTTTCCACATCATGTGTCACTGGGTTGCCTCTCCCATTCAGTAAGGGACTCATACTTCCTGATGTACTTGTAGAAACCCTTTTTGTTAACCTTTACATCCCTTGCTAGCTGCAACTCCAATTGTACTTCGCCTTTCCTGATGTCATCCTTGCATGCCCAAGCAATACGCTTATATTCCTATCCTTATATTCCTAAGTTTCCACTTCCTGTAAGCTTCCTTTTTGTGTTTTAGCATACTGAAGAGTTTCTTGCTAAGCCAAGCTGGTCTTCTGCCATACTTGCTAGTCTTCCTGCACTTTGGGGTGGTTCAATCATGAGCACTCAATAAGGTTTCTTTAAATTACAACCAGCAATCCTGGACTCCTTTCCCCCTCAGACTGGCCTCACAGGGGATCCTTCCCATTAGTTCATCATTGTAGTCTTTTGAAACATACACCTTCTGGGATGAATTTTCCATGTGTTAGCTGTTTCTGAAGGCTGTTTTGTTTTGTGTATGAGTGTATTTTTAAACTAAGTGAAAACCTACTTTTTCTGTTCAGCAATAGTGAGGTAAAGTCAGTATCTACTTTTCTATTTCTGGAGGGCATATAAAATGTTCTCCCTATCTTTGGTAGGAAAACTCTCCTATCAGGATTCCAGGATGCCTTTAGCATCTCTTTTCTTCTGACCTTGGATCCCAGGAGGGACCTTTATATATAGCCATAGATACTATGGATGATGCAGCTTTGCAGCAGTAGTCCTGGTACTCCTTACCATTATTCTGTCTCATCCAACTGAACTGGCTGTTCTAGGGTCAGAAGTTTCCAGCCCAGTCCTAAATCCACCTTAATGTAATTTAGATCAACTGCATTCCACTGACCTTCCTTTAACACAATGGCTTTGTCTGTCCTAACTACACTACCATATTGTACAGCCATAGCTGTTATGAATTTAAGATCTGAATATGAAAACTGGGTCAGCCCTGACCAACTGTGTGACAGCGATATTGTATCCATTCCATGATACAGCTTCCAATCTTTAGGGAGCATGTCATTATTTTGAAGATGCTTATTACAGCTCACAATAATGAGAGATAGGCCATCCGCCTGGCTGATTTTAAGAGACAAAGAGACCCAGACAAAGAAAGCAGTGGAAATTACTGAGTATGTCACAGAAAATATAAAATATTTGCGGGTTTAATCTCCCATCCTGGACAAGGGGTTATATATGCAAGTCTTGTTAGTAGCTACAGGATTTTCTTGCTGGTCCATTGCTAGGAAAATTCATCTTGACTTTACAAAAGCACAGCCTTTCCTGCATCATCATCATCATCAGCAGCAGCAGCATCATAAGTCAAAGGTACATAGTAGTTAGTATTATTAGTAGTATAGTAGTAGTATTAATATTATACTACTATCACTAATAATACTCATTGAAGCTGAGGTTCTCAAAGTGCTGTATACTTACAAAAAGGGAATTAGTGCGTTACAGTTCATATTTCTTCCATGATCATCTCATTTTCACTCACAGCACTAGCCCTTCCATACCCAACATTCAGAATTATAGTAACGTTCTTCACAAACGCCCAGAAAATGTCTGTCATAAGTGAAGTTACTGTCTCGGTAATGACCAGCGGAATATGTACTGCATTTAATATATTGGCTTGGTAAATCTGCTTTGTCCGCTCTAAGTGGTTGTCTGTCATAACCATGTCTGTTCAGAGTGAAGTGCATTATATAAATAAAACTATACAGACAAAATGTTTGTCAATCAGCAAAAAAGGCTATACACCTACTATCCAGGGCATATATACTTTGTAAGCATTGGTTTCCAACAGATAAATGTAATCAAGGTTTATATGCTCACAGAAGCCAACAGGATGGGATTGTTTCACTCGAAAGATCAGAAGAAAATTGTAACTAATGTTGTGGAAAATTACTTTGATATTGCTTTCTCAGTACAGCATCACAATTAGGTAGCAATGTGAAGCACAGGGAAAGAATAAATGAATAGTAACAAATCAACACAAACAGCTACTGTCAGGAGTACTTTGCTCAGTGAAAGTAATGTAAGCATTACTTAAAGTTTTATGACTGTAGTTTTTATATTGGTTTAAGCAGTACATCAAGGTTTCACCATCGTGCTTGCTAGGACTAAAAGAAGAGAGCAGAATTTCTGGAACAGAAAGATAAAACTAAAGTACCAGCGTATTTTTATTAATCTTATTTTATAAGTTAAACTATGTAAAATTAAAGTTGACTGAACATACTAGCAGTGAGAAATGCCTGCTTGGCCAGTGCAAAATTCTGCTATGCTGCTTTTCAGTGAAAAAAATGATCTTTATTGACTTTTACATAGCTTTCCAGATAGATTTCAGTGCGTTGTAAATGCATTCAGCTATGCAGTAACTACATGGGAAATACAGAACAAAAGGCTAATCAAATAAAACTTTGCCAAACAGAATCCATTGTCCTAAATAGTTTAGTGACACTTATATTTATTTACTTCTGTTGAGGGAGCAATCAGGCCAGCAGATGAGAAAGCAAATCTTTTAAAAGCTACTTATAATTCTGAAGACACAAGAGGAAGCATGCTTTGAAGCCCACCTAAGTTGTCTCTCCCGTACACTGACAGATTTCCACATAGCTTGGTGCACTTTAAAGAAACATGCCTATCCTTCTTTTCAGTTAAACGATCAATCAATCCTTTCTGGCTATAATTTATGTTCTATGGCACAAATGCTTCAGGGACAACTGGCCCAATTTTCAGAGGTGTTGAACATGTGACGCTCCTGAGCTGAACAGAGTTGCAGGTGCTCAGTGTATCTGAATAGTTGATATATGAAAAATAGAAGTACATTTATTGTAATTCCAACTAACAAAAATGGGAATCTGATGTGTTAATCAGGTCCAGGTTAGACTTTTTTGGCAGTAACAGATACCCTTATTTCTATGTTCATTTTACTTCTATATAGGGGATCTTGCCTGTGGAATTTAATAAATTACTTGGCTGGCTGCATCACTGGGGTGCCTCAGTTATGTTTTTGGTGGCCCCATTGTACTACTTCTGCCAACACCCAAAAACCTCATCACAATGTATCACAATCACTGTCAGTGCTCAAGAGGTTCATGACTGGAAGGGCAGGATATTAAAGGCCAGCACTACTGGGAAATGCAAGAGCAGTGTGGAAAAGCTTGCATGTTGCCCATTTTAGGGCAGTGCAGTAGGTCTGGATATCTGCAGATAGAAAACTAGACACTTTGTTGTTGCTGTTGTTTGTTTTTGGTTTTTTAATGTTGAAATTATAATATTAGCGGGTAGTAAACAACAGCAGCAAAAGAAACCCAGCAGTGCAGAAGGAACTCCTACCTGCTGTGTTTGCTATCTCCAGTTCTTTGTGCACTAACAACCCCCTTTACAGGTGTGCAATATGGTCTAGCCTTGGGACACTCTGTTATCCCTCTGAGGACTGAATTTGACCAAACACACTAAATAAGAAGGGTATTTTAGAGGGAGTCTGCATTGGGTTATTGTGGAATTCATTTCCACCACACCCACCTACTGATTGTATTTTAGTCACAAAGATTAATGAATCCCTAAACTTGCAATACTTAATTTGTGATTATTTTTGTTTTGTTGCAGTAAAGGTTAATTATGAATGCAAACACCTTTCACGGGGCACATTTTTTATTGCATAGTAAAGAAAGATGACCGTGAGCCTTGTTACCCACCAATCCTATTCTGCAGACACAATCAAAGTCTTAGACAATGAAGAAGAGGCCTATGGGGCTGGGGAGAATGATGCTGTCATGTATGGCTATTTCCCAGATTGCAAGCTCTCCCCACATTGATCTCTCCTCTCAGTATCTTATCTAGGAAGCTTAATTTTATGGAGACCCTTCTAAAGGGGAAAAGGGGAACAATGCCATACTTCCAAATCAGCTGGGCTTTGGCATCTTTCCTTGTGAAGATGCCATAGCCTCCTTTTATTAAAATACCATGAAAAAATGGGAGCAAGTCAGGTTTTTACAGCATGGCTAACAGCTGTGGATCATCTATAAAGAGGTGGAATCTACAGTGTAGAAAGTAACATATTTACTATGGAAAAAACACGAGTCCTTGATGGGTCAATTTATGTCTAGGCATTGCAAAGGGAATGTCCAGTTTCTGTTCTCACCTACATTCATTGCATCCCAAGCTAAACCAGTAGGCATAAAAGGGCATAGTGGGGCTCAAAGTTGTCCTCTTATTGCCCTGTTCTCCCAGAAATATATGTATGAAGCTTCCACTGATTTCAAATGCAGCATACCTCTAAGAACTTGGGTTCTTCTGAGTGTGAGTTATTAATACGTTAGTTGTTTTGCATCTAAATATACAAAAGTAAATTAAAAAAGCAAGTGACTAGGAAATCCTCTGCTTTCAGTCTGTGCCACAGCATTAATTCATTATTTCAACAGTTTCAGCTGAGTGGCTGCTTTCAAAATTAGAGTGCAATTGGTCTGAAGTAATAAATATATTAATGTATAAATATGTTTGTTAACATAGAAATAAGCACTTAATAAATCTGGACGCAATGAGTGGCACTTAACATAATGATGGTTCTTGGGCTCAGTGTCAGGGTACAGCACCTTTAAAAGTGATAGCAATATTTTCCCTTTAAAATGCCCCTATTATTAGGAGTAGATATTAACTGTGACTGGTGAACAGAATTCTCCTCAAAGTGGTGTTTAATCACAGGAGAAGATGCATCTGATATAAAAGAAAACACAATGTACTTTTTTGGGTACACCACTGTGAATGTAAAGCCTGGCTACGCTTTTATCAACACTCATTTTGGCTGCTTATCACTGAAGTATTTTAGTAGAACTGAGTCAGCACAGGTCCCTTTTCTCATGCATCTCACCTTCCCCTCATTTCATGAGATTTCATTCGTTTTAATCCCAACATTACCTATGAACTAAGTGAAGAGGGTCTCCCCAGCCCTCCTGGTAGAAATGACAAACTCATTAATAGAATTGGTAGGAAGAGATACTCATGATGAAAGAATTAATCTCACCATTTTAAGTGTCTTGAATTTATAATGTTATGCTTCTCCGCTTGGGTCTCCCATATAGGTAAATGCCAATTGGGAGGCATGCATCTTCATGGCTGGTCAGTAAAGTGAGTTTCTTTGGATTTACACCACTGTAAGTAGGAGCAGAATTTGGCCTCAACTGAAGCAGATAACCTTGGTGACAAAGCAAGGACTCTCATAACCTGGCAAGTGTTTATTGAGTCTAATTTAAAAGCCAGTTGTGCTTTCAGCAATTTTTTACTTCCAAAAACAGACTCTATAAAATAAATTAAATATATGTTCAGAGGAACTCATGTGCTCAGATGACCTCTGTAAAGCATGTAAAGAGGGTTAAAGACACAGCAGAAATTACTGGATGGGAGATGGGGGAGAGGAAATGCTAAATAGAAACTGGAATGCTAACCTGGTGTCTGCTGATGGACTATTTCTTCTGGATCCTGCAGATGAATGAAGACAACAAGCCCAGCCGCTCCAAACAGCAAAATGAAGGAGAACATACATGTCAGCCTCATAATTACAGTTCTCAAATCAATCCAGTTTTGACCCAGGAAATGAACTGCATGCAATCTCCAAGATGCGCTCTTCACTCATAGTCCCATCTTCTCAGCTGGTGTTACAGGATAATACCACCTACAAGAGGTAAAAAAACAAACCACATACAACACATACATCACTTATTTTTCAAAACATTTGTCAAGACAGGTTGATATTTTTTATTTTTATACCTGATGACTGATCTACATATTCCCCTCTTGATGCTAATAGTATGCATCTGGCCAATTTCTGACCCATCCATTTGCTTTTAGAAATGAGCATGTCACTTTGCATTTTCCACTTCTTAAAAGGAAAATGTGGAATATCATAAAAAAGTGTAATTTGGGGAAAATGATCATGCAGCAACTGTAATTTGAGCAGAAGCCCCTTTTAACAGTTTGCTTGCTTCAACTGAAGCATGTGTCACTTTTTATTTTTCACTGGTTAAACAATATGAAAACCATACAGTGAGATAATATGGGAAAAATGATCACACAAGTTGGAACTTCTGTGTCAGATCCAGAGAGAATGAGAAACAATTTGCAGTTCTCTGCATCATTCTTGGATTTTTTCTTTTTTAAATAGGCATGTACCCTAGGCCAAACACACAGCTCATTGATAAGCTTGGTAGATGTATTGACTGAAGGAAGTGATATGTTCCAAGGACCTGACTTAGTTGTTTTGGTCACTTTTTTGGATAAAGCTAGCTTTGGCAGGAATAATGGTGTTGATGAACTATTAGATGCGAGACAACTGTTCTCTATAAAGGAATCTATGGCCTCTAAGTCAGACATTTCACTTACTCCTGTGTATAATCCCAAAGAGATGCCAGCACAACTGAGCATGGAGAAGCACCTATACCTGGTACCAAAGCCCCAATTTAGCAAAACCTTTAGAAAATATTTAATTTAAGGTATGTGTGTAATCCCACACAAATCAATAGCCATTTCCAGTAAGATGCTAAGAAGTGAAGAAATGAAAACTGAAGAGAAAAACATTTAGTATCATCTCACTCTGTTGATGTTAAGGGCACACTTTAAGTCTGATTCTTCATTTTTTTCAGCTCAATCAAGGCTCACCTTACTGCGGGATTAGGGTGGGACTGGGCTCTAAAACTCATAATTTCTTTGCAATAGAGGTAAACGCTGCACTTGTACTTCTGGGGTAGGGACAGAAATTACACATAAACTGATGATGAGAAACCAGTTCAAATCCAGAACACAACAGAAGTTCAGTGCATATAAACCACTTTAAAAACGGCCAAAACTGGTTGAAGATAAACCTGCATGGATGTATCAGACTTGACGGATTTAAATTAAATCAGTTTGCTGAACTTCTGTTCCAGATCCCCTCCAGTTTCAAGTTAGCTCACAGTCCCCCAGCATCCCAGGATGCATTGCACTTCCCCCTTAAGCCCTCCCTTGCAGGGTGGGTGGGCTAGCCTTGGCCCAAGCTGTCTGCTCCAGCTGAACAGATCTGAGCCACTGCCAGCATGTGGCTGCATTTCTGGCGTCAAAAGTGAATGTTCACTTGCTTATTAGTTCAATATACACAGCATAAACTAACCTGAGAAGATTGAATTAATTCAGCCTTGAGCTTTTTGACTATCTGTACTTAGCCCTTATGATATCACTGAAACAGAAGCTGCCCGGGGAGTCACAAATTAGTCATGGGCTTGCCATCACCCTGTCTTTCTTATACTGCTAAGATGGGGGTTATGGTTTCCAAAGGTAGTTCCAGCTCAGAAAGGGTGTTTCCATTGTGGAAAAGATTGCACTATGAGATGTTGAAGTGGGAATGGTTTATGGGAAAAGGTTGTAAAGCTTTTAATTCTTGATAATTACTCCAGTAAAATTCTTTAAAGTGATGACCAGAATGTGCCTGGAATATTCTCTATTAGTAGCATCTTATTTATAGTTTTTATATTTTTTATGATAGTCTTTTAATGTTGTGCAATGCTTTGAGGTTTTAGATGTGTAAAATGTGCTCATCAAGAACTTTAGTCACACATATGCAATAATTAAAAGCACGCACTCCAGTAATAATGCAGTACATTAAGGACCATCATTTTGGTAAGTAGATCTGAAATTCTATATGTGCAAGTGAGGTTTAGTCTACAAGGGACATGTGATAATTGTGCTCAATGGAAAGGGAGATAATTGGACTACCCACTCTCCTCCAGTCCTGTGAAGCCCAATGAAGTCATTTCAGTGACTCTGACTGATGAGTTTACATGATTATTTAATGGCATCCATGTTTCTTCAGAGTGCAAAACAGCCATCAGGAGAGCTGGAGGGCAGAAACACTGGTAGATGTCTGTATCTTAGCAGAATGCAAGACACTGAATTCTCTCTATGAATATCTGAGTTCAGCTTTAGTTTTGGTTAGAGTGCACTAACTGCATATTTTCCTATACTGTACTTCTTCCTCCTTTTTAAAAAAAAAAGGAGAGAGAGGGAGAGAGAAGCAGCTGTTTTCTACGTTGTGGAAAACTGACACAGATAAATCCTAATAATCTCTCAGAGGGTCTATCATATTTGTGGACCTATGAGCCAAATGCATTAATTCTTCATGCTAAAGATCCATGTACTTGTTTACTAAGGACCAAATTCTGCTCCTATGGTTCCTTCAAAGCACCCAATGAAATCAAAGGGACTAGGCCTGGGAATGCACCAGATCCAGTTTTACTTTGAACGTGACTGCGACTAGATATGGTTTAAATGGGAATACTCTGTCTGTCCCTGACACATTCAGTCACTGAATAAAATGGGACCTGGTATCCCTGGTATCAAATAACTTGTTTTGTTTCAGCAAACCAAACCCAGGCCCACCAATGCTTGTAAAGTTGTAAAACAACTGTAAACATATCTGAGCCTAATTTGCACAAAATGAACTATTCCAACCAGGAGACTTTGCAACACTTTCAGCTCTCCTGTGAAATATGAATTTTCATTTCCACCTAGGAGAGATTTTACAGTCTTTGCATTCTCCTATGAATGAGGAAGGATGAGCATGCCCAAAAGCTTGCAAGTAAAGACTTTTTTTGCAAATATCTAGTTGGTCTAATAAAAGATATCATCTCTGCCATGAGTTCTGATTCCTGTAAACATTTAGGAATCTCTAGTCATAGCTTGTCTCTAAGATGTGGTGCACATATCTGTCACATATGAACTCTTCACAACTATAATATACTTATCCTCATGGAGCAGCTGTTAGATAGGGAAGTGCTATAATTCCCATTCTGTAGGACTGTGGAACTGAAGTGCATAGAAGCTAAAGGCTGAATCCTGTTTCACTTTGCGTGTCTGCATATAGATGGAAAAATAAAATGCCCTGAGCATGTACCAGTCAGCAGCAAGGAAGAGGGGTCTCTCCCGCATTTTAGCCCCAGAGCATAATGGTTAAAAGCAGCAAGAGATCTGGATTCTAGTCCTTCTCCTCATCCTCCTCCAATAAGTTCAGACCCTCTGAAGAGGGCTGGCATGGGTTCTGGGTAATACCTAACCTGTGGCCTGGTGATTTAGAGCAGGAAATAGATTCCAACTCCATCTGGGTAAAGGGCTGTCTGTGGGCAACATTGGTAGAGGCCCCCTGTGCTAGGCACTGTAACATCACGCGCAGACTTCTCCAGACGAAGCATTTAACAAAAGCTATATGTGTGTATACTGAAGGAAGAATAGCTCCTTTTGCCCCATGGACAGGCTGTTACCTTTAGCTTGCTAGTTATGTGGCTGTACAATGAATGTACAAGGGGGTGGAGTGGCAGGGAAAGAACAGAGAGTCCCCTTCCACAGCCACCTTTCTTAACAAAAATACAGACCTTAGAAAGCTTAAATTATGGGTTTGGGCTTCTCCCTTTTCCACTGTCCTGTAATTATTTTTTCACTCAGTTGACTTTAATTAACCTGCCCCAGGCCTGCAAGCTTGGGAAATGAGAACAAGGTTTTATACATGCAAGTCATGCATTCCCTGAGCCCTCCCAGCCCCAGCCTCTTAGCTGCAGGAGCAAAGAATCTCTTAAGCCAGTTAGCACTGATTTATGCACACAAATGAAACACACTGTAAAGGAAAATACCAGGAGACATTATTTAAATTATACAAATTTTAAAAACAGGCTAGTATCATACTGGATAGTATCAACAGGCTATTATCATACTGGGTCCACGGACTCCCTAGTCTGAGTGATGAGGTTCTCATGGACAGCAGTCAACTAGCAGTGGCCTTTGCCTCAAATTTGGAGCAAAGCTCATACTCATGCCTTTGGATTTACAGTGAGATGCCTTAGCTGTTCTACCACCATGTTTCTCAATTGGGATAAGGCCAGAAGTCAGCAATGTATAGTCTGCAGGCTGGATTCAGCCTGTAGCAATTTCATCCAGCCCACAAAGCCCAGATATTGGCAACGTTTTGGTAGTGGGGCAATTCAGTGGCATTTTGGCAGTGGAGGGTTTCAGTGGCAGGTCACACATAAAGTGGCCGTCATGGTAGGGAAAAGTAGCAGCAACAGCTTGGTCAGAAGTGCTGGCCTGCCTTGGACCAAGCTGTATAATTTTGGCCCCTGCTCCAAAAAATGTGCCGCCCCCTAAATAAGACAAATTAATACTGGAATACACAGTATTGCTGCCAGTGCAGAAGATCAGATTGCAGGGAGGCTTCCACTCCGACTGTACCTTTGGACACCCAAGTGAATGTGTCACAGAGTGGGGCTCACCTAGAACCTGCAGTAATGAAATGAAATGTGTAATTTATAATTTATACCATCTGTACACTTCAGAGGTGGACAAAGCTTCTCTGCATTGATATAAGTTTTTATAAGGTTGCCCATTACCATTCTATCTTAGCGCCCTGCCCTTGAAAGCAGCAGGCGTATGTGTGTATGCTGATAATAATTAGCTCTTATGTAGCACTTTTCAGTCTCAAGTATCAATCACCATAATACACACGTATGCAGTGAGACAAGTATAAGGATCAAACTGAGCAAAATATATTTTGTCACTAAAGCAAGCATGTAAAACAAATCATGCTACAATTTTAAATACAAATATTCTGATATGATTGTGATGAAGATGTCTGCATATTTTAGCAGGATTTTCAGACATTAAGTCCTTTATTTTCAAACACAACAATATACTCAATTCCTCAATGCTCCCAGGAAGTATTGAAAGCAAGTTAAAAGGGCAGAAATGCCATTACAAACTAGTATGATGGGAAAGCTGTATTGTATTAGCTGTTTAATTGGGGATGCCCCAGTGTGTGATATGTACTGTAAGGTCCGAAGGGTTTGAAATTGAGTTACCTGCAGCATCTCATGAAAAGATCTGGGTCAGAAAGGCAGCCTCTTGACAGGAAGCAATCTTCATTTTAAATGAAAGTGTCATTAATTTATTCCATGTCCATCATAACAACATAGTGCTGGTGTCAATGACATTAGAGGAATTGCAGATTATAAGTAACCTAGCGGAAGCTGCCAGAGCACATTTCCCCTATGGATCCCACAGTGGGAAGCTAAGTCACAAAGGCTCATAAAGGATGTCAGTAGCAAAGCAGACCAGCCCGTTTTCTACTGGGCCATCCTTGGTCCCCAGAGCATTTTCTAGGCATTATCTGCAAGGCGTAACATTGAGACTTGTACTTTGTAGATGTCCTTTTTGGTGCCCGCCTTTTTGAATCTCAAGGACTGAATACTGCTACTTTGATTTGACATTACAATGAACATGCACAGAAAGAGGCAGCTTGCTGAAAACGATGCTTAAAAGACAAGGGTCTCTACTGCTTAAATTTCTTGGCAGAAATGCTTAAACTGGGCTGCATTTAGGGGGCCAATGAGATGGGGCCACTTTCTGATTTATGAAGGGTGTGGCATTCATCCTTCCCATCAGTTTTCATGTTTATTCATCAGCAAAGCTGTTGCTACATGAAGAGCGAAGCTTATAACGTACATAAAACAGGCACTGGTGTAGCAAGGCACATCGTTAGGAGCTGCCGTTGTAGATCATAACAGTGCTGCATCTAAACCAATACCTTGTCTGTGACCAGGCCAGAATCAGTTGCTTCAGAAAAAGATGCAAGAAACCTGGCAGTCAACAGGAAGGGGAAAGTGCCCACAGGGAAAATTCCTCCCCGCTTTAGTTCTTATGTTCACACAAATGCCCTCCCTGGCAGGAAATGCTTCCAGAAACATGCTTCACATGTTGCAATGCTAACAGCTGCTTTTCAAAGCCTGTCACTCCCAGAGTAGAGCAAATATAAGCACCCCTTTCATTTCTCTGTGTTGGCTTCCCATCTCCCCAGACCCTATGCACTTTGGAATAGCCACTGCCACCGTACTGCTACCCTTTTTGTGCAGAGGGGCTGCGGCCAGTGTTATGGCCTGCACAGCTGAGCTGGCAGGAAAGGTGAAATAGACTGAAATAGGCTGGGGAAAGGACAGGAGCAAACTACATCTTCCATTGAGCAAAGGGGAACTGAGATCCAAATTGTGACAAAGAGCACATCTACACCACTCCAGATGGTACTAGGGAGCTCTGCAGGAACATGGCAGATCTGCTCCAAATCTATACTGCACCTCAAAAGGGATGTAATGCAATTGAGCAGCACTGGCCATGCACACCCAAGACAGTGAGCTCACTGGTGTGTAGCCAGCACTGCTCTAAGGCAGCCACAGTACATTCATCTGGGGTTTAGTAGGCACAGTGTGGGTGTCCTGTGCTTCGCTGCAGCACTGCCTAATGTGGTCCAGCTGCCATGTGGATGTGCCCCAAAATACAGCTTAGTCTGTGCTCTGTTGCTAGGACAGTGCAGCTGTGTGCTGCCCCTTATGTGGCCTTGACTGCAGGTGCCAATCCAGATCCAAGTGAATCAGCTATGCTAATGTCACTTTTATATTAACACTTACATCAGCAAGTTAACAGAGCACTCAAGTGGTTTGCAAACATGTACTGATTACTAAATTGGACAATTACAAAGCACGTATGAATCAAGGTAAATGTCTACTTCGTATGCACTCGATACTCTTAATTTTTCATGCTCTGTGAGTTCCTGTAACTGAACCAAATCTGTTGGTTGAGAGCAGGCTGCTGATACTGGGAAGAACTGAAGCTCTTCAGCTCTATTTAAATGCCTATAATGGTATGGGAGTATGTACATATTTCCAAAGCATAGGTTGATGTCTCACCCACTAGATATGTTGTGTTCTTCTGCATAATCACAAAGATCTTTGCCTTATTTGTTCGAGTGCCTCTTATCCTTATTGTCTGCCAGAGTGATTACCCATTACTGGATATAATGGTACCTAGTTGAAAGCCACACTGCTGTGGGCATAGCTAAGTAGTATTTAAGGAGACTCGCCTAATCCAACTCTTCCACTGTAACAGTCCAGAAATATATTTTTATCCTATTATTCCTATAATGAAAACACTGCAAGCATATCAATCAGAGGGGAAAGTGTGACAGAGGTGATATTAGGGATAGCTAACTGTTGGAAGTCTCTGAGTTATCTTATAGGTTGACAAATGTTTGACAGATTGGGTGCTCAGTTTAAATACCGTGTTGCAGCAGTGCTATTTAGATGGTGCAAGATGCATAGTTACCACACACAAATTCCTGAATAGATAAAAAATAAACTAATATTGCTACTCAAATGTGGCAAAATAGGCACACGTGTTGCTGTTGTATATGGAGAGTTTCTTCCCTTGGAGCTGAGGCTGAGCCATTTGCACATTCCTTTTCCTCAGACTGCTTCTAGATACAAAAAAAGCTTTCAAATATATGGCACTAAATCCTTGCATCTTGCAGGCAATCATTCTCTGCTTTACATCTGACCTGTAGCATCAGCCTTGTTGTGACACCAATCTGAAAGAAGGAATTGGCATTTCTCTGTATTATCCAGATTCACCAGCAACACTGGGTTTTTTTGGTTTATTTTTCTGGCAGTCATATAAACACAGATAGTGTAATCGAGGGGAAGAGATTACACATTATATCATTCTATAGATATCAGCCTTTTCCTGAGAATAAGAAATGAAAATCAGACCCAGCCACATAGTGCAAAGGTCTTTACCTTCATTATAGAACGAAGAGAAGTGGGAAACAATTAATCCTCATAGCTGCTTCCATTTTACCAAGTATGCATATTTTGGGTGTTGGGTTTTTATGCAGCCACTTCCCACTTCTCGCCTATACACTTGATATGCAGCTACCAAAAAAAAAAAAACCTTTTGATTTTCATGTGGGCATTTCAAGATGATTGTCCCCATTGTACCTTCAAAATCTAACTGTTTGCTTGGATTATAAATTTCATTTCATTTCTCCCTTTTTTTGGAAACTGTTATATCAAGCAGAAACATTTTACATTGAAAGGAAGGGAGCATTTACAGTTTGAATTAGTTTGAAACTCCACCACCCAGAACCCAAATATTGTCTTGAAAATTTGAGTCAAGATCTTTTCATTCAAAATTTCACTGTGAATTTAAAATATTTCCTGCCTAGCTTTATGATAGGCCCAATGGGAACTGAAATCAGGGTTTCCACAGCATCTGGAAATGTAGGTAGTTGCAAACTGTAAGTAGACTACCCAAGTTGTAGGTAGAAGTCACTGCTCATCGTAATATGAGA
The DNA here is from genome assembly GCF_030867095.1 of Alligator mississippiensis. NCBI lineage: Eukaryota > Metazoa > Chordata > Crocodylia > Alligatoridae > Alligator > Alligator mississippiensis. The sequence goes on along the minus strand of NC_081833.1, from coordinate 61,243,215 downwards.
GAGGGGTGTTCTAATCCCAGAAATCTTCAGTGTCAGGATTTTAAAAAGCTCAAGATCATTTTTGGTTAATCAAGTGTTGGTTATCTCCCATCACAGTATAGCTGTGATGCAGGCATTCTGAATGATGTGATCAGTAGGGCTGTGCAAAGCTTCGGGTGTTCATTCAATTCGGAGGAGATTCAGCCCAATTTGGTGGCTGAATCTCTAAATCTGAATCAAAGCAGGGGACCAATAAAAACGTCCAAATCAATTCGAAGATCTCTGAATCTTCGGGAAAGTTTCAGAGAGCTTTGATGATTCGGGCAGTCCCCAGTGGCAACAGCAGGGAGTCCTGCCAAGCCCCATCCCCTGCCTGCTCCTCCAGCCCCCCCCCATGGCTGCCCCACCTACCTCAGCTCCCGGCCCTTTAAAAAAAAGCCCCTACTCACCGGGTGCTGCCTGGTGCGGGGTGATCCCTGCTGCCCCCACTGCCCCATGTCACGTGGGGGGCTCTGACATGATCCCCCCAATCCCCCACTGCTGCCCCAGCCTCCCCCCTCAACAGCTACCCTGCCCACCCCACCTTCCAGTGCTTTAAAAAAAAAAAGCCCTGACTCACTGGGTGCTGCCGAGTAGGGGGCGATCCCTGCTGCCCTCCACTGCACCACTCTGCATGGGGGGCTCTACCATAAGCCCCATGAACCCACCACTCCTCCAGGCCCCACCATGGCTTCCCCGGCCACCCCAGCTCAGACCCTTTAAGAACCCCCCCCCCAACCTGGCCTCACTGGCTCCTGCAGCAGTCTCGGGGCTTGGGGGGGGGGCTTGTGCAGATCCCCCCACATGGCATGGGGCAGTGGGGGCCAGTGGGGATCGAGTCCCACCAGCAGGAACCAGTGAGTCCAGGGGGTTTTCTTGGGTTTTTTTTTTCCTTAAAGGGCTGGAGCTGGGCTGGGCAGGGCAGCCATGGGGTGGGGGGTGGGACAGTGGGGTGGGGTGGGGTGGGGGACCCGGCAGCACCTGCTGAGTTGGGGCTTTTTTTTTTTTTAACAAGTGCTGGGAGCAGGGGCGGAAGGGCAGCCATTGCCAGGCTGGGAGAGCAAGCAGGGAATGGGCCTGGGTGATTCGGAGATTCGGCCGACTCGATTCGGGACAGTGATTCAAATCACCAAATTGAATCACTGTCCCCCAAATCGGCTAAATCTGAATGCAAAGTGAATACTAGTCGCTTAGCACAGGGCCTAATGATCAGGTGTCATGAACCAAAGTAGTAGTCAGAATCAAAGAGTAAGAAAAAATACACCTATGTTGCTTGTTTTATTAGGATTTTATGCTGCCTTGTTTTAACATCTCAGCTTTCCTGAGAATTAGTTGAGTGGACAGAAATTGAAGATCCAATGAATTGCTGATAATCTGGCACCCATTTCTCAATGCAGCTTGATCAGGGTTTCCTAGGTCTCGATGAAATTGCTGAACTGACCACATATGTTACGTGCCACCCATAACACATCTTCAGTGTTATGGTAAATTAGGCAGAACTTATTGACTTTTAACAGCTCTATTCTCTAGTCACTTATGTCATTATGCATCTTGGCTTACAGTCTCTTAAAAGAGAAACATTCCAATTATGCAAAATGGGTGTTTCCAACGTTAAGAAAAACTCTGCATCACAGGAGCCTCTTTAACTTACAGAAGGGTAAACCTGCACTCCACAGAAAGAACTACAATGCCCTGCACAAATTGTAGCTGTGCTAAAAGACAGTTACGTGAAATCTCTGAAACATAGATTCATAGATGTTAGGGTCGGAAGGGACTTCAGTAGATCACTGAGTCTGACCCCCTGCCCTGGACAGGAAAGCGTTGGGGTCCGACGATAAACTTAGTTTATTACAAACCAATAGGTTAAAATCTACTCTCTTTATACCTGAGTAGCCTTTTCCCATGAGTTTTAGAGCAATCCTTGGGCATCACCAATAAATGTATTCATCCCAGTTTCAACCAGTCCCTGAAGTCTAACTTAAACATACAAACCTACAGAATTGTTCTACATGCCTGGACCTGGAAAACAGGGTACTAACTCTTGAAACACATATAGCCCATTTGTCCCACCCCACTGCATGTCACAATGTGGAGTAGGCACTTCTCAGTTCCGATTTCATACATTATGAAAGACACAAAAGGACAGTACTTGGTAAACAAGCCAAATAATTCTTTCAGTTAAAAGATTTCTGTTCTGTATTTCTGGGTGCAAATTACCACAGGAGTCATGTGTCACTCATCTCCTCAATGCTATGCTAATCATTAGCGACTTAATGCACAAACCTTTTCAAAGAAACATTCTAGGCCAAAAATATCTCATTTCCAAAGCATTTTGAATCTGAAATGAAAAAGTTTTCTTTATTTTGTTTCAAATTACTCTCTCACAGGAGTCCTACGGTGATAGTGTAAATAGAGAGTGAACATATCAACTTTTCTGCCTTCTGGCTTTCTTCAGCACTAGAATGGAAATGATGCAACTCCTCTAATTCACATGCTTCAAGGTCCAGGCAGCCCGGACATCCCATGCTGGGCTTGGCAGCCTGTTTTAAAAGGACACTGTCCTAATTATAGTATTTTATACAGAAGCAGGTGCTGACTGTGATAGGGCTCAGCTCTAAAAGGTAGAGATGCTTTTAATTTTCTACAGCCTCACAGCATTTAAAGTCAGTAGTCAAACAGACCACCCATACATGGGGAAATCAGCCCTACACACCAGAACAAATATCAGATTTTTAGAAGTGTTTTTGTAGTTCTCAGGTTGTAGCCCTCACTTGCTGAAATACCTCTCCTCATCTGCTCCCCTAAATATGCTTCAGGACTTTCTCAGCATAACTCTAGATGCTCCAAATCAAAGTGCTTTCAGAGAGCAGACACAGAGCCAAAGGAGGTTGGACATGCTCCTGCATCCTCCTCGGAGACATGCAAGCAGGTAGTGGGGCAATATACTGCCTTCCTATAAGAAGACAGGGCTGAGTCAGGGTAGGTAGAAGAATTTGGGAGGAGGGTGGCGTACTGTTGGCAGGAGAAAGCATAAGGCAGAGGCCACAAGGTTTGAGCTCCTTTGTGCATATGTATTTGAGTAGCTTGTCTTCATCTGCTGGATAAATATTGAACCAAATGCCAGGCTCCTGCCATACTGAGGTTTGTATGCATTTAGAATGGTGATGCTGTAATATAGATCCAAGGGCCTCTGTGTGTGCTTTATGTTTTTGCTCCAATGATACAGGTTTACTGCATGCCCTCAAATAATTTAGTTCTTACTGCTGGGGTTTGCATTTCTTGCATTTTATTCCTCTGTCCTGGACACAGAAATTATTTAAAGTGGAGACTAAAAATTCTCAACTAAGTAGGAAAAATGTGGAAACTATAAAATGTTCCTTGTAGGCCGTGAATTCAAACCTCTTGCCTAAACCAAGGGTGATTTTAATTCTGCACTTGAGAAAACAAAACACAACAGAGCTGCTGCAAAAGCAAAAGGAAATCTACCCTCGGCTCATCCTGCATCTAGTTCATTGTGATGCTACTATGGTTACTTCAAGAAAAAAGAAAATAGCCTTCATAACCTTGAAATGGGAACATTCTGTTGTGGCAGTTGAGTGGTTCCTTTATTAACTCTTGCAATTTTCATAGCTGATTGTTTTCACCTATTACTAGTCCTCTTAGTCCTTCTAGCCATGATGACTAATTTGTTTCCTATTGAAATACTTTCTCCCTAATAAGAGAGACCGCCATCTGTTTTGTCAAGGTACTTCTTCACTTGGACTATACACATTTGTTAGTGATGAGTTATTTCCTGTTGTTCTGGATCTGGGCAGTCAAAATGAAGTGGCTAATTAAAAATAGATAGTCTATAAGTCTGTTGGAAAACTGTTGTTTTGCCATAAAATGCCCATTACGTTTTCTATGTTAAAATAGTTCAGTTTCAAAACAAATTGAGAGAAACATTTTCATTTTATTTTGATGTGTCATTCTAAACAAAAGGCAATGAAATTGTTGTTTTGAATTAAATAGCTATTTTGCTTCAGTTTATGGAAACTGAAAAATATTGGTCTTTCATTTTTCATCCTTAGGTTCTCAGGAGATTAGGTTCTCAAATTTTTCCATGCCTGCCTACTTTTTCTCATTGTTTTTCATTTAAAAACATTTAAAAAAAATGAAAGGTGGATCAAGTAGAAATATAGAAGGGGAAATAAAAAGGGGAAAGGTTGAGATGAGCAGGGTCTCCCAAAGCAAACAGGTCAGGGGAAAGGGAGAGCTGCTCAGATCCCCCAGAATAGCAAGCCTCACTCCCACATTGCAAAACTCCTGGCTAGGGACAGACATTCAAAAAGCCTGAGCCTGAATTGATTCAATCTTTGCATATTAGTCTAACCTGGCTATGTTGAAACAGTTGGTAACCGTTAAGACATCCCCTCTGGACTGAAGGAATGCAGGCACATGAAGCCTAGAAGCTGGGGGGGTGCTAGAGCAGGCCTCCCTTCCCTTCCATAGTGCTGAGCTGAGCAGGGTGTGGCCAGGCTCCTGCAGGAGCTCTGATTAAGGAGGGATTCCCCCTCTCCCTGGCTGCTTCTGACCAGCCCAGCAGGGAGTTGATAACAGAGTATTTATCAGCTCATCAGAAAACAAAAGCCTTTCTTATTAGTTCAAACACTTCTTAAACAACTTTTTCCAAGGAAGGAACAGAGGGCATTACCAGCTGAACTGTTTAGCTCCAGAAAGCCCTAGGTGAACACTGTCTTACAGACAGCTCTCAGCATTAGCTAGCATACCACATGCTGGCTATAGTCTGTGTTGTGGGAGAGGGGAGGGGGAAATCCTTGCTTGAGCAGGGAGTGCGGGGGTGGGACACGGGGAAGCAAGGCAGATGCTGCTTTACCTGCCGTCTCTGCTGGAGCTCCAGTCAGGGAGCAGAGGGGCAGGGCCAGGCCTGCTGGGCTGGAGCAGAGAGCCCTGCCCAGGGCTGCAAAACATTTGGGACTCTGGCTTAAATTAAACTAGCAAGGGGTCTGGGACAGGCATTGCATAAACTGGTTTGACCCAAATCAGTTGCATCTGATACTACATTCAACCAAGTTTATCTCTGAAACTTCCGGTGCCTTTCTCCCGAGCATTGCACATGTGGACTCTTTAAGAATCTTGCTGTGGCTTCTTGGGCTGCACGGCCAGGCTAGTGGGAGTGGCCTCGGGTCAGATACCCAGGGGTCTCTCCTGCCACATCTTTGATGATAAAGGGTTTTAAATTGGGAGGACGATGTCTGGTCCTGTCCCCCTGGATCTTTCCCTTGGCCATCCTCATGACCGCCTCTTCTAGGGGCTCCACCTCCCCTACACCCCACCTAACGCCAGCCATGGTGTTGCTTGTCAGGGACGATGTTCGGGCCTTACCCGGCACTCAGTCCCTTGGGGCTGTGGTTGTTGACTACCGGTGTAGCTGGTACTGAGTGTTCTCCGCGGCCCCTCTCCGCTCTCTGGTCTACGCGGAGCCAGGTTCTACCTGAACTGCCACCTCCCTTGACGCATTGCTGATTCCCTGAGTGTGGTACCTGCTGCTGGTTGTTCGGTTCAGGGTCCCGTCCTCGCTGCATCTGCCGCTGTACCAGTCGCTGGGGCTACCGGCTCTGGCCCACGATGGGTCTGCCAGCGGTTCCTTGGGCCCACGCTGGCCCAGTATTCCCTCCACGCTCCCTTCTCAAGGGAGCCACCAAGCCTCCTCCTGCTCCGCGCTGTCCGGCTGCTCTGACCCTTCTGGGCCAGGTGGGGACACTCTTTCCGGTCCTCCTGGCTCCCTTCTGAGTGGGCTTTTCCTGCCGGCTTCAGCTTCCCGCCCTGCCAATCGCCCTTGACACGCTTTTGTAAAGTGTGCCCAGGTGGATGTGGGAGCTGTTCCCAGTTCCGCGCAGGTTTTTTCTTTGATCTTTGACCGTGGTAGCTCCAGCTACTGCAGTTTCACTTTTGTCTCAAGCAGTTGCCAGCACAATGTCCCGCTGCCTCTCCCCTTCTCCCGGTAAGTTTTCCTCACAATCTCAAACCAGTTTCAGCCATTTTCAAACTGGTTTATGTGCACTGAATATCTGTTTTGTTACAGGTTTAAACCAGTTTCTGATCACTTAAACCGCTTTATGTGTAATGTCTTTCCCTAGCCAGGTGTTCATGTACCCCTTGCAAGACAGTGCCAGAGGAAGAGCCCAGACCCCTGCTCCCCCCAGACATATATGTATAAGAAGAGAACATGAGACTGAGATGGTCAACCCCTAATTCTCCCCATTAGTGCAGCCACCCATTGATTGAGTGTTCAAGAGCTGGTGTCTGCTTGGAAAAAATTGGCAGAATCTGTCAATCATAAGAAAAGATTTATTTTCCCTTGGGGTGGTTGGATCTCTGGACCTGCTAGTTCAAAGGGCTGCAAAGCCATCACATATGACATATCCTGCACCAGAATATGTTTCAAGGTAATTTGGACTTCAGAGCAGTCAGAAGAATTAGTCTTTAAAATGGTAGGTTTTTCAAAAAGAGTGGAGCTAGCTTTCTACTCTGCAGCTGTTGAGTGGTGTTGGTAAGGAAGGAGAATTTTACCACTTGGTTAGCTGTTATTAAATTCTTTTGAAGAAGTGTTCTTCGAACTTATAATTAAAAAAAATACAACTAGCTCCCAGACAACTTTCATGTTGATAATACTGGATATTGTTAAACATAACCTGGAAAATTTCCTGTTACACTGACGTTCTGTCAAAACTGATATCAAATCCCTATAGTAAATGTTAGACCTAGTTACATAGTACAGCTCTCTCTGACTTCCTGGATCAGGGGCTGATCAGCGCTCCTACCCTTTTTTTGTCTCCTTCCTAGAGGTATGTCCTAGCCTAGGTGATGGAACCACTGACTGCGGCAGTGTCTGGGGAGGGAAGAAAGGCTGCAGAACCAAATTAGTAAAGTAAAAATAAAATGTATAAATAAAATTAAAAAGGTGCTTGATCTCAGGTATTGGTCCAGAAGATTTTTTTTTTCTGCCATGCTTGAGTGGTGTGGAGTAGCATGTCAACTCAGACAGTTCCAAGTATGACATTCAGGGCAGCTCATCCTCCCTGACAACTAGGGGTGCGAGTCTATGCTACACCTCTGAGAGTCATGGCTGCTGAACTGCAGTAGAGGGCCAGGGCTTTCTCACCACCTTTGCACCCCCAAGATCCTGGGCTACTCTGGGGCTGGTAAGATTCCTGTTTCTTTGCGTGATCCTAATGGCAGAAGTATTGCTCAGAATCATGACAGACCTGCAAGACACAGCTTTGCCCAACATTGTCCTCCCAGTCCTCAACCTGCCCCAGCATTCCTCTTCCCACTGTTACCCAGGGCTTGTTAGGGGGTCCTCAGAAGGCAGCCTTTTGGCCATCTTTTGTTGTTCCTATGATGGTTATTTTTATTTCTGATGTGCTTTTTCAAATGTCTGCACTTATTAAAACAACACCAGTGGTCCTGATCCTGTGCATGAAATTCACTGGTGGAGTATAACTGAGGTTAATGAGGCAGCAAGGAGCTAATTACTAAAAGTGTTGGAGTGATGTTGTAGCTGTGATAGTCCGTGAAATATGCGAGAGGCTCACACCTGAAGAACAGCACTTTGTGCTCAATAGCTTGTCTAAAATCATTCCCAACCATGCAGCTGATCCAGTAAAAAATACCACCCACAAACATCCCTGCCTCCTGCTAATTAATAAGATGTACTCAACAAACTGCATATACAATAACCTGACTTTTTTTTATCTTTCTCATTTTTAAAGTATAATGAAATATTTGAAGAACCTTTGAAAATAATATACTTGCTCTTAGTAAATTATTCTCAGGAATGTATTATGATTTATACAAGTATACACTCACACACACTCTGTGTGTGTGTGGGGGGGGTACAATTATTCAAAGGCTATCTGAAGGGTATAAATGGTATGATTATTCAAAGGCTACTTAACACATTTTCCTTTTTCTGATGACATGACTTCTTTTAACTGTTGTTGTTATCAATTGTATATATTGGTCTAGTAAAAATAATCAGTTATGTATCAAGAGCTACTATTCTCAGGAATGTGTGTGTGTGTGTGTGTGTATATATATATATATGTATATGCACACTATATATACTATTCTCAGAAATGCATGTGTGTGTGCATGTACACACACACACACACACATTCCTGAGAATAGTAACTCTTAATACAGAACTGATTATTTTTATTAGACCAATATATACAACTGATAACAGCAACAGTTAGAAGAAGTCATGTCGCAGAAAAAGGAAAATGTGGTAAATACCCTTTGAATAATCGTACCATTTATAGAATGACCCCGTAGCAAAATCAATACTTGCTAAGAATTCCTTTAAGACTTGGGGAGTATTCCTGCAAGGAATACATATCCACGTTTACAATCAAAATACAAACAGCTATAGATTGACTTCAAGTGCACTGAAGTCAATGTGAGTTTTATCATGTAATTTGCATTCAAGAGTCTGGATCAGGCTTGAGGGGAGTTAGCTGCTGAACGTAAGAATTGTGTTACATGTTTTCCAAAGTCAGACAAAATGTGTGCAAGAATCATTCACCCATGTTAGATTCGGCAGCACTGATTCTGAAGAGAGCTTGCAAGCATAAGGACATTCGCATTTGGCTTAAATATGAAATCCCAGGCAGTCATCACTAACATGTTCCAATTAAATCCATCTCCGGTACTTATATGGTACCATCAAAGTGTAGTTGTCAATGTGTTTATCTTTTCACCACTTCTCTGAGGTAGAAAAACACTGTCATTCCTATTGGTCAAATGCTGAACTGGGCTAACTGGCTAAGGTCATGCAGGAAGTGTGGGATAGATCAGAGAATTGACCTTGGGTCTCCTAAGTCCTAGTGCTGTATCACTGAATTCATTAGAAGTGCTGGAACCTGCTTTTACATGACTTATATATAGATTTGTGCAAGGACCTGAACAAAGATTTGGTGTCTTGCAGAGAGGCTGCTTGCAGGTGGCAGAGCGGAGCTAATGAGGGACTCACCTGACCAGAAGAGGAGCCTGGAGAAGGCTGAGACCCAAACCAGAAGGTCCAAGAGCCCAGGGAAGGATTGAGCCGGGGCAGAAGTTCCATGAGCAGGCCAAGGACAGAAGGTCCTTGAGCACACAGCAAGCCAGACTAGAGGGTCCAAGAGCCCAGAGGAGGGGTTGCGTGCAGAATCAGGGGTCCAAGAACCTAGAAGAGGGGCTGCATGCGGGATCATGGGTCTGAGAGCCTGGAGGAAGGGCTGTGTGTGGAACCAGGGGGCCCCACTGTTATTTTAAGCAAAACAATGCAATAAAGACAACTGGCATATCCAGACAAGCTCACACATGTAGTTTGTGGTGCCTCAAAGCTGTTTGGGGCACCGCAAGCCACATGTGTGTACGTGCAACCATTCACCGCACTGCTGACTTGCAGCATGGTGCCAGAATTTGACACTGGGAGATCCAGGTGTCAAAAAAAACAAAACCAAACCCCAAACAAACAAAAAACAACACTACAAAAAAGTGGTGTGGTGCATGTGGCAGCAACATGTGACACCAGAAATAGAGCCTGGCTATCCAGAGCCAGATGCTGGCTGCTGGTCAGGCTACCTGCAGTTGGATTGGTGCCACTGCTGTCTTGGGAGGCCCCCAGGATGCCAGATAAAGCTGCTGGGGCCAGCACAAGTGGAGTGATTTGGTGCACCCTGGAGTGTGTGTGCAGGGGCATGCCCTGGGGCACAAAGTAGTGGCACAAATATGTGGAGTTCCAGGTCCACATCTAAACGCTGCACCCTGGAGCAAACTGAGCTGGAGTTTATAGCTATGTGCTAATTAAATGCTGCGCCCAGGAGCAATAAACTCCAGCACAAACTGCAATGGAGTATATTGCTACGTGCTAATTGCACATGTAATTGCATGTAACTGTGTGTTGCCCAGTGGTTTCAGACATTTTGTAGCATTTTACGTCAAGCATTTTACTATGAAGGAAATGGAAAAAGATGCATTTTGAAAACTACTCTGCAAATTCTACTCTAAGTTCTGAGAGAGGCACCCCACTTACCACCAAATCTTAAGAATTAACCTGGGCTAATGTGTGCATGAACTTTGCCATCCTGCACCTTCTCAAAAGTGAAAGAAATCTGCAAGCACCCTGTATGTAAATATTTGTACTGAGGTATTCAATTTTAAAATCAAGACCTTAAAAATAAAATAGTTACTGACCTTTTAGCTCATATATAATTAAAACAGGTTCTAATGTTGTGCATATAAATAATAGATAGCTATTTTCACAGATCAATGCCTTCTCCTGCTTATAAGAAACATTTTTAAGTAAAATTATTGTGCCTTTAAGTTTAATAGGAAAATTTGATGTGCTAGCAACTACTGGTTGATCTTTGTACATTTTTCAATTGTAAATTGCACTTTAAAAATGCAAACAATTATTAATATTGATTTGGACTAAAACAATATTGAATTTCAATATATTTCTGGCTTTTTTATGAATTACCCTGCACAGCCAGAATGATTATGATGAAAGAGTATTTGCACGCTCAATTTCTTTTCAGCAAGAAACCTTGAAGAGTGCTAGTCGTGTTCATGCTGATAATGATAAGCACATACATTTGAAGAAAATAAGACCACCTTAAAAATTCTCAGCTGAAGCATAATAAAATAGCGGTTCATCCTATATGTGCAGCCTTACATCGCACTCATTGGCTTTCTAATAAATATTTAAGAATTTAGCGCAAACCTTTGTAACGTATCTGTGTTTTGTTATTAATCACGTGCAATTATAAAATGATGTGAATCTATCCTTCTAATTTTCATTCAGTGAAGAATGCACTTGTCCTAGGATATTGTAATAGGCCAATTTACTTAAATCCCAGGTTCCTGTCTGAGATCTATCAACTACCTCATACCTCTACTGTTCAGATGTTCAAGCTTTTTAGTTCTCAACCATCATTACAGGGGCCTGTTCACTCAGCACTTACGCATATGTACTTTCATCGCTTTAAAGAGCCTCCCTGAGTAACTACCTCTGGTTCCTGTGGGGCACTGCGACAGCTGTGGTCAGCCAGGATGCTCAAGGTGGATCCCCTCCCATTATAAACAGAAAGGGGCAGAATTGTTTTCTGTAAAGGCTGCAAGATTCTTGAATAGTGTTGCTGTGCCATTTTTCCTTCCAGTGAAAAAATTCACATTTTTTAAAGTTATTTGTACCGAGCCAGACGATAGGTCAATAATGTGAGTTACGTGTGGTACAGGATGTGGTGGTGGTGATGCGTGGTAATGGTATTTTGTAGGAAGTGCTTTCCATAAAAAAAATCCATTTAGAGAGGACAAATACAGACCTTTTCACTTGACAGCTGCCCACCTGGTAGGTTCTTGTCAATTTTAGTTTCTGCCTGAAGAAGAGTTTTCTAGGCCATTTGCCAAAAGCTCAACTCTCCATCTCCCCACCTCCCCCTGAAGCAAGGCTGTGGTGAGGAAGGGAAGTGGACAGCCAGGAAGGCAGAGAGCCGGGGCCTGAAATGGAGTGACATTGGCAAGGATGCATGCGACAGCCAGGATGCTGTCATTTCAGTTTTTGCCCGTTTTTTCCCCCACCAAAATTGATGTTTTCCTACAGAAAACTAAATTTCATTTCTGATGGGAAGCCATTATGTTGTAAAAATTCCCAAACTTGCTTCCCATGTAGGTCCAAAGCAGCCCAAATGGGATGACTTTCAAGGTATGCTACCAAAGTCACCTCTTTGATATGGTCTTTACAGAAAGTAGAAGGTGTGCTTCCTAGACGATGATGGGCTAGTAGCCAGCTGGCCACTTTTCTGTAAAACTGATTCTATTGCTGCTGAAGTTTAATTGCATTTAATACATGAGTAATAACATTTGGGAATCTGGTGTCCTGGAAAGGTGTCTTGTTATTATTTTAAATCCAAATGACTAAACAAACAGAAAACATTTATATTTAATAACTAGGGGTTTTTATTTTAATCTAAAGATTTGGAGGAAACCTGAACATCTGAAATTGAAAAAAACAGTACATTGTTGGAACCTAACAGAATGAAACAAAATTGATTTTCACATAATATACATAAGAACAGTATTCATTAATATAACTTCATCCTTCTAGGGATTCAATACTAGGTTCTTAACAGCAAATACCTTGTTTTCCTCCACTGGGTAAGTCATTTTATTTCATAGTTTTATGCTCAAGTTCCTATGAATCTACAGTCTCACTTATCTCAGTTATTTCACACTATGGTGGCACTACATATTTATCAGCGATTTGGACAACGGGGCGAAAAGCAACCTGTTCAAATTTGCTGATGATACCAAAATTTGGGGTGAGGTGGGCACACTAGTAGAGAGGGAAAGACTGCAGAAAGACCTGGATAGGTTGCAAAGGTGGGCTAACAAAAACAGGATGCATTTCAATATGGACAAGCGCAGGGTGCTGCATTTGGGCAGTAGTAACCGGCAGCACGCTTATAAGATGGGAAACTCCCTTCTCGAGAGCACGGAGGCAGAAAGGGATCTTGGAGTCATCATTGATCCCAAGATGAACATGGGCCGACAATGCGAGGTCACGGTCGGCAGGGCTAACCGGACCCTATTGTGCATCCACAGATGCATCTCCAATAGGGCCAAGGAGGTGATCCTCCCCCTTTATGCAACTCTGGTCAGGCCACAGCTGGAGTACTGTGTCCAGTTCTGGGCGCCCCACTTCAAGAGGGATGTGGACAACATTGAGAGAGTCCGGAGGAGGGCCACCCACATGATCCTGGGACAGCAGGGCAGACCCTACGAGAGGCTACAGGACCTGAACCTGTTCAGACTTCACAAGAGAAGGCTGAGGGGGGACCTTGTGACCATCTATAAACTCACTAGGGGGGACCAGAAGGGTTTGGGGGAGACCTTGTTCCCCCTAGCGCCCCCCGGGATAACAAGGAATAATGGCCACAAGTTGTTGGAGAGTAGGTTTAGATTAGACATCCGTAGGAACTACTTCAGTCAGGGTGGCTAGGATCTGGAACCAACTTCCAAGGGAAGTGGTGCTGGCTCCTACCCTGGGGGTCTTTAAGAAGCGGCTCGATGCCTACCTGGCTGGGGTCACTTGAGCCCAGTTTTCCTCCTGCCCAGGCAGGGGGTCGGGCTTGAAGATCTACAAGGTCCCTTCCGACCCGACTTCTATGATTCTATGATTCTACGATTTTGATTAGAGCAGGTTCATTTTCTTGGTAACTGTTTTTAATTAAATGACTTTTTGACCAAATGTAAATCTCCACAATATGTATTTTATTCTGTCAGATTTTCATGGCAGAAAAAAATATTTCCTGGCCACCTTTATACTTTTTTGACAGCATCAGTAGTTCACATAACACATGCCCAGCAAATGTTGGGGATAAGTGATACAATATACTATTTTGTAGGGTTCTGTGAAGCTTCGCCGGCTGTTTCATTTCAACGCTGTTTCAACCTGTTTCAAGCTCGAAACAGCAAAATTGCAAAAAGCTTCAAAACAGCCTTGAAGTGAAATGAGGGCAGTTAAAATGTTTTGAAAGTTTCAAAACGTTTTGAATTTTGAAGGAGGCAGGGGAGAGCCAGGGCTGTGCTCTGAGCGGCTCCACAGACCCATGTGGCTCAGTCCAGCGGGGATTGAAGCCCTGGCTCTCCCTGCCTCCTACCACCGGGCTGCACTCTGATCAGCTCCACCATCCCCATTGAGCTCAGCCCAGTGGCGGGAGGTGGGCAGAGCCGGAGCTGCACTCCACCTCCTGCCACCGGGCTGAGTTCCACAGCGCTGCGAGCTACTGGGAGCTGAGCCCGGTGGAGGGAGGCGGCGTGCAGCCCCGTGGAACTGAGCCCAGTGTGGGGAATCGGAGTACAGCACCGGGGCTGCACTCCACCTCCCTCCACTGGGCTCAGCTCCCAGCAGCTTGCAGCCCCACGGAACTGACCCGGTGGTGGCAAGTGGAGCACAGCCCCGGCACTGCGCTCCACCTCCCACCACCAGGCTCGGCTCCATGGAGGCACGCTGGGTGCAGGCTGTGGCTCCAGGCGGCAGCCTCCCGCCTGCACCCCCGAAGGGCTGTGGGGCTCTGCCAGACTCCTCCCAGGGGTGCGGGCCCTTGATATGCCTGCTGGGTCACAGGATGCTGCTCCTGTTGCCTGGGACCGGCGCTGGGCACAACCCGCACCTAGCGCTGGGAAGGTTGGTGCTGCCACTGGCCCCAGGTGGGCAGGAGCAGCGTCCTGTGATCCAGCAGGCAGATCAGAGCCTGCACCACTGAGAAGAGTCCAGCAGAGCCCCCATAGCCCTCCTGGCAGTGCAGGCGGGCCTCCGATCTGCCTGCTGGATGACAGGAGACTGGTTCTCCCCCTGGGATCAGCAGCAGCACCAATCTTCCTGATGTGGGGTGCAGACTGTACCCAGTGCTGGTCCCAGGAGGCAGGATCAGCCTCCTGTCATCTGGCAGGAGACTGGGGGCCTGCCTGCACCCCTGGGAGGGCTGTGGGGGCTCTGCTGGACTCCTCCCGGAGATGCGGGCCCCCGATCTGCCTGCTGGATCACAGGAGGCTGCTCCTGCTCCCTGGCTCCTGCTTGTCAACACCTTGAGGTGCAGTTTCCCAGAAACCCCTGCACCTATCTCCCTGAAACACGGTAGGCTTCATGCCCTCAGAAGGGGCTACTATCCCTGCAGGTTTCATCCGAATCAGGCAGGAAATGACAAAATTATAGGCAGTTTCATGCTTCTCCATTATAGCCTATGGGCAAAACATTGAAACAGCATCAAAACAACAAAGCAGTTTTGACAAAATGAAACGGAACAGTGCTTTCAAAACTAAATGAAACTTGAAACAAAACGCTTGTTCCATCGAAATGTCGAAACTGAAGTTGAAGCGGAACGGTGCTGTTTTGCACAGCTCTACTATTTTGCATATGTTGTTATATCTACTAGAGCAGAGGTTCCCTAATTTTTTTCTTATTGCATGCTCCCTTCCAGATTTACCAGCTGCCCTACCAGCAGACATTTTATATTTTAATTCCTCAAATGCCAATTATTATTATAATAAAAATTAAATCTGCCATTATACAATTTCTCCCCATACTCTCCAGATATGTTTTGCATACCCCCAGGGGTACATGTACCACAGTTTAGGAACCCTCATACTACAGCAAGCAAAAAACAGTGTGACTGTTAATAGTCTGAATTCCAGTATTCTTCATACGTACTCTTTGCTTAGTACGAGCACCAAGAGTGTTTCTGCCACCCTAGAAATCCGCAGTAAAATTCCCATTACAGTTCATTGAGAGGAGGAACTGGCTCTATACTTCTGTTGTTCTAGCAAGAGTGAGATTATCTATAGCCCTGATCCCTTTATGCGTATACAGTGTTTTTTCAGGTAACCAATTATGGCTTGGTTTTCAATATGGCTCCAATAAGCGGAGCTAACATTATAGAGCAATAACTTTTGAAAACACAAATCAACTGCAGATTAGATCTGTCCCACTTGCCGTTCGTGATGTGTGGGTTGCCCATTAGTAATACACAGTGGTAGGACTAAAACTTAGCTGTACTGCTCTGGGTGTCGCATGTTTCTGTAAAAGTTTAATGTAGCAAACTGTCAAAGCCATTAAAAGATCCCCTGTGGTTCCAGATAGTAATGTTTCAGCTCTGCTTCCTTCTTCAGGGGTAACAATGACTGGAGTTCATGCACATTCACTGTGGTGAAAATTACAGCCTTGTCCTGAAACTAACCTGCTGTGCATTCCTAGGAATGGCAGGACCACAGTGTTGAGGTCCCCAGAATAGCTAGGAATCACAGGGAGGTTAAGAGAAGCATTTCGGATTTCACTTTGGGCCGCCTGGCTTTGAACCCGATTCCCCCACTGTTTGGCCACATACGCAGATGAATTTTTAACCATTAGACAGCAGTATTTTCAATGAGTTCATCACTGTCATAGTAACATCTAGTAGAATCTGAGGCCTTTCAAACTCTGACATGTTGTTCAGATATATTCGTAGCACACATCAGGTGAGGAAAACAGTGAAAAGATCCTTTACCAGATAAGGGGTGACTGCTGGAAGCTCTGTATCATGGTGGATGTGACCTATTATTATAGATCAGCAGTGTGGAATGACACATGAGCATTATCGCTAATGTAAATGCAAACTAGGCACTTGATGATTAACAGAATCATGCACTTGGGCACTAGAGACTTACTGGTTGATACCCATAAAAACTAAAAAGGTTTGGGTGGTAGTGACATCAGTAGCAGCTCCTTCATTTTTCTGTTTTTTCCTTCCCTTTCTGGTCCTCCCCCCACCGCCCCCAGCTCTTCTCCTCACAAACTTTTTACCCTTCATTCTCTCTTCTCCCCTTTTTCCTTTATCTATTCTGTGCAGTGTGTATCTCACTGTTGTGGTTACTGAAGTCAGATGCAAGTAGGTGGTAACATTGGAGGATGAGGTAAAATGCAGCTGTCAAAGAAATACTATTGGTGAAAGCGGGAATGATGACTACGTAGGAAGAGCCTTTCTAAAGTACTGATCCCACGTACTAGCCACAGTGTCATCCGAACTTCACTCCCAGATGTTCTTAACAGAGCTGCAACACAGGAGATGGAGTTCTTTTGGCGTGGTCATGTGAACAAACCCTCAAGACTCAAGTGCAGGCTTGCTCCATGGACTTGCTAGGATCCTTACCACCAGACTAAAATTATATGATTTCTCATTGGGAAAAACCTCCCTCCTCCTCCCTCCGCCACAAAACACCCCGCTAAAAACTGTCACCATTACAGGAGACATTTTGAAAGGGTTAGTGGATCATCTATGTGAGTAACTACAGCACAACCTTCTTTCCAACTGGCTGTTGTTGCTTGGGCAATAAGATATACCTGAAGGTGTCTGGTGAGTACATCTTACAAAAGAGAGAGGAAAAGAATTAGCAGCTCCTCTTTCATAATACTCTATATTGCTGACTGTGGAGTTGCTGCCGTTCAAAATGTTATGACTAATGCATAATGGCTTCCTCCTCTCCAGACATTCAACTTTTTGCCAGCTTGAGACCTATTAAAAAAAAAGAAGCCATGAATCTATCTCTATCTGGGTCTCTAGGTATGTAACCTTTACAGTATATGCTATGCTAGCATTACTTGTATAGCCAGTGCAGTGTTTGTCTGTCTTTACTTGCTGTATGTATTGCAGTCTTTTAAATCCTCATACATTCACCTGAAAAAATTAATGTAAAACTAAAAGGGAAGAATATATCTTCCAGAAAGAACTGAAAAGGGTCTAAGCAATATTTTGTGCTGCATTTATTTTCTTTGCCTTTTTTATATCACTGGTGTATCTTTCAAAAAACCTCTAGGGATTTGAAACTAATTTTCTACCATCATTAGCAAGGAACTTATCCTTGTGCTTCCTTTCATTAAAACCAAATACAAGAATGAAAAGAAATGCTGTATATTCACACTCTTTTTAACTTGATGTAGCCATATGCAAATAATTAAATAAGGCATGGAAGCAATAGTTAAAAATTCTGCAAAACTTCCTCATTAAACTAAGCAATTATCTCCAAGAAGAGAGATGTGAGCCCTTTTTCCCTCCACACCCATGATAAAATCCCCATAACTTGCAGATGTTTAGTTGTTGCCCAGAAGGAAATAGTACATTTAATTACCATTGAGGGCTAAGAAAACAAGGTGGTATATACAGAGACAGTGACATTCAGTATGTACCAGTCACTGAGGAGGCTGTGACTTTGCATGTGGTCTGGGTAGATACTATATGCAAAGTCACACGCCTATGCAAAAGCTGCATAAACATTAACTGACTTTCAGCTGTGTCATATGACATTGAGCAGAAGAATGACTCATGAAACTGTAAATTGACACTCAAAGAAAGTAAGATACCCAATATATTCCCAAAGTACTCATTTTCTTAAAATTCCCATTTTCCTAATCCTGTGTTATGGATTATCAGTTTATTTTAGGTACTACTCACTTAAGTTATCTGAGCGGCTCACAATATTTAATATGCTATTATCCCTATTTTAAAAATGAGGAACTGAGATGCAGAGAGACTAAGTCACTTACAAAAGTGACACAAAGCCTGGCAGAAAGAAAACTGAACCTGGTTCTTTCATAGCCCAGACTAGTGCTATAAGCACTCTGCCATCTTTCCTCTCCTGGTCCTAGTTCCAAGAATAACAAAAGTGTTAACATTATTACTTTTTAAAATAGACTAGGGTCTGAGTATTCAGAATAGAAATAGAAAAGCATCCGAGTATTCAGAACGGAAAAAGGAGCAACATTAAAAAAAATGAAAACATATAAACAGCAAATGTGTAAATCTGCCCTGAAAAACTTTCCTATAGGGC
The DNA here is from genome assembly GCF_030867095.1 of Alligator mississippiensis. NCBI lineage: Eukaryota > Metazoa > Chordata > Crocodylia > Alligatoridae > Alligator > Alligator mississippiensis. Next base: position 61,224,789 of record NC_081833.1, on the reverse strand, counting down.
TGTGCAAAGCTTCGGGTGTTGATTCAATTTGGAAGAGACTCGGCCTGATTCGGTGGCCAAATCTTCAAATCTGAATCGAATGAAAAGGTCCAAATCGATTCAAAGCTCTCCAAAATCGATTCAGAAAATATTAGCAGAGCTTTGATGATTCGGGCAGTCCCCGGCTGCTGCAGCAGGGAGCTGGACCCGGACTCCATGCTGGTAAGTAGGGGGCAGGGGAGGAGGGGTGGGAGGAAGGCTGAGGGGACCATGGGGGGACCCCTGCCAGGTCCCATCCCCGCCTGTTCTCCCAGCCCCCGCCCACTCCAGCCCCACATGGCTGCCTTTCTCGCCCCAGGCTCCTGGTGCTTTAAAAAAAAACGCCCTACTCACCGGGTGCTGCTGGGTGGGGGGTGATCCCCAAAAAAACCTCCAGTATCACCAGTTCTTGCAGCAGCCTTGGGGCTTTGGGGGCTCATGGAAGAACCCGCAACATGGTGCGGGGCAGCGGGGATCACCCCCCACCAGGCAGGAACTGGTCAGCCCAGAGGTTTTTTGTTGTTTTTTTCTTAAAGGGCTGGAGCTTGGGTGAGCGGGCAGCCATGCGGGGGGGCTCATGCAGAGCCCTCCATGCAGTGTGGGACAGTGGGGGAGCAGTGGGGCTCACCCCCCCCCCCCCACTGGGCAGCAGCCAGTAAGTTGGGGCTTTTTTTTTCAAAGTGCCTGGAGCTGGAGTTGGAGCTGGAGCAGGCGGGGCAGCAGGCAGGGGATGGGGCCTGTGCGATTCAGGTATACAGCTGATTCAGCAGCAGCCGAATCTCCGAATCAGATTTGGCTGAATTGATTTGGGACAGTGATTCAAATCACCGAACCGAATCACTGTCCCCTGAATCGGCTGAATCTGAATCCGAAGTAAATACTAGCCACTTTGAATAGGCCTACTTTCCTAACCAACTGTTGCTCCATGAGGTTCATCTCTACCCTGCCTTCTGCATCACTACAGACCGCGTAGGTGAGTGGTTTCAACAAATAAATGGATAAGTAATGGAACTCTCTTTTGTTCTAGCTAATGCATAAACACAAAGAAAAGGAGAGAAAAAAATAATACAACTCCCAGTATAAGAGAGATTTAATTTGTGAGGGAGCTTTTTAAGTGCTACTGAATCAGAATCAGGTCCTTCCAAGTTATTTTATGAGGAGCAGGGTTATATCTTCAGGATAAATGGGATTCTAAAGTACCTGGTGTACTCTTGGATGTGGGAGTAAAGAGTATGTGAAAAAACTTGCTGAGGTTTCTATTGCTGCAGTTTTGTTTGCCAAGTATGTTATCTGTAAACTCTGCCATCATTAAAATTCTGCACAATGATAACAACACCTTCTATGGAACATTTTGTTGAAGCTTGCAAATGAAATTATCTGCTATGACTGCTCTTTTGAGCAGCGTAAATTTTCAACAACAGTCCAAGAAAAACCTATGATATGCAGCACATGGAACACCTATGTTTATAAATATCTCTGCAGTGAAATGATAGAAGAAGCATGAATTACAAGTGAGAAAACTGCATTTAGAAATATATTTTAACCCTGGCTTGCCCCCACTATCTCCTTAGTTTTGCACTATTGTTGGGAAGGCAAAGGCCATTGCTTTGTTTACATAAATACAGAGTTTCCTAACTAACAAGCATTAAACAAGTAAACCTTTGCAGAAAAGCTGCATGAACAAGAAATAATAGTACTGACCTCATGGGCAGAAAGGTCTCCTCATGGGGGAATAATGTGCCAGGCTAACCAAGGAGTACAAATACTACCTTCTGAATATGATTGAAACAGCAGGCTCCCCGTAGGGGATATATTCTATTCCAACTGAGGGACCCCAAATTATTCTAATTTTAATGCGATAGTTTGTACAGCTACCCTTGTACGTGCTTGCTGTTTGGAACCACTCTAGCAAAGGACAGCTCCATTACTTTTTAAGCCAGGACTTATGCAAAAAGTTTGAGAGACCTGCCCCAAAGTGTATGCACCACATATGCTTGAGAAACCTACACCATGGTGCACTTCTGTCTTTAACACGCTCTGAGCATCTACTGCAAATTCTTTCCAAACTCTTGAATTTCTGTGTGAGAAGGAGGAGAGTATTAGCAAGAGTTCTGTAAGCAGACTCTGTGCTTTTCTCCAGACAGCTGGCAGTGTTTGTCACCCTTGATCAGCAGTGCCCCCTCAGCCTCTACAGATTGAAAACTGCCAAATGGACCAAACTGTAAAATGTTTTTTTCTTTAATGCGGACAAATCACTACAGAAGATCCTGGCAAGTCCTAAGAATTCAGCTGTGGGTACATCTACACTAGACACTTTAGTGTGCATTAGATTAATCTACTGCAAGTAAAATGCCACTGTCTACACATGTGCAGCAATTACTGTGCAGTCTTTTGTCTGTATTGCTCCTTCAAGCTGAAGCTTTTACATTATGGACTGGACCTGCTTGCCTCGGTACCACCTCTTGTTGCTGTGATTGTAAGAGATGGCAGCATACTACAGCAGGTAGGCCAGTGGGAAAATGGGAATTTACCATTTCTGTCTTCTGTCTTCCCAACCCAGATGATCTTCTTCACTAAATTATCATTTGATCACTTCCTTGATAAGTGAGTTGGTGAAGAGAGAAAGCACCAGTGAAATCTGTGTGTGTGGGTGTTCAGTACTGAAATTCTAAGTCTATTATTATAAAACAGATCACAGGTATTGTAACAGGAAGCTGATAACCCTGGTACGGAGTAAGACCGGCGGGGGAGAGCTGACGTCATTTCCACTGACACCAGGAGTGTCCACGGCGCTGGAGAGCAGCATTTTTTAAATTTACCAGTTGACTGAGCTCCTGTAAGAGGAGCTGTACTTGGTTAGTGTTCTCCCCGAAAGGGCAACGGAGCTGGAGCCGGAGCACAGAGGAATCTTCAGCAACAGAGCCATTTCCATGCAGAAGCATGGGAGCAAAGCAGGCAGTGTGCCCGAAGGAAGCAACCAGCAGGTAGTTTGCTGCACTGAGAGTGAAGTTCGGTGGGGACCCTGCGGAACAGGTACTCGCGTCTAATTAGAGACTTTTGTTGATACTTATCACACACTGACGTTTTCTTTGGAACTGATCACGTCATCTTGCCCGGTTGGAAGTTGGATCTCTCCGGATGGAGAGAGAGTAAATTAAAATCTGGCAGCTGGCCAATTAATAATTGGATTTACAATTCTTTCCTTTGCGAGAGAGGGATAGAGCCGAGAATGGGGACCATGTGAGTGGGCAAGAACCCCAGTTTTCCCTGGAAGTTTCACCTGAATGCATAGGGGTGTCATCCTTGTAGAGGGAAGTTTGTCAGTCTTACCCAGTGACAGTACCCCCATGAAAACAGAGAGAGAGAGTCACTTTGGTATTAGTTGGGACTGGAAGCTACCTTCCTGCGTATTAACTCCCATCAAAGTCATGGCAGGAGAGAATGAATGCTAGGAGGGAAAGCTCTGCTAACGTACTTTATCTCTCCAACTGATTCACGAAACCCGCTCACAGGTATAAAATAGTATTACTTGCAAGAAACAATTGTATGTGAACTGTCCAAAAAAGATATGTAACAATAAACCAAGGACCTTAGTAACCAGCATGATACATTGAGGTGACCAGAAAACTGTACAGTGGTATGTGCTATGCCAGAGGTAGTCAACCTTTGTGAGTGGTGGACTGGATGAGTGGCACAGGGCTGACCCTGGGCCAGATCAGACCCTGACTGCTAAGATCAGGCTCCACACAACTTGGCCCGCCACTGGACTAGGGCCTTATGCTGCTAGAGTGAGGCCCTGTGCCATGTCCCTCAGGTCTACACTGCCTCTCTGGCGCTCTACTGTTCCCACCTGACCTCACACTGCAGGATGAGACCCATGCTGCCTCCAGCCAGCCTGCGGGCCCCAAGCCACCTCCACACACTAGTCCAGCTTGTTATCTGGCCTGCAGAGCTCCCTATGTGTCTGGAAATTTGACAGCAGAAGAGTGGCAATGGCTCTCATCACTCCTGTGGTGCCAAATTTTTGGACCCATGTGGAGCTCCATGGGCGACATGCCATGGCTCTGCGGGCCAGATCTAGCCTGTGGGCTGATCACCCCTATGCTGGCTAATAGAGGGTAAGTATATTAAACCCAGTTATGTGGTCATGCATGCATTAACTTCTTGCTTGGAAGATGACTTGTGTCACCACGGCAGTGTAGCTCCTTTGCAGTTGCTCTGATTGCCATATTAACTACTGGCAGTGGAGAATGTACAGCCTTTTAGGTCCTGGGTATCTTGAAGGATGACTGGGAAGAAATATTGAATTAATTTTCAAGATCACCTTCTTCTCACAGCAAATGAGAGGTACATATGGATGTTTTCATTTTTCATACTATCCTGCTGTCCCATGTGGCCCTGGTTTTGTAACTAGCATCATTTCTACAGTCAGTTGGTATTCATTACACTAGAAACAGAACAAGAAATGTCTACAGACCTTAAGGAAAGCACATTTGGTTTCTCATGCTTGAGAGAAACTTTGGAAGATTCCCAAGTGTAGAAGGAAAATGGAAGAGAAAACTTTGACTTTCAATGAGCCAGATCTGTGCACGTACATTTCCTGCAATACCGCAATTTTAAAAGGACTTTTGGAATTGACAAACCCCCACAGCGTCCCAGGGATAAATTGTAGCTGCATGTGTCTTTTTACACAGTAAAAAGCAGTAAAATTAGCAGTACAGTAACAATGCTCAATTAGGTGTTGTTCTTTGTTATACAAGTTGCACATATGCAGCAGTGCTCACTTAAATAAGCCAGTCCAGAAGCGATGCCACAGCCTAAACCTAGGGGCATTTGGATGCTGAAGAGATTCTCCTTGGTGTAATACTGAAAGCAGAGATCCTATTTTCTTCTGGTTATTAGGCCTCTTATGAAGGCAAGGGGTGTTAGTTAATGTTGGTGTCTTGAGGCATGTGTAGATGAAATGGGGGCCCTAAATTGAAGTGGTGGGTTTTAAAAAGCACCACTTCAGTTTAGGGCTGATTAAACCCCTGTGCCATGCACACCTCCCAGTGGCTTACCTGCTTCTCCAGTGGGGAGGGGAAGGTAAGCTGCCGGCAGGTGGAGTGCTTCCTGGGCTGCAGGGGGGTGGGGGTGAGGCTGGTGCTTCCCTCTGCGGCAGTGGCAGCCTCCTCCCCCACCAAGCAGCACCCGCCTGTAGGCACCCAGCTTGTGTGGTCCCGGGGGGCACCGCAGCCGCAGAGGAAAGCACCGGACAGCTCAGGCAGGCAGGCAGGCTCCGGGGCGGGGGAAGAGGAGGAAGATCAGGCTTGCTGCTTTTCTTGGGCAGAGCCAGCTTTCCTGGGCTGCTACCTGCAGGACTTCCTGCAGAGCCCCTGAGCAGCATGGAGTCCAGTGCTTTGCTCCATGGCTGTAGGGGCAGCAAACAAACTCCTCAAAGGAGTTTTAGTTTGCTTTGCATGAAGTCATTTAAGGCACATTATGCTCCCAAATTTCCTACAGTGGCTGGAATTAATGCGCAATACACCGCCAAGGTGTGCAAACACTGACACCATTAAAGCGGTGCAAAAGCATTTAGCCCGCTTTGAAGTGTCATGCACACGTGCCTCCCATTTCGTCTGGAACCCATCAATACAGAGAGCAGTAGGGTATACTGTCTTTCCACTCAGTTCCCACCAGTGAATATGCAGAATCCCTGTATACATGTAGACACCACTGAGAGGCTACTTCCTTCTCGCTGCAACAGGCAGCAGCAGGCTTCTCCCTACTTTCCCTCTGCTGATAGCACCCAGTCTTTTTTATCCCAGGTACCCACACCAGAAACAACTGTAGAGCATTAGCCTTTAACAGATGATAATGGAGCAGCCATTTGTGTAAAACTTTGGATGTTGTGATCTTTGATACCACTTTGGATAATAGAGAGTAGAGCACCTGCTGGTTGGGTGAGCAGCACTGAAAAAGGGCTCCTTCAGGTAGGAGAGCTTGGGAGATGGTGCAGCTCGAAGACCAGAAAGTAAATGTAGGTTTGCAGGAGAAAGCAAGAGGATGCAGATCCTGGATCCTAGGGGGGAGGCAGATCAAGCCCAAGGATGCAGAAGATGATAGGCAGGGCCAGACACAGGCATGGGCGAACCGGGTGGCTGCCCAGGGCCTGGACAGAAAAGGGCCCCCCAAATGGTAATTTTTAAATTACTATTATCATTATCTCTGGCGAAGGGACCCAATACTAAAAGTTTGCCACGAGTCTAGGTACGGTGCTGATGATAGGGGTCATGAAACAAAGGGTTGAGACTGCAAAGTAAAGCAGAAAGAGAGATTTGTGGGGGCAGGAGCCTTAAGAAGCAGAGTGAGCCTGGGGGAAAATAAAAGAGAAAGGAGAGACTAAAAATATGAAAGTGACTCCAGGAATAGAAAGAGAAGAGACAAGAGACATCAGGACTGCAGAGGAAGCTCTGAGTTTGATCTCCTGCCCTGATTGATGAATAATGTTTTGCTTTCTTATTCTCTTCTGCAAATTGACTGGACATTCTGTTTTTCAATTCCTGTCCTAGCTAACTGTGCCATATTAAGTGTTGTCAGACAGTCACCATATTGCACCTCAAAAGGTGGCTGCATTGAAATGATGGATGCTGTGATCTTTGATAGTAAGTAGACCAACCTTTTCAGTTTGGAAAGCATGCTGGTATCCTTTGGGATATACAGTTCTATACAAATGGCTGTATATTATCATCTGTTAAAGCATAATCCTATGAAAAAAATCAATACCACGTGCCATGCTGTTCAGGATAGCAAATGTTTGTTAGGCGAAGGACACATCATTCCTTACTCACAGACAGTCTGTTGGATTGTGAAGCATGTTTGTAAATGATATGTAAATTAAAGAACCGGTTCATTACTAATAATTACACAAAAATAAGGTAAAACTCTATAAAATAAATACCTAATAGGGGTGTAAGCCTACCAGCAGAAAATACTCTGAGGGCACTGAATGGCAAAATTCAGTAGAAAACTGTGGCTTATAGGAACAGATGTTTTAAATGAATGCTTTCAGTGCACTGAACTAAAATATAATTCATACACAATCAGCAGACTTATAGAGAGGTTTCCAACAGCTCAGACTCCTTAAATACCTATACAAGCAACACTGTTTTGGTTCACCTAGGGTTCTTATATGGAGTAAATCAATAAGCATAAGCAAATAGACCATTTTACTCATCAAGCTTTTCCAAGTGAATATCCCAAGTATTTTTCTAAGCACAACCATCTAATTTCCATTATTTTCATCTCCTTTTACTTTAGCTAGATCAATGATACCTGATATAATAGTTTATCAACATACACTGAGAAAATCATATATTCTACATTTACATGATTAATGGGAAAAATAGATGCTGAATTCAACTTGTCATTTAAATGCCTTTCCAAATTTAAATCAAACTGCATCCTGTATTTGTCTGAAAGATTGTAGCTCTTCATATAAAACAAATAATTGATTTAAATGGATATTTTATTTATCCCACCTACCATGGTATTTTTATAAGCCCCTTCTCCATAGTATCTGTTTTTCATACACTAATTGCTTTGTGAAATCTCCCACTCTCATTCAGAATATTTCCATTTCCCTCTTCTCTCCTGTGTATGCATGGAGTAGAGCAATGCAATTTGACACTTTTCATTTTGCCTCTTGGGGAGGCTGAACTTGAGGCCAACTGGAGATTTTATTTAGTTGAGAGATGTACTGTGTACATAGAGAGCTTTCACATCAATCCAGTATGTTCAGAGAGTGATCAAAAGCTTCAGTGTCTGATCTGACATAGGGTAGGATTAAATTTGGACTATACATTTTTGGGTGCAGGGATTATTAAGGAAAGAAATATAAAGAGACTGAGAAAAAAGCAGCACTTTTGTAATAGTTTATTTGACAGTTAGCCCAGTGTATGTGTGAATTATCAACTCCCAATCCCATGCAATAATCAGACACATGGAAATTAGACTAATTTTTTATTCCTCAACAGCTGTAATAATACCTTAGGGGAGGAAAATCAAAATACTAAAAAAGTGCTGAGTCATGAAGATGAATGAAACATCTAACTCATTCTTTTTCCAGCAGCTCTAATCAAAAGCCTGTCATCAAATTATTTATCTAATGTATATGTTGTAATGGCCCATTGTAGTTTCTATTTTCTATACCCTATTGTTTTAGGATGAGATGAAAGGACTTAAAAATTGCAAATGTTTCTCTCCTTAGATGTAAGAGCATAAATCACTGGTAATACTGAGTTCTCTGCCTCATATTGATTCTTTCGTGAACTAAGCCAGATGGGTTCAGATATGAGCATGATCTAATATTCCCCTTAGCTTGATTTATAGATTTCTTTGTGCATTACCTGACCATAAATGAGTCTTGCGTTATTTCTTGTGTGCCTGTCAAATTAAAGAAAAATATTCTTGTTGACCTTTAAACTTGGGAGAAAAAAAATGAGTCAGAGACATTTTACTGCATGTATTACAGTGATCTGAGCTCTTACATGCCAATTAAGAATGTGTGATTATGAAAGAGGTTTAGTAATTTATGTTGTGTATAATGATTTCATTTTCCTGTAAAGCACGCAGTAGACATGGGGATGTCAGCATAAGCTACACTGCAAATAATCCTGGAAAAGAAAATAAGAAGAGAACAATTTGGTACAATTTATTCCTTAATTTACAAAAAATGAGTACTGATTGCAAGAACTGAATGTTTTTCTAGAAGGAAATAATGTTTTTTAAATGTAGGCACAGCAAGAAAAAATACAGCAATGACTGCTACGCTTTCAGAAGGTGTTAATAACATTAGATAAAGTGTGTATTATGAAGCATGTTCTGAACCCAGAAACATGGTCTGTGAATAAAGTGAGTTTAGTATGTATGAAAAAGAATAAAGAAAGTAGCATGAAATTGATCATTTAGGTCCAATCCTGCACTACAGGCTGATAGCCAGACTCCTAGTGAAGACTTCCTACTGAAGACAGCATTTTTCTTGAGCAAAGAGCCCAGGACCAGACCAAATGGACTGATTTCAAAATAAAGACCCAGGACATTTTACTTTAATTTTCAATAATTCAGTCTCTAGACTAAAGGCCTATTCTCTCTGTGTAATTAATGCTCATAGGTGTCACATCCATGCTTCAAAAAGGAATATAACTAGAGTCATTCCCCAGGTTTTGACTAGTCTATAACGTATATATTCTTGAACTTGTCTAGGAACCCAGCATCTCTCTTGATCTATTAAATTACCTTTTTGGTAAAAGGATGGTGTTGTCTTTTCTCTCCTACAGAAGCAGTGTGTATGTTTAAGATGCACTGATTCAGTATATGTGTGCTTGTATGTTTATGAAAGAGTTACATAACTGCTGATATTTATCTTTTTGGACACTTTGTTCTAATGGGTTGTTCTTGTTTATTTTTAAAACAATGTCTTCAATCCCTTACTGAGAACAGGACTCCATTATACTTAGGAATTGTGCATATTCACTGGAAGAGACCGTCCCTGCCCAAAGGAGTTTGAAGCCTAACAAGACAGATAAAGGTCACGTCTACACCGTGCTGTTATTACTTAGCAGTAGCTCATTACTACTGTGCAGTAGCATCGCATCATGGTTTGTGCTCCCCAATGCTACTGCACAGTAGCAACAAGCTCATTGCTACTGCGCAGTAATGTCTCCTGTAGATGTGGCCAAAGGGTAGGAGAATAGAAATATGATTTTATAAATGGGAAACTGAAGAGCAAAGAAGACTAAGACCGTGACTCAACAAGGAACTTAACTAGGAAATCCCTTTCTGCACTTGGACAGTCCCATTGACTGCAGCAGGCTTTCTAATGTGTTTAAAGTTATGGATACTTTTGTGCACCTTAAATGAATTAGAGCCAAAGAAACTACACTTCAGGTCACACAGATACCTGGAGAAGAACCATAAACTGAATCCTAGTCCAGTGCTATCCTATTGCTTTACAGTGATTACAAAATCCCTTCTTCACAAGGTTCTCAGAACATTTTACAAACTAACCAAGGAAACCATGTAACACGCCGCTGCTGGAAGTAACTAATATCTCAGAGGGGGAAACTTCCCTGTCTTGAACTAGGAACCATTTGTAATTTAGCCAAATAAACTTTAAGAACTGGCTTCACTAAATCCACAGAAATGACGCAACTTCAACCCTCTATTCATGATACTACCATGTAATGCTTTTTTTATTCCCCCACTGTGAATAAATCTGACATAGGCTCTTCTTTCTCCCATGATTGGCTCCTTAAGAGAGATACAGCCCTGACTGCCTGTACTAATGGTGCCTGAAGGAACACATTTTCTCCTGGCATGACGTGGGAAATTCATCTTTTAATTCTCAAACTTCTTTCAGTTAATATATATGGAAGGTGTAGTGGCAGTAAATCAAAATGTACAATTGGCAATGGTTTACCTTCTTCTTTTGGCTGGGATTCATAATTGTAGCTCAACATCTGGGCTAAAGATGCTGCTCAGAACTCCCCTTCATATCCTCCAGACTCCATGGAGGAGCTGGGTTGAATTCCTCTTCTCCAGTTCTTCTCAACATGTCAGTGGGCACTGAATGTCCTTTATTCTGAACAACTCTTTTCAGATAATCTTACCCAGAAATTTCAAACGTGATGATTCTTTAAATGTTGTTTGTAATTACTGTAGGACAGAAGTCTATGTTCAGTGCCAGACATGTAAAAACAGGTTAACCACTGGGAGGATGCAACAATCATACAGATCAGCTAGTAGAAATCTAAATCATAAAGACAATATGGGCTGATGCAAGGCCCACAGAAATGGGTGGGAAGACTCCCAATGATTTTGATGGGATTTAGATAAGGCCTGCATTCTTTCAGACTAATAGAAAAGAGAAGAAAGAAGAAGGGAGAGCTTTCAAGATGCAACAAAACCAAAGACTTCAGACAACTTCAAGCCCATGACAGTATAGAGCTGTCATTCTCTGAGACTGTATCCAGTACTTTCATTCATTCTCTCAGAAGCCTCTTGAGAATTTGGTATCTTTTAAATTCTGATCCCTTGAATCAAATTTCAGAGCACAATACTCTTGTCATTGGACTGTTTAAACATCCTCAAGTTACTTCAGACCTCCGGTTTTTATAAATTAAAAAGCATTTGATTGTCTTTCCCTTTTTTTATAACACATTCAAAATGCATTTGTTCTCCAGCATTTTATGTGCAAGTACAATTACACTGGAAGGGTAGTTGGTCATTTCCAGTTTGCAGATAATAATATCTCAAATATCTGGTCAATAGTATTATTCTTAAAAGAGAAAACAACAAATCACATCTTAAGACCTGTGTGTGAATGATGTTTTATTTGTTGACCGTTTGATGCAAAAATGTAGATCATCTTTCATTTATTTCCTTTCCTGAACTCTGTAATTAACAAAAAAAAGGTTGTGATTCTCTCTAGGATTCCAGCATTCCTCAAGTTTAGAGTGAACCTAAATACTGTAATTCTATAGATTTTCTCAGAAACTTCTCCTTTATCCTTTAGTGTTGCATTAACTGTCCATAAAGTATAAAATCCCCTATTTCAGAATTAATCATCTCTACCAGAAAACAGAAGATAAATAAAAAGCCTGGAACTTTTCATTAAGAATCTGAGCACAAACCTCTTTCCTACGTTACTGAGGCAATGTAGGACCTTGCATACCAGGGTAATGCCCTTTAAGGGCAATAGTTTATGCTCTGTAGGTCACCTGAATACTGAACATAAATATATGACAGCATTCTGTCCTTCGCAAGGAACCAAAGAATAGATCTTTCCACCATAGGCTTCTCTGTGCATCCACCTTTACAGTAATAAGCATTAAATCCTCCTCCTTCTCCAAAGGTGTCCTTGATAAAAATGTATATACCTGTGATAGATAAAAAATAACTTTCTTAATCTAACTGAACCTCCCACTTTGAGAAAGTTTATCCATTATGTTCATCACCTCCGCAAACAGTACCTTAAGTAAAATCACCACCTGTCCCAGAGTATGGCTGGAAAACCCTTTGTTATATCCTAATCAGCTTCCTGATGTGTGTCACTGTTTGGAAAAAGAAGGGAGAGGAGGCAGCCAGCTGTTCCTAAAGATGTCCAAGGCAGAGGTAATACAGTGTGCCTCTTGCCTTCTGCCCTAGCAGAATACCACTGCACATGAGACCAGGGTGAAGGTATGACAGGAGGAATCCAGAGCCTTCTGAGCTTTGGAAACAGTCTAGATGGGCTTGGGAGAAAGTCTTCTCCACCTGTAGCTACAAAACAGTCAGAGAAAGATTTTTCTTCTCCTTCCCCTTTTGCTGAGAAGAACAGGGATGAAGGTACACTGGACCTAGTTTTCTGTTGCTTATATACCATCCAGGATTTTCATGTCTTTTTTGTTTGCTTTCCATGCAGCATATTGTGACAAAAGCAGTTGTATTTTTAAATACCACTGTATACAGAAACCAAAAAAATAAATTAGAACTAATATAATGCCCAGCACATGCCAGAACACCATGGGAAATTTTCACAGACAGACATACTTCCTGAGCCCTGGCCAGAGATCTCCCAAGCAATGTGAGTGATGAACTCCTATTTAGAAATGGACAAATTTGGAAAGATCAATGATGATTAAAAAGAAAATGTCATTAAAGAGGACAGCACAGACCAATATGCATCCAGTAGCTGTTAACATCTCTGCTGGGAAAATTAAAGGAAAGTCATCTTTCGATGCATATTTGAAATATTGTGAGTTTAATTATTAACTAAAAGACAGAGGTGATAAATTAACCATTTCCCTGGTGAATTCTTTGCAGTGAGAATGACTATTTATTTGAAGGGCAGTAAAATATGTTTGGTATAGTTCAGGAAAGTTGGGTGTTAGTTTTTCAGATGAATAGGTTATTTGCCAGAAATTGCACTTTCAGAGTGATTGGAACTGTTGCGAGTTTGCATCCTGTTCGGTAAACAGTTCAAACTGACAAGTAGGAAAAAGGCAGAACCTTTAATTTTGAACAAATGGTTATTTTTCATTTTGAAAAGATGGTCTGAGAGAAAAAAAAAATTAAAAAACATTTAAAGGTTAAAAAAATACCCAAACCAACTGAAACACTTCCTCTTCAGGAAAAGATTGACTTGGGTAGAATTTCCTACTGGAAAGTCTAAACAACACATTCTGTTTTGGTTAGAAATATCGATCCAGTCTAACTGGCTGGGCAGCCTGGTCTGGAAGGGGGAAAAGTTGAGCTCTCGGGATGCACTGTGATAGCCCATCCAAAGGGAGAGAGTCCAGGAAAAAATGTTTCAGTTCAGGAAAGACATTGATGTTTTGTTTGGGTCAAAAATTTCCTGATGGAACATTTTAAACATTCTCATATTGGCTATTTTTAAATTGAGTTCTCAAATTGAATATTTTATAAATAAATCCTGGAACTTGCCATAGGCTAAAAATTCTGTTTTTCATCGTCAAAATAACCACTACAGAATCTGGGACTCACGATAGATTGAGAGATTGGCAAGGTAAACATGATTTTCATAGCCGCCTTATGTGTGCCATGTGTAATATATTTAGGGAACCCCGTTCCAAAGGCACTTGGGGAAGGCACCATTGCAGACCTGACCAATTGTTTTCTAAAGGCAGTGAAGTCCACCTACCTTCAGCTCTGGCCACTGGTATTAAAGGGAGTTGGTTGTGTCTATACAGCTTATGAAACAAGTGCCCCCAGCTTGGGAGAAGGTGTTGAACAACTAGTAAAAAGACAACACTCCCTGGAAAATACTGCAGAGAGACTGGACCAGAGGTAAAGGACAGAGTATACAGATGAAAACCAGAGGCTGCAGTAGTGGCAAGGACCATGGATTATGCCCAGGACGAAAGGAAGAAGTGCTTCAGAGGGGTTGTTTTCAGTTGAGTGGAGTGTAGCCTGTGGTGCGAGTCTCACAGCCCTTTAGTGCCCTGGACTGGGATCCAATGGAGCAGAGGGGCCCAGGGGTCCTTCTCTAAACAGGAGCTGAGATATGAAGGATACTCTTCCAAATTCAGAAAAAAATTGTCACAGAAAGCAAGAAATAGAATCCAAGAGTCCTGGCTTTACTCTAAGCTCACTTCCTTTCATTAGTACATTGGCACTAGAATGAGAGAGCACCTTAATAAATTTTCATTGCAAAGCTTAATTCTGGATAAAAAAAGAGTTTTTACAGAATAACCAGTCACAAAAAAGCTTCTCATGATAAGAAAATGTAGATGACACTGGCAATTCCATGTAGACTTAGATAAGTGACTATCATGCAGTGCTTCGGTGCAAATGCACTTAGAAATATTGCATGTATTTCTAGTTCTCAGGGGGAAGAGATGAAAAACAGAGGAGGACAAGGATACGTGGATTAGAGAATAAGACATATGTGAAGAGTCTGAGAAAGCTAAATTCAGAGACTGGTAACAGACAAAACTCAGGGGGAGCATGATCACAGTCTATAAATACCTTCCAGGTAACAATAGAAATGAAGGAAGGGAATTATTCACAGTCTTAGAAAATTGTAGGACAGGGAGCAATGGCCTGAAGCTAAGAAATAAAAAGTTTAGGCTAGATATTAGAAAAAAAAGTTCTAACAAAAAAGAGCAACAGGGTAGTTTAATAGGCTAGCAGGGAAAGTGGTCAATGCATCTTAATTCTAGTCTGATATAACAGGCTAGTTATGACATCACTAAGAACAGAGATGAGCAGTATAGTGAAATGCAAGGGCCTTTGACTGAATTAGCCAAGTGATTTTTTCCAGTCCTATGGCCTACAGATGTCATAGAGGTATTATGAAGAGGGATCAGAAGGCTGGGGCTGTCCCTAGGGGGGCCAATTAGGGCAACCACACCAGGCCCCGCGCTTTGTGGGGGCCCCGCAGACAGTCGTACAGGCCCTGCCACGACTGCCATGCGTCACTGCTATGGAGCACCGCCAGCTCTGCTGCTGCCGAATGCGGCTGGCTCCAGCTGCTCACTGCCTCCTCCCCACCGCCCCCGGGCCCTGCACACCTCTAGGGATGGCTCTGCACAAGGCAGATCTACTTTTCAAAACTATACTATCTTCCTTTTCATGTTCATCTAATTTACTTGTTTCCTTATCCATCATTTACATCCTCATGACTATATTTTTTCCTCCTCTTACTCTGTCTTGCTTTTTCCCCAATAATCTGAAGATGTCAGGTGAATCAGAGGAACTAGTAGAAGACTGGTTGTTTTGACAGCATTGATGGGAGGGATTAGAAGAATCATTTTTAAAAATCACTAAGGATGAGTAGACAGACTTACATTTGTTACAAATACATGACAGTGACATAAAAACAAATTGAAACCCTTTGCCTTTCCTTAGACCATGTGAGAAGCCAGCTTCAGCTGGACAGATGGGATGCTTTTCTTTGGAGGAGCTTTCCAATTTTGACCAAGTGAGTAACATCTTTTGAACTCAAGTCTGGCATGTTCATTGTGCAAATTCTCCTTGACAGTGTTATGCAGTCCTTAGAAATGAAATGGAATCTATTCAGCCAGACCTATGGCAGAACTATATTGATTCTCAGGCTGTTGTCCTAGAGAACTTCATAATACATACCACATAATAAATGCTAATGATTTAATCTTCCACCCACAATGTGGTATTCACTAGCTTAAGCTAGTGTAGGAGGAGCTAGGCAGAGAACTCAACTCCCCATGCAAAATAATGCACAGCGTTTGTGTCTACACCAAATGCTTTACTGAAAAGTAGTGTAGTTTACTGAGCGTGGCAGTGCACCTTTGGTTGCTTACCATTTTAAGGGCTGGAGACAGGCAGCCAGCAGGTGCCTGATTAGGGCAGCCGTTTTAGGGCCCAGCTTATGTAGGGGGAGGCAGCAATTTGCTGCCAGCCACTGTGAGCGAAACATCAGCCAGCTGAGCTATGGCTCAGGAACATCCTGAAGGTAAGGGCAGAAGCTATGGGGATGGCTTGGAGGCTCCTAGTCCTGGGCATGACCTAAAACTGCACCCTGCTGGGTAACAGGGGTCTGGTGGGGCTCTCTGTGATGGGACAGCCCCCAAGAAATACCAGACCGATGACTCCCCTTGGTGAAAGGCGGGTAGGGGCATCTTAACCCGGCCCCCACCATCTGGTGGGTAGTTGTGAGAACTGTGGGAGTAGTAGGGTCGGGCATGCCCATTAGTAGGCACCTGAGCCTAGCAGGGACAAAGGGTCTTGGAGGGGGCTGTGTTGTTGGGGAGAGTTATGGTGAGGGGCCACACAGAGTAGGGTGCTAAAAGGGGCACTTGAACTGCATGTGTGGGGTGTAGAGCAGGGCTTCTGAGGGAGGCTTGAAGGGCTGCACCAGCAGGGCACTGAGTAGGGCTGCAAGAGTGGCCTGAAGGACAGTACATGGGCCAACCCCCACGAGTGAGAACAGAATCGAGGGGCTTGATGAGGGGCCTGGGACAGAGTCAGCTTGGTATTTGGCATAAGGCCGGGTCACGTAGAGTAGGGGACCTTGAGGGAACCGAAGGGCTGTGTGTATCCTACCAGAGTGCAAGTAGTGAAGCCTGCAGGACCAAAGGGGCTGCTCACAGGGAGCTCCTCATCTCCCAGCACCAGCTCCGTGGTCACAGGGCTCAGGCTGGGAGACCCTACCCCTGCATGTGTAGATGCCTGCCTAGGAGCATTTATCTGTGAGTTTACTCATGAGTAAACTGATCCTGAATCAAATGCATGTCTAGATACGCCCAGTTAACCAGTCATAGATGCATCTCCAGGTTGGCCAGGATGCATAGATACATCTCCAGCTTAAATTTACTGCACAGTAAGTGGGAATAGGCTGGTGTCTACACATGAAGGCAACCTGGGACTAAATTTAGTCCCAGGTCAGAGCAGATTGCCATGTACCCCTGTGGCCCAGCCTCTGGCCACATGGCCGTCAGCCTTTGAGACTAACTTTAGTCCCAAACTGAAGCCAGAGACAGCTGCTAGCACTTGGAACTAATTTTAGCCCCAATTAAAAGCCAAGAGAGGCAGCCAGCCAGGAGCCCTGGGGCTGTGCTCAGGACGGGCCCCTAGTAGCTGGGCAGATTCAGCAGGGAGGCCCCCTGGGTTACTGCGCAGTAACATGTCTACATGTGCATTAACTAATTGGGTGTAAATTTGATACCTGAAAAATGTGGGTATCAAATTTACGCTCAAGTCGGCATAAGTCACCTTATTTACTATGCAGTATGAGCATGCACATGTAGATGCACATCTATACTACACAGTAATTTCAGTTACTGTGCAGTAAATGTGCATATGCAGATGCATCCAGAGTGGTTTATACTAGGGGTACTCAGTTCCTTTGGATCTGTTCCATCCTCCAGAGCTGTCATGCAGCCTGCAGCTCTCCCCATGGGTCCAAACATTTGACGGTGAGCACTGCCAGCGTTCCTCTGCTGACAAATTTCCAGACCTCTGCAGAGTCCTGTGAGCTGGGCAGCCCCACATGTTGCAGGGCAGCATGGGGCTGTATGGTGGCCACACAGGGCACCATGTCTTGATCCTGGTAAGCAGGAGCTCAGTGCCAGCACATCAGGGCCTTATTCCCATGCACAGGGATTCAGTCCAGCCTGTGGACCAGCCCTGTTCCACTTGTTAGACTCATGGGGCCAAAACATTGAGAACCACTGGCTTATACCACAAATACTGTGCCGGAATGAATACCTGGCATACAGCACATATGTACACTCTTCTCTCCTCCAAAGTAACAGCCACTACGAGAATGGCTGCACTCTTAGCCCAGTGGTGAAAAGCACATCAACTGGCTGATGATTGATGATCTGTACCTCAGAGCTTTACTTCTTTTTCTGAAGAAAAGAATAATACATACTGTCCCTAACATGCCAGGAGAAGACAGAGTTAAGATGAGATCCTAGGGTGAAAGTGCTAGACTTTAGGAAAGCTGATCTCATTGCACTCAGGCGATTAGTCAAGGAAGCACTGCAGAGTAGGAGTTTTGAAGGGATGGGAGCCCAAGAAGGGTGGCTGTGCCTAAAGGAAACGATCCTTTGGGCACAAAGCAAGACAATCCCCGAGCAAGGCAAAAGAGGGAAAGGGGCCAGGAGGCTTCCATGGCTGACCAGAGAAATCCAGGGCAGCTTAAGGGCCAAAAGGGGAGCACATAAAAAGTGGAAACAGGGTGAGATCACTAAAGATGAATATACCTCCTCTGCTCGTGCTTGTAGGGAGGCAGTTAGGCGGGCCAAAGCTACCATGGAGCTGAGGATGGCAACCCAAGTAAAGGACAACAAGAAATTGTTTTTTAGATATATTGGGAGTAAAAGGAAGGCCCAGGGAGGAATAGGACCGCTGCTAAATGGGCAGAAACAATTGGTGACAGACAGGGGGGACAAGGCTGAACTCCTCAACGAGTTCTTTGCCTCAGTGTTCCTAAGCGAGGGGCACGACAAGTCTCTCACTGGGGTTGTAGAGAGGCAGCAGCAAGGTGCCAGACTTCCATGCGTAGATCCTGAGGTGGTGCAGAGTCACTTGGAAGAACTGGATGCTTTTAAGTCGGCAGGCCCGGACGGGCTCCATCCGAGGGTGCTGAAGGCACTGGCCGACGTCATTGCACAGCCACTGGCGGGAATATTCGAATGCTCGTGGTGCACGGGCCAAGTCCCGGAGGACTGGAAAAGGGCTAACGTGGTCCCCATTTTCAAAAAGGGGAGGAAGGAGGACCCGGGCAACTATAGGCCGGTCAGTCTCACCTCCATCCTTGGTAAAGTATTTGAAAAAATTATCAAGGCTCACATTTGTGAGAGCCCGGCAGGACAAATTATGCTGAGGGGAAACCAGCACGGGTTTGTGGCGGGCAGATCGTGCCTGACCAACCTAGTCTCTTTCTATGACCAGGTTACGAAACGCCTGGACACAGGAGGAGGGGTGGATGTCGTATACTTAGACTTCAGGAAGGCCTTCGATACGGTATCCCACCCCATACTGGTGAACAAGTTAAGAGACTGTGACTTGGATGACTGCACAGTCCGGTGGGTGGCGAATTGGCTAGAGGGTCGCACCCAGAGAGTCGTGGTAGATGGGTCGGTCTCGACCTGGAAGGGTGTGGGCAATGGGGTCCCGCAGGGTTCGGTCCTTGGACCGATACTCTTTAATGTCTTCATCAGTGACTTGGACGAGGGAGTCAAATGTACTCTGTCCAAGTTTGCAGATGACACAAAGCTATGGGGAGAAGTGGACACGCCGGAGGGCAGGGAACAGCTGCAGGCAGACCTGGATAGGTTGCACAAGTGGGCAGAAAACAACAGGATGCAGTTCAACAAGGAGAAATGCAAAGTGCTACACCTAGGGAGGAAAAATGTCCAGCACACCTACAGCCTAGGGAATGACCTGCTGGGTGGCACAGAGGTGGAAAGGGATCTTGGAGTCCTAGTGGACTCCAAGATGAACATGAGCCGGCAGTGTGACGAAGCCATCAGAAAAGCCAATGGCACTTTATCGTGCATCAGCAGATGCATGACAAATAGGTCCAGGGAGGTGATACTTCCCCTCTATAGGGCGTTGGTCAGACCGCAGTTGGAGTACTGCGTGCAATTCTGGGTGCCACACTTCAAGAAGGATGCGGATAACCTGGAGAGGGTACAGAGAAGGGCAACTCGTATGGTCAAGGGCCTGCAGACCAAGCCCTACGAGGAGAGACTAGAGAAACTGGACCTTTTCAGCCTCTGCAAGAGAAGGTTGAGAGGCGACCTTGTAGCTACCTATAAGTTCATCATGGGGGCACAGAAGGGAATTGGTGAGGATTTATTCACCAAGGCGCCCCCGGCGGTTACAAGAAACAATGGCCACAAGCTAGTAGAGAGCAGATTTAGACTGGACATAAGGAAGAACTTCTTCACAGTTCGAGTGGCCAAGGTCTGGAACGGGCTCCCAAGGGAGGTGGTGCTCTCCCCTATCCTGGGGGTCTTCAAGAGGAGGTTAGACGAGTATCTAGCTGGGGTCATCTAGACCCAGCACTCTTTCCTGCTTATGCAGGGGGTCGGACTCAATGATCTATTGAGGTCCCTTCCGACCCTAACATCTATGAATCTATGACACTCATGCTGGCCCCTCCTTGAAAGGATGTCTGCAAAGAGCTGAGTGTTTTTTTTTGGATGCCCCTAGCGATGTGCCTGCAAAATA
The DNA here is from genome assembly GCF_030867095.1 of Alligator mississippiensis. Classification (NCBI taxonomy): domain Eukaryota; kingdom Metazoa; phylum Chordata; order Crocodylia; family Alligatoridae; genus Alligator; species Alligator mississippiensis. Next base: position 61,204,569 of record NC_081833.1, on the reverse strand, counting down.
AGCTCCCAGTGATCTAATAGGTTTTACTTTTTCCAAGTTTCCATCAGTCTATGAATGCTGCCCATTTGTTTCTTTAATATATTTTCTTAAAGGGAAAATGCAAGAGCTGTTAAATGTGATTTTCCTATATCTTTAACATGAATAAGGAATTTCAGAAGTGTCAGCACTGCACACTAAAAAAGTTATGTTAATTTTTATTTATTTTATAAAATGTTAGTTTTGCAATGACATAAAAACGTTCTTAATCACATTAGATCCATGGTGCCTTTTATAGTAATTTATTCAAGCTGAGGATTGCCTAATCCTCTTGCATCTGGTCCTGAGGGCTTTTGAGCAGTACCTCATCTATTTGCAGACTGCAGAAGCAAGTCCAAGTGTCTAGTTAATGTAGCAATACTCTAATGCACCAGAGCTGATGTACCCAGCCCACCAGGCTACTGATAGGCCACCAAAATTTGGGTGGCATGGCAGGGTCGGGCAGAGGGAAGAATGGCATGCTGGAGAATCTGGAACCCTTAAGCCCCAATGTCCATGGTTATAGGCAACAGAAGGATGAGTAAGGGCTCACACCATCCCAGTCACCCTCTCCTTCACTCATTGCCACCACCACAGCCGCAGCTTGTTGGCTGCCGGCCCTGCTGCCACCACCATTGCCCTGTCCCCTATGCTGAACCTGGAGCTGCAGCTGTCACTGGCATTTGCCCTAGCACTGTAGGGATGCAGCTGGGTGCCTGGGACAGAGGCAGGTGTGATCCAGTGGCCATGGCAATCATGATTGCAATCACGTGTCTGCTAGCAGCAGTCGCTTTTTTTACCGAGCTCCCCACCAGGTGGCACCTGGGGTGGTGACCCCATTGGCCCCACCCTAGTTAGGCCACTGGTGCTGGAGCTACTGCCCTGGCACAAAATGTGCTGGCGGCAACAGCTCCAGCTCCAGCATGGGGCACGTGAAAGTTGGAACTGCGGCTGCCGCTGGAACCACTCTATGCCCTGGACTGGATCCAGCCCACTAAGAGCCTGACGGTCCAGATCGAGCCCTCAACGAGTCCCAGAGTCCAGATTTAGCCTGGGTCAGGAGATGACTTTGACACTCCTGCTCTAATATATTCACAGTAGATGATACAAGTGAGGTTTTTCAAAGAACTCCAACGGAAATCAGTGCTTCCACTGACTTCCCAGTAAAAGCAAAGTTAGGCTAATGTTGAGTACTTTTGAAAACCTCATTATACTTTGTTAAAACAATCTAAAGTTACATGCAAAATCTCAGTTGAACATATTCCAGAAAACCTATTTAACTGATGTAACTATAGCTATTTTAAAGACATAACTCTGTTACTATCTATAATATATGGAATATTCGAGGCACAATGACTTCTCTCAATTACACAATTTTTCAATTAAAAAATGTTTTATGTTACAATTTAAGTTGTAGTTTCCGCTGGGCATGGTCACACTCTTTCATGGAAAGCTAGAGCATGCTATAAATAATAATAATGGCAATAATAATGTTGCACCATAATTTAACCATTTTTTTTTAAACTGCATGTTCACATAATTTTTCAAATGATTTGTGAGCATAAGTACATACGGTACAGCAGCTGATTGGAGATCTGCAATTATAGTTGTTTTGTGGATATTTCCACAAAATGCCTTTGGCTAACATAATTTAAACCTCTTCATAAATACATTCCATGCTTTAAAGTTAGCCAATATATTTTGTCACTGAACAACAATATTTAGTTATTTACTTGCTTTAGTGTAAAACAGAAAATGAGTAATGTGAGTTACCTGCCATCCACTTTCACATAGGACTACAGCGGTATTCATCTGGATCTGTTTGTTTATTGAGCAATATCCTGTTGTTATGATTTGCCAGCTGGGGAAGCTGGAGAGGATTCTGTGATGGCATTTTTTACACAGATTTAAGCTTGGTGTGTGAACTTAAGAAATCTACCCAGAGTTAAGGTTCCAAGGTCACAGCCAGAATCAGGAAGGAGAACTATAAATTACAAAGCGCTGGACTGCAGCCAAGCCCATGGGAAGCTACATTTAGCATATCATTCTCTAAGCAGCAGGATGAAACCTTAACTCCCTTTCAGACAGCATTTGAATGGAATTTGTTATAAGAACATTCTGATTGAAATATCACCAATTGACTTTCCAGGACAACTCTGAAACGGATTGCAATCACGTGTAGGGGGGTAGAGGATAGCCTCTTCAGCTATCCCAAAATGATGATGAGGATGATGATACAGCCCCATAAAATATTTATGAAAACTAGATGAATCTCTGTGCTAGCTACATGCTGATATTATAACAGAGACTTCAAATAAACTCCTGGCATTAGCCTAAACTCAGATTTATCTCAACATAAACTAAAAGATGGAACAACAAGCTGACACTTGTATTGTGAAGTCAAAGCACTGCACTAAAGGTTAATGCTGAGACAGTTAAACCAATATGAGAAATGTGATGGTGATTTTTGGTATAACAGTAGTACATAGAGACCACTTTCAGGACTGGGGGCCCATTACCAGGCACTTGCATTGATTAGAGAGACTTCATAACAAGGTATGCTTCTTGGGGCAAGGATGCCTTTTTGTTATATGTGTAGAGTGTAGCTAAATGGAAAACAGCTTGTAAAGATAACCCCTATCCCAAAATCTTAAATACAAATATTAATATTTTGTTTTAATAGGGAAAAATTAATTCCAGGAGGGTAAGGTAGAGGCAGAGGGAAAGAATAAGTTATAGGACAGTAGTTCACTCAGACAGATCTTAGACATCTAGCTGATACAGAGATGTTGGAACTTTTTTTTTTTTTTTAATCATAACCGTTCATCCAAACACCATTCAGCATACTGTGAACATGGAAACTAAATTTATGAGGAAAACGACACCATAGAATTAAGATGATCTGAATAACTTGTATTAACAGAAACAACAGCATGAAGCAGGTTGCAGATTGGCTTCCACAGGAATAGATATTTTTCCTGAATGTTTGGTTATGCATTGCTTTTTGAAGAAACTAAAAAAAAAAAATAGAATTGCCCTATTAAAAATGGATACCTAGCTGCTTACCCCTGGCATTGGAATGAACTTTGCCTAGCTCTGGTGATCACTGACATCTGGACTGGATGAAGTGAACGCTTGCGATCTGAAGTGATGGATATAAATGCTATACATGGAGTAATACCATATGGTCATTTTATAACCTGTTGAAGTGCATAGGTTTCAGTCATTGCTGAATGGAATAGCATCATCAGTTTACCAATTTCAAAAATCAAGATAATACATTTTCACTCCCTAGAAATTAAGGAGTTGTATTTTCTGTACCTTTGTTTTCTTTAATGCAACCTTTACTGAAGTGGATAATTACTATTCTCTCCTTTACTTAAATTAACTGACTTCCATGACAGGGCTGTATAAGTGACAACTGAAGGTCAGGCCCTAAGAGATTTTACCAAGGTCCTCCTGGCTTTGGCAGCATGGAGAATAAAATCAGGTCTCCAGGCTACCAAACTTGTATCTTAATTACAAAAGCATCCTCCATCCCTTTCCCCCCCAACACTAAGATTTGGACCTGAGATTAAGCAAGGTTTCTTTATAACTGAGAGTGAAAGGCCATTTCTGGGGGGTTTGATACACATTTCAAATTAAGCATTTAAAGGGAGGTGGTGTAATTGTCAAGTCCGCATATTTAATAGACCTTCGGCTATAAACATTGTAAGAAAAGTGCCTAGTTAATATCACTTTGACAGGAAATTGGCACAGTACTGAGCTCCGATGCATCAAATTAGCATTGATCCACAAAACGTTACTGAAAGGTTTCTTAAATCTGCCAAGTTTTTCAAATCAATTCTGGCGAAAAGGGCTTGTTTTATTTTATTTTTTTTCAAAGTTTGATAAACCTTTCAAACTGTCTATCATGAGACTACAGACCTTTTCAATCTTTTGCTTTAGAAATATTAATTCTTCTCAAACTTGTTTTCCCATCCACATTCCATAATAATCATTTTGCTTTTAAAATGCTGCCTGTCACTGTATATGTTTTTAAAGCCACTTTCTTTCTTCGAGTTCACTGACTTAGAACTTCAGAGTGAGCAGATCCAAACAGAGGTGCTTATTCAGCTGGTCAGCTGGCTTTCTGAAGGGAGTACATACTGAACATCCTGGAGTGGAGGTGCTTTGTAGTATGCAGTGGATGCATAATAGCTTCCGGCAAGAATTTAAGAAACTGGCATTGACCCATCAAGTCCTAAATGGCTTTGGTCCTGGCAGACTAAGTGATTGCCCCTCTCCCTCTGTGATATTAATACAGCTGTGATCAGCACAGGCAATAATGCTGGAACATCCTCAATAAATACTAGAGAGCTGGCAGCCAAACTCTCTCTGTGACAGGTTCACAACTTGCTCTTGTTCCTGTTTGGTCCATCAGAGACTGGGTTTGTTTACCACCCTGGCATACTGTAAAGCCCACTTTATTCTTGTGCTTTCTATCAGTGTGTTGGCTGAGGGTGTACATGGATGGCACTTGTGTGTGATATAAATCTTGGTGGAGGAGGAATTAGGCTATATGGTCCTGGTTGGTTTTATGCTGCTTTGTTGGTTGGTTGTATTTTGCTATATGGTTTCTTTAATGACAATGTGTTTAATTCTTGACAGAACTAAGGGCAATGGCAGGAGCCGTGCAAACTGAAATGAAACAAATATGACAAAGTATTGACATTTTTCTGCATAGTCCCAAATGGATCTTGATCTAGATAGAAAAACAAAAGATTACAAAACCCGTGGCCTAAATTGAAATGTAAGAGCTTGCCAAGTGTTTTGCCAGCAGTATTCAGCAATAAAGGTGAGAGGCTCCTGAATTTGGTCCTTTCTGCCTGAGCCATGGAAAGTGGATACATCTTAGAATATCTGAATTGTCTGTTTTAACCATTATTTTTTTTTATTACAGGATGGCTCCATGGTGAGGCTGCTTTAAGAGGTGTACTGGCAATCAAAACATGTAAAGTAGTGTGGCCAGCCACATAGGTTCATCCCTGTGCTATGGGATCTCCTGGTGGAATAGTGCCCCTATGGCAGGTCATATATGAGGGATTCCTAAACTGCTCTACATACCACTGGTGATCTGTGAGGCTATTATAAGTGCTTTATGGATCGCACCAGAGCCTGTGTTCCTTTATTTTGTTTTCACTTAAACATTTGCCTTGATTAAGGTTTGATGTTAAGGGTACCTGGTAGTCCATGAGAAATTTTGAGGGTTGACAGTTTGTTGGCCCAAAAACGTAGGAAACACTGCGCTATAGCATTCTCCCTCCCAGCTATCTCCGTATGCCATTACACTTTGGTGCGTTTGTGCTGGGGGGAACTAAACTAGTACGCAGTCAGCCCAGGGCTGGAGGGTGGTAAAGGTGTTTTAATGAGATTTTTGCATCCCCTCTTTGTTGTGCTATGGGCTCCTCAGCAGAAGCTGTGGATCTGAATTTTAAAAGTAATAGTTACAACTGGGATAAAACCCAGCTTCCTTGTCTGTCTGCAAAATTTGTTCCAAAATGAATTTGTTCTTAATGTGTTTTGTTTCACTCTCAATACCCCCAATGATGTCAGTGGCCTCAGAACCATTCATTTGTGACTGTCCTCACCAAAAACCCTGTAAAAATTAGGAAAGAAGTAGGAAGAAACGGTGTTCTTCCCTTGGCTCATCTGAAGTCAGAGAAATATAAGCTTCTACTTGATGACTAAGGTTCACATGCTCATTATTTCTATCCGTTAGAATTCTGTTAATCACTGTGCTGTTCTATCCTATAGCATGAATTCACTTCAAGCTGTGAAATTCACCATTTTTACCATGACTAATTTGTGAAATCTGTCACCTTCCTTCGTGGTTTGCTTTGCGCCCTAGTTAAGCATCTCTTGGCTGATTAAAAAAAACCCTGAGATATGTTTCCTGTAGCTGAGCTAATACAACTTTATCTTCCTCCTTTCTTCCATGTACACTTAAAAGCTGTGATTACCAAGTCACTTTTTACACCACTAATGTAAACTGACAAGGAAACCATCTTTGGCTGGATTTGCACACAGTAAGCTTTATCTTCTTTCATTACAAACTGTACACTAGATTCAGTCCTGCTCCACTGGAGTCAAAGGGAGGCTTTAATACTAGTTTTGGTTAATGCAATATAATGGGTCCAAATTTGATTTTAGCACGATAGTGTATTTCTGACCAGGTGTTTGCAACAGTCGTTCGGAAACTGTTTTCCATTTGCTTGGCTATTTCTATACATATCATAATGTATATACAGGCACTCCTCACTTAACGACCGAGTTCCGTTCCTGCGACTAGGTCGTTAAGCAAATTGGTCGATAAGCGAGGAGCTGCCCCTTGATACTGCGTGCCTTGGCTTGAGACGCCGCGCTGCCATTTCCACAATACATTTCGTACAATACCGACTGCTCGGAGAGCTGGTCGTAAGTCCGCGCGGTCGTTAAACAGGTAGGTTGTTAAGTGAGGAGTACCTGTATTTCACACTGTTTATATTTGAAACTGCTGGTAATACCAACTACTCCCCAAATATAATGTACACCCTATTCTGTAAAATAATATACTAGCAATTGTTTAGCTTGTTTATAAGCTATACTACTAATCTTTCATTCTCTTAAATTATAGACAAGATTGGACATGCATTTCTCTTGAGGAACTTGCAATTATTGGGGCCTATATTCTAATTTGTTCAGTGGTTGGTTAATGTGTTATAGAAGTTGATAAATTCTCAATGTGTTAATTCTTTGTTGGAGAAATAGCTACTCCATCCATATTGGTATCATAATTTACAGCCTCTTACAAATCCAGTGAACCATTATTTTAGTATTTTTCTCATCAATAGTGTGATAAATGGTCTTGTTTTTAAGATGGGTTGGAATGGTATAATGGATGTACAACAGAGCATAGTGGCCTACTCTTGCCAAAGTAGAGTTTTGACATGAACTTCAGTAGGAACGTGGTTTGGCCCTAATGTTCTTAAACACTACATAAATCTAAGTTAATGCAATGATTTTCTGGTATACAAGATCCTATGGCCTCTGAGGAAAGCTAAACATAAATATGAGTACGTTACACACTCTGCCCTTTTTTATTTTAATTTTTCTTCCCATTGCTCTGCTTCTATGATATATTTTCTTTCTAGTTTCACTTTCCTTTCTCAGGGGAATAAAATCAAATAAATCAATCAAATAAGCAGGATTTCTAAGAGGATGGGTTGACAACTCTCTAAGAATTCCTAGCTGCAATTAGATGCTCATCATAAACCTCAGGTTTAGGGTCATCTCTGGTTAACATTCATTTTTACTTTTCAACCAGCTGTCTGTAAACCTGAGAGCCAAACCCTGCCTCTAGTATAGTAGCTGGTAGTATACAGTTGGACTTTTAAAAGAAAAGGACTTGGTCTGAATGCAGAGCCAGTCATAGGGCAACCCATGCCCTTTTCTACACACAATAAGTTAAACACAGCGGCATCTTATTTCAGGCTATTTACTTCCCCACCACTGTATACTAATCACCAGATAGCAATAAAAGCTTTTACAGTGCCATCCTGTTTGTGATCAGCAGAAACATAAAAAGCATGTTAGCCAATTGATTTCTGGCATTAATTGTGAGTGAGGAACAGTACACTGAGTAGATATAAATTTTTCAGACAGGAAAATTCAATTTTAGTATTTTAGAAGTGATTCTGGAAGGTACTCAAATGAGCCCAATAGACACACTTTTCAAATACCATAAGGTAAAGAGTAGTTCCTGAACCTTCTTAGTCTGGTTAGCCCACATAAACATAAAGATTTGAATAATGTTTAAAAAGCTACATTCTCTTGGCAATCCACAATCAGTAAATGTTCATTACTGAAATGCAACAAATATGCATGAAATTTCCCAAGTGACATTTTGGTTACAAGACTTAAAAGGCATATCAAAGTCCTCCTCCATATGGAGCCCATGTGCAACTCGGATTCCAGAGGTCATTTAATGGCAGCTTGGACCTTTTCATGTCCCATTCACTGGGGGGTGGGAATCAAAATTCACTGTTTCATTTTACAGCTCTGGTGATTTATAAAAAGTCATCTACACATGCTGATTGATGTCTCCCTATAAATAATTAAGTCTTGACCTTATGTTATGGCACTTCCTACATTTTGAAACTAATGCTCAGAAAAGAGACTTTCCACCAGATAAACAAGGATGATACAAAATTGGCTGGGTGGTGACAGAGTTTGCTTATATCAATCTGCATTTAATTTAACTTCATTCTGCATTTAAATTGACCAGTTTTATTATTATTATTATTATTTAGTGGATTATTATTCATAATTTCTGCAGCAGAGTACACCCTAAACTTAACTGATGTGTGATGGGGCGGGGTGGGTGGGGGGGGAGGGTAAAAGTTTGCTCTATGAAAACAAAACTCAGATTAGATTTCTACAAGCCCAATTTCAACACCACCTCTCCAAATGGTTGTGTCATCTAGTTCAGGTACTTGATGTCTTTTGTTAAAAATGTATCTTGCTCAGAAGCTGAACTCCAGTGCCACAGCGGTCGCTGTCATTCTGGGCACCTGGGCCAGGTAGCAGGTGTCAGCAAAAGTTGAATTCAGAAGCTCCTGAATTCAAACAAGGAGCTTAACAGTTGTCCCCAGCACAGACACCTTCTGTGACCCACGCTTGGAAAAAAAAGAAAATCCCGGGGACTCGAGAGGGATTTATGAGAAGCCAGTCACTTGACAAAATGACATCTTTTCCAGATAAAGCAAGAGCGAGCTCTCTCGACAAAAGGCGTTAACAACCCCCCTGGTTCAGCCGACACTGGCCCTGTGTCTACCGTGCGGGGCTTCACGCGTGAGGGCTTCCCTCGCCGGCGAGCCCTGCTCCTCCACGCTAACTTCACCAAACCCGCACCCGCGCATCCTGCCGCCTCCTCGCACAAGCAAGGTGCATCTCTGACTGCCTCTCTCTTGCACACACAGCAGCCGGACGAAGAAAACTATATTAATTAAAAACCCCACAACTTTCTGGGACTTTCCTAGAGACACAAAAACAGTCAGTGGACGGGAAGCTGCCCGCTGGCTCCAGGGAGCAGCCCGGCCCACGCACACGCACACGCAGGCGGCTCGGCGCTCCCCGCGCCGGGGGCTTCCTTCCCGGGGAAGTTTGCAAGGGCTGGAGCCGCCGCAGCGCGGCCGAGGAGGCGGGGGCAGGGGTAGGGGTAGGGGTAGGGGCAGGCCCCCGGCGGTGCACGGGCGCCCGGGGACCCCGCTGCTGCCCGCGCCGAGTTGGCCAAGTTCAAGTTGCTCCGCGCCGGGGCCGCACTCACCTGAGCCGGCAGCGCCTCCCTGCGGCCGGGGCGCCCTCAGCGCATCCTCCCGCGCTGCAGCCCTGCCTCGCACTGCCCGGCCCTGGCTCCGGCTCCGGCGCGGCTGCAGCTGCGGCGGCGGCTCCTCCCCGCCCGGCCGGCAGCGGGGAACTAGGTGGGGAGGAGGCGCGGGCCCGGGAGAAGGGGCCGCCCCCCGCTCCCCTCCCCTCCCCGCCCCTGCCGGCAAGGGATGCTCCTGCCTCCCGGCGCGGCTCCGCCATGGCAACCCCGCCGCCCACGCCCGCACGTGGGGCCGCCCCGCTCGCCCGCCCGCCCGCGTTTTAATGCAAATCTAATGAAGTGGAGTCGAGGGTCCCCGGGGCAGGACGAGGAAGCTGCAGCCCGGTGTCTGTCTTGCTTTTTTCCACCCCCTCCCGGGTCCTCGCGGCCGGCGGCGGCGGGTACCTGTGGAGGAGGCTCCCCCCACCCGCCGCGCCTTCCCCAGCCGGGGATTTTTCCGTGGAAAGTTTGGCAGGTCTCCTCCGCCCGCCGTGCGCGCAGGGCCGGCTCGGACCTCGTGAAGCGGTGCGGGACCGGCTGTCCAGGAGGGAAAGCCCCGTTTTGGTTCAAGGAAGGGCTGGGCATCTGCTTCTTCCCTCTCCCTCCTGCAGAGTCAAGCCTCTCTCTGCCCTTTAATAAACTCTGGGGGTGGGAAGAAGATGAAGTACTCAAACTTGCTCCCTCCAAAAAAAAAAAAGAGAAAAGGATGTGCTTGGGAAGTGTAAGGCCAGGGGCAGGAGCTAGGGGGACCTGGGGACTAAATCAAGACCCCGAGTGGGATGGGGACTAAGGGGGCTGTGTCTGGAAGCTGGATTGTGACTTGGAGGAAGAGCCTGCACACAAGGTAGCTCTTGCACTCTCTGCTGGCTGCTTTTCCACCCTAAGCGATTGCCAGGCTTTTCCTGCACGTTTGTACTGCAGCATCACCCATCTAATAAGGTGCAAAATGAGTGCCTGGAAACAATAGGCAGGGCTCCCAGGATGGCGGCGGCTTCCACTGTCTGCCCCCAAAGTGGCCGTGGGCATTAAAGGAGAATCTGGAAGGCTGGAGCTGCCCTGAACAGGGCTCGGAGAGCACAGCTCCACTGCAGGAGTCTGCCCTGCTGGCCCTCTCCCTGGCTTGTAAGGATGGAGGATCCCAAGAGCAAACCTTTGTGATCGTTGGCCCCTTGGCAAAGTGACAGGGGGAGAGCAACAGAAGACCAGAGGCCTTGCTTGGGACCATTGGAGCTTCTGCAGGCTGTCCTTTTCGGCATCACTGATGAGCAAAGAAAAGCAGGGATGAAGGGCAGGTAAAAGAAACATGACCAGCAGGCAAGGGCTGCAGGTACTTACTGCCATATCCTGTAAGCTACTGCATTGCTCTTAACTTGCACGCTGTGGAGGTAACAGAAACATCCCCGCTACCTGCTCTTCCCTGGAATCAGAGGCACGTATTGTAGCGAGGGACTGTCGATATGAGGTCCTGAGCTGCCTTGAGAAATAAGCGTGGTAGGAAGTAAACAGTATGGAAGAGCAACACTCAGGTGATGGTTGCAGCACCAGTAGTGTCAAGGTGCTGACATGAATCAAGGTGAAAAAAAAGACATGCCTGAATTAATTTGCATGCACCTGAAACCTTGTGGATAGATCCAGGTATGTCATGCATGAAGTAAGTGTGCCATTTATCCCCCGGTTCAGATTAACTGCACTCGGTCTGTTCCTTGGCACTGATAATACCTGCTTAGTGGGAATAATTAAAATACTGATTAAGGATACTATCCTGCTGTCCTCATTGAGACAAAATTCTTGCTGAGGACTGGGAGGAACGTAAAACCAGACCTTATGCCCACCGTGTTGGAGAGGGAAGCCACAGAGCATCAGATTATCATGTGGGGAATGCTTTCAGTTTATGTGTTGAAAAACAAGAGCAACAACAAACACATTTCTTATGAGAAATCTATAGAGTCGGTATTTTACCTCGGCTAGTTCCATCATATCCCTCGTGTAGCAAGATGCATAGATTTTCACAGCAAAAATAAATCTAAGTGGAGAAAGCATTTGGTAATATACATTTAAAGCATTCTTTGATGTCTGTTGCTATGGAGGATGACCTTGGAGAATTCTAGGCTCTGGGGGCCAAATCCTGTTCACTTTACTGAAGCATGTTTTTCCACTGAAGTCAATGGGGGCTGCACTGAGAAGTAATGATGGGGGCTGCAAGGCCATAGAATTTGGCTCTGGGCTATTTGTTCATAAGGATTCCAAGGAAACACTTTTAAGGGAAGATCTGGGTGAGAAAAAAGTCTAATTAACAATGCTAATAGCTACAGGTTGGACTCAGCTGTTCACCCTACACTTTTTCCATTCACAAGGGTTATTTCAGCTACTTTTTCATAGAGAAAAATTTCGTTTGGAAGTCTGAAAATGCAGTATTTTTCACCATTTGTTTGGTGGGGTTTATTTTTCCAGTTGGAAAGGTTGATATTTTTCCCATGCGTCTCTAACCGAACAGAAGGCAACACAGATCCCCTTTTGTTTACTTCCCTGTTTCCACACCTGAATGCTTAATATTGTTAGCAGAGCTGTTCATGACTTTGGGATCAGAGGTTTTTTAGTTAATTGCTACTGAAACGCTAATAAAAGGAGTACAAGAGCTCAAAACATTGCTTTCTGAGATGATGGAAAAAATGAGTGGCAAAAATAATCAAACTAGTTAGGATTTCTTACAAAGCAAAAATGGCTGAGGGATACGCAACTATAACAGAGCAGTTTTACCTGGTTATTTTTATAAAATGAGATGAGTCTTTTTGTTCTTTGGGAAAGAAAACATGTTGAATGATTCCAATATTCATTGAACATATTTACTTCTTCAGGATCTTTTTGTGTGCTTCAGAACTATATACAGTTTCACCCTCTCCATATAGGCAAACAGTAAAATATATATAGGTGTGTGCATGCGTGTGTGTGTGTGTGTGTAAAATAACACTAGTCTACAGCTGATAATACGTTAGGATTGGTGGAAGATTCTTGGTAGGTTTGTATCATAAACTGTAACCTGGAAACCAATTTTGAATCCTGCTTTCATACAACCTTGGTCAAAATGATTGGCTTTTTAGCAAATAAAATATATTTTTAAATTTTCATTTTCTTGTTGGGAAAATCAAAACACACCTTATATAAAATAATTAAAATGTATAGGAAATGTAATTGTAAATTGTACCTTTTTGCTTAGAGGTATTTAAAACTTTTCAAATAGAAAAATGCAGATGATATTTTCCCATAACGATATGCAGCCTAATACTAGGAGCTCTATTACTGAGTGTCTGAAAATGATGGTTTCCCTTACCCTTCGATCCCCTCCTTCCACCTATGGCTTATGGAAAGTCAGATTCTTTTTATTATGAATGACATGAAATTTCATCTTATATTGTATCTTTATTCATCTCTCAAGAAAACAGCACAGAAAAATGAACAGAACATATGGTGCCTTCTATCAGTCAGTCATCATTACTGCTTCTTCACACTATGTCATCACCCCACAAATAGCAAATGAGTGTGAATTTCTCTCTGCTGAAGGAGAAAAGAGAAAGCTGGTTAGTGCATCAAAATGCAAAAATTAATAAATATTAAAATAACTACCAATTAAAAGATTTAATAAAATATTCAAAACCAGAGAATGCAGAGGGGAAAAAAAACCTTAGCTGTCAAACAATAACATCAAACCTGCAAATATAAGACTGGAGCAAGAACTCATGAATTTCTCTTGATTTGATAACTAAGCCTGAAATATTGATGGGACACAGTCTCCCATGCCCATTCTTTATAAATGATTCTCTACTATTTGAGGTGCTCAAACAGACACTACTCAAATAAGAACTGCGAGGAATGTAATGTAATAGTTTGTCTCTGGGGCATCCATAAAATCCTGAATTTCCTTTTTAAGCAGACATCTAGGAAAAATATAATTTTATTTAATACCCTGATGTTCCTATTACATTGCTAGTGTAAAGGTTGCAATCCAAACCGTTATCTGCAAAGCCTCTATGCCATTCTTAAAGTCTCTTGCAAAGAAATATATGAGAAAGCAGCCTTGGAAATAGCTACCACAGGAACTTAATAAACCCCAACACTGGAAACATCTATCCCAGCTTTGGAAGGGATATTTCAAAACTAACCTGCTATAGAAGCAGCAGAGGCAGTTGAGGTTTATGAAAGAAATTAATACCTGCAACCTGCTAGGTTTTCTGAGATCAAGAGTTCTCTGAAGGCAAATCCTTAGGCATCTGAAAAGCCTAAGATCTCGTTTTCTCTTTCTTTCTTTCTCTCCCTCTCTTTTAAATCCAGCAAAGAGGCAAAAGTAGAATCTGTGAAAATATACTCCTTGTGGTATACTCGCAATGCAACAAAACAGAACATTAAGGACCTTTCTGTAGGAGTCAAAAGCAAACCAAGGCCAGTTTATCTCCCAGATCTTTATTCCTTTTATTCCCTTATCCCCTCTGCATTCTTCCCTCAAAAATAAAACAAACCAAAATAAGATGCTAATGTATTTGGAATTGTGCCCTGTGAATACTCTTGGAAGCAATAGTCTGTTCATTTGCAACCCGTCCTTCATTTAGATGTCCAGCTAAAACAGGCACATGAAAGATGCTTCATAAAACTCTACCTGAATGCTATTGTTTGAAACAGCCATCTGGAACAATTATGATGCTTGAATTACAGTCAAATACCTTCTTCTACCAGTCCTTATGCCCTACCTTATCTTAATGATGTTTTCTGGAGTACCCAGATGTATACAGAGTTGAGTAAAGAAACAAGTCTTTCCTCTAAAGAATGCCCTCTCAAAAATGAGTGTACTGTTAGACTGCCAATGAAGGTGAGGAGGGTAGATTAAAGCTTGGTGATAGTAGCAGCTAAAATTCATGGATAAAGGAAAAGTGCCCGGATTTTCTATCATTATGAAATAGGAGGAATAGGAACTACCAGGATTATTACTGTTTTCTCCTTCAGTATGAGGGGAATCCTCTGGGAGCTAGGCAAGAGCAACTCTGCCTCTAGAGAAATGTTTCTTTGAGTGTAGTATCCAGAATAATCACAGCAGCCTTAAAAGAAAGAGACAGGAAAGACCAGTTAGATCATCAGGGCTTATCCTTCTGTAGCAGCAGAATATAGTCCCCTAGAGAGAGAGAGGACATCAGTTATTTGAAAGATCATAGCCAAAAGGCCAAAAAGTGACAGCGCAGCTAATGCCGGGAAGACGACAGAAGCTTCTGATTCAGCCATGTTGAAAGACTCAGATCTGCTTAACCTGGGAACCGAGAAATATCCTGCAAAAGTGCTTGACACTTGAACTCCAGTAGCAATACAGAATGATCTTAATTTCATTCAGAAAATGCTAGATGGTTATCAAAATGTTTACATCCAGATATACCACAGGAGAATGATAGACACCAGAACAGCTGGATGTCTTTTACTCTTGCTTTATTGTCTTTAGCATAAGAGTGCCAGCTGAGACCCAGTTATCTCACATGTTCTGCATGGTAAAAGGCCCTTTAAAAATATGAGTCTCTCTCCAAAAGAGTTATCTCTGAACTCTCACTGTGTATCTTTTGTTGTTCTCCCATTGTCTATTCTCCAGTTTTCCCTTGGGTATGTGCAAACCCAGTTCTTCTGTGGTGCTTGAAGTTTGGACTTCTTGAATCATATGGCAGTTTGCAGTAATCTTTACAGTCTTTTCAGAGACCCTTTTCAGAGGGTTAAGTGACGCTGAAGATTTAGCAAAAACATGTGTATGATTCTCAGTGATTATTCTGGAGAGGGAACCCAGGGACTTAATGGTATAGCTACATACCTCATTGCAGATTACCCAGGATCACCCAAACCTTGTTTTCAGATTTGTGAAAAGAGATTGCATACAAATATGTCTAAATTACCCAGGAAAAATTAGTACTCAGCTCATGGAAGGACTGCACTATCACTGAAGAAATGGCTACCAGCTTTCACAGCTGCCTCATCTAAACACATTCTTTGTAGGTTACAAGAGAATATAGACAGGTATCTGGATGCTTCAATTTCTTTTCTTGATTTCATGGATAATTGAAACCAACTGTAAATTGATAGGATGACTCAGCAGCAAAAAACTGTCACCTGGGCTGCTGGGCAGCAAAGTCTGCTCCTCGAGAAGAGCCCTTCTGAGCCCAAATCAAGTTAGGCACCTTAAACAAATTAGAGTGGTCCTGAGCACATGCCCAGCCCTGCTCTCAGGGTCTTAGCTTTGGATGTGCTCATCAGCACATGCTTAGGGCTGCTCTAGGTAGGCTACTTTGTCTCATTTCCAGGATTTGGAAGTGCATAGCAGGACCAACTGGGCAGGGTGCTTGGAAGTGTTCCCAGGCTTGGCACACAAGCAGTGTAGAGTAAAACCTTCCCTGGCCTTCGACTGGGCCTGCTTCATGCTCACCCTTCCCAAGCATTCTGTTTACTTCGGCCCATCTTCCCTTCCCAGATATTCAAGGGGAGAGAAAAAGTGAGGCTGGACTTAACCTCTTCTGTACTGGGGACTAAGCTGTTCCCACACACCTTCTCTCACACCGTTGTTTATTTTGAGGAATGCAACATCCATTGAAAAGGAGCAAATCGGCAAGCTTCACTTTTAGTTCCTCTTCTTTTTATTTTGCCTCTTCTCTCTCTTCCCTTTCATGTCTGTATTGCCAGTCTACCTTTTTTTGCATATAATATAAAGAATTGATTTTGTACCCGGTTCATGCAGAGAAGGACTGAATCTGTAAAAGAAGCCAATATTCCTCATTCTTTTATTCTATCATTCTTCTGCAATTGTCATGCTGTTTTCAATAAGCAATTAAAATAAGTACAAGAACTGAAGCCAGTCTGTGTGCTTGAATGTCTGTGGTAAGAAACGGGAATTGCCTACTCCATAATGATCTGTCCAATACAAGGGTTGTTGACTTTTAGGTTCCTCATATTGCACCAACACCCTTTCCTGAGATGAAACACTGAGATGGGAAATGCTGCAGGTAGATTTAGTTCTGGTTTTGCAAAATCTTGGTTTTGCAAATCCAAGGGTTCTTAACATTCAGGTCCCACTTACCTCAATCCCCCTGCAGAGGTAGGCGTGTGTGTGCATCCATCAAAAAGGAGAGATAAATGGTTCACATTATGATCCGTCTCTATTTCAAAAGAGTATTCAGCAAAACTGAGAGGGTAGCTGAGGTGTTGCAAAGCCTTGGTGATTTTGATTTTAATTTTAATTTTGCAAGGCCAGACATGGTCTTGGTCTGAGTGCCCCAGTCATAACACCCAGAAGCAAAGGGGTTTTCAGACATAAGATTTCACTTTGGCTTCTTTCTACAAGACAGGTAAGCAAGTCAAAGAATTTTAAAAAGGAAAACTGTCAATGCCTTTTAGTATTTTTCCTATCCTTTGTCACAGTTTTCAATTCTGATCAAGCATCATCATCTAGTCACATTAAACATAATAAAATATGAAGGGTAAAGAGGCAAAAATCATGGCTACAGACGCATGCAATGCAAACTAGCTCTTATTTTCTTGTTAAATTGGGGATTGTGGAATTCTGCAGCAGATGTCTTGTCAACTGGGGAAAAGTGTGCTGTTGTCCTTTAAAAACCAAATGCTGCCTTAGTGCATTGTTTTTCCTTCGTGCTAAAATACTGATGCTCTCAGAATCACACTTATGTTCTTTCCTCAATTTTGAATCACGCGACCATCTCCAAGGTCACTTCCTAGAATACCTTTGGATTTTCATCACTTTTGGCCATCTGGACTAGATGAGCAAGGTGTGATCAGTAAGTCCTTTGTGAACAACTATCCATATGACAAAGGAATTAATTTAAATATTGGAAAAAAGAAAAGCAAAACTCAAAACTGAATAACAGTTTCTGCTTTATTTTGAGCAAAATGTGCAGCCTTTCAGATTCACAGAACATTGCCAGCTCTTACAGCCCGTAGTTTTATTTGTTAGTTTATGTGGCTTTTACTTACCCTGGAAAAATAGATTCTTTGATCTCCTAAGGCACAATCTTGCCAATCTTTACTTGTACGAGTAGTCCTACAGTAAGGATCACCATTGTAAGAGTTCACTAGATCAGGGGAACAGAAAACAAGGAGGATGTCTGTGCATTTGAATCCTAACAGTCAGTGCATTTTGGAAGTAAGAAGTAAGAGAACACAAATTGCTGCATTTGTGAGATTGCATTAAAGCATCAGCTTGTGTTTACATTGTGACTTTCTACTATGTGGAAAGCTGGCTGTGTAGACAGAAGTACAGGATTAAGGCACAGTGACTGCCTGCTTCTTTGTGACCCAGTGCCTGTGTCCTAGAGGGTGGAAATATAAGAAAGAGCTACTCTTGAGGGTGTGTTTACCAGCATCTGGGGTATCAGTTTGTGATAAATGGCATTTATTTTGTTCTGACAATTGTCAGAATAGGATTAAATTTAGGAATAAGTGAAGCACAAATAATTTCTGTTCTGCTGCTCTGAAATTGGTTTGCTTCATAAAGTTCAAGTGGTCAGCTGCCCTTTTGATTTGAACAGGAATTAATACCATACAACATAGAGACTCCCCAGGCTATCATTGAAGGCCTGGTTTACCACCTTTGTTCATATTGTGGAGTATCTTACTATGCAAAGATATCCTGGAACTCCAGAGTAAGGTATAATAAGGTACTGAACAGCATGAGTGAAGATGGCAGAATTTTACAGGCCTTACAAAGTAGAAATCCTCACGAATGAATGATCTCACCAACTTTTCTCTAGTTACTTTTCACTGAGCCCTTTTTTAGTTCTAAGCTTAGTTGCTTTTAATTAAGAAGTAATCTCTTCAAAGCAGTGAAGTCATTATTTCTACTTTGTCATTTGTACTACTCCTTTCATTGCACAACTTTATCACCTGTTGCTGATGGTGAAAGCAATAGCGTACTGGAAATGCTAGTAACAAGACTTCTCTTTACAGTGAACTATATCTGAGTGATGGATCTAAACTGGAGCAGTGGATCCAAACCACCAAAGGAATCTAATGGAGTTCTGATTAGGATTTGAATCTGGGCTAGAATTTCTTTACTCAAATTCTTCTCTGATAAATGCAACACTGTATTCCAGTCTGAGCCTTCATCCAGTTCAAAAGCAACTGCATAGAACCTTACTTGCAGCTCAACAATAATGTATCTTCCTTTTTTTTAAATAAATGATAGACAGCTTGCAGTGTAGCTTTTTTCCTGGCACTGACAGAATGCAGTAAACTTCTTGCTTAATCCCATGGGATGCCTGAGCTTTCTCCTCATGAAAAACAGGCAGTGTTAATACCAATAGTAAGCAGGTAGGAGGTTTTTTGTATCAAAATAATTCTATTTTAATTCATCTCTTCAAAGTAATTCAATTGAGTTTTCAAGAGGGACATATTTCTGCTTCTCCCTACAGTCTTCTACATTGATTCTGCTTATTTAAATTCTATAATTCAGCAGTCCAAGCATGCATCTAAATACAAAGCAAGAGACACATGTTAGACCACATCTTCGGGGGGTTGCTTGTGTGTCAGGATTCTATCTTTTCTGCTACTGTTTGGTGATATCAAGGGATTCTTTCCATATATGCATGTGCATGAGATATAAAAATCTTTGATTTCCTATTTAGTTATTTTGGGGTGTTTTCCTTTCTTTGATCTTTAATTTAAATGCAATATAAAAGACACATCTTTCTTTGTTACCTACTCTGTCCATTTAGCAGTGCAAAAAAGAATTATGTGTCAGCTTGCGTGTGTGGTATATGTGTGTATAGTCTCTGTCTATTCCTACAACCTACTGAGCCTGATGTAATAATTCATGCATGGGTGGCAGTCAGTTTAGAAATGATCCACTATAAAACAGAGAGAAAAATACATAGACTATATAAACTCGTAGTATTATCTTCTTTTAGCTAGGTTTTTTCATTGCTATCAACATTCATATTTTGATTCTTTTTAAGATTTTGGAAAATTCTCTCTCTCCCCCATCAAGTTTACTATTTCTGACATGTTGTTTTTAATTAACATGCTTTGATTTGATTACAGTGGAGACAAATACTGCCCTGATGTATATTCCATAAAACCACATGGACTTCACTGAAGATACGTGGGTATACGTTAGGTCGGAATTTGTCTTACTTTAGATGGAGAAGATACAAAATCAGATAAAAGCAGAGTAGCACCTATCTGTTGGCTCCCACTTTATGCCTACATACCTAAGGGATTACAATGAACTGAGTGTGTGGAAGAAGGCATAATCTGTTTCACAGAGTAAAGTGTGGGTATGAACAGAAAGCAGAGAACATTGCTCTTTAACTCTCATTGCAGCACGTAATCTGAATAAATTTACATATTCATTTTAATATTAAGCAAAAAGTGCAATGTATGTTGCTTATCTTGCATTGCAGGGTGTCCATAATACCCCTGATGGAAAAAAAACCTGATGCTGAAAGGTATCTAGTATGAATGAGGGTGATCTTGGATTAAAGCATCGCGCGCACAATTTATTTTCCACGTGATTCTCCCTTTTGTTTTGTTTTTCAATATTTTCAGAAACATTAGTTTTCTGGACCCTGGGAAAGTAAAGGAAAAGTTGGCAGAAGGAGGAGAAAGAACCAAGATTATGTATTGCTCACTCACTCTATCTAATATTGTTTCTGGTAGGTTGTACAACTTGAATTCAGATGCACTGCCTCCTCTCACTTTAGTAGGCAATACATCTAGCTGAAATACTCCAGTAGGATGGGGCAGAGAGGAACAAAGAAATTGAGGGGATAAACAGAGAAAATTGGGGAAAGGAGGAAAGAAGAAAAACAGGCAAGGGGATGAGAGACATTAAGTAACTCAGAAAAGAGGGAGGGAAACAGTGGAGTGAGGCTATAAACAACTTTCTTCCCCTAATGAAACAGCATCTCTTTATCAGTGAAGAGGGGTAATCAGGAAATAGGAAGAGTAATAGGGAAATCCCAACAATAGGAGAGAAGGAATAAAGAAAAATTATTGGTAAATAGGTATGGTTGGCAACGCATGAAATGGTGCTCTTCTATGGTGGAACTGAAAGACAGTGGGGAGACTGACTCAGCTGAAGGCTGTGATATCTAGAAATGCAACAGTGGAGTTACCTCTAGAACACCCTCTTCTCTAAGGAATGTATTAAAAGAAGTTGACTATGTTGTATTTATGGACTATTTATTTGACATGCTGTAAAAACTTGCCTTTCATTAAGTGAAGGGAGAAAGTGAATCTGAGATAATAGTCTAATTTGTAAAACAAAGTATCTTCTCCCCAGCATACCTAATGAAGGAGTCAGGCTAAAAG
Source organism: Alligator mississippiensis (assembly GCF_030867095.1). Lineage (NCBI taxonomy): Eukaryota > Metazoa > Chordata > Crocodylia > Alligatoridae > Alligator > Alligator mississippiensis. Next base: position 61,183,832 of record NC_081833.1, on the reverse strand, counting down.
CAGAAAGGGCATCAGAAAGCAGGCAGAATGAGCTTCTCAGAATATGGAACACACACATCAGAAATGTGACAGTAGTTGCAAGCATATCAGCAAGTGATTCTAGCCTATTAAATAACTTTTCTGATTTGTGTTTTAGGCACCAGATCATTTTGGAGTGTAAGGAATAGGGCTAGTGCCCAAATCAGGTAACTTTACCCTGTATTTTGTTTCTAAACAGTACTTTAATATTACTGAAAAATTTGAATTGAGTTCAGATAAATGCAAGCGTTTCAATCTTTATTAGAACCATCTGAACTGCTGGAGCAGTGAAACTAGCGAAACTTCTGAAGGTGTCTGGTTAAAGTACAGGTGATATAATAGGCAAAAGTTGGGCAGTCGTAGAGACCGCAAGAAGGAATCGAGGCTTCAGTGTCTTAGGTGCTCTATAGGCACAAAATAAAATGACAGTCCCACACCCAAGTTCATGCACTTGTGTTTATGAAAAGATAGATGGAATATAAAGAGTTGTGGGGGAGTAAGAGAAAGAGGTAATGGCTAACTGTGGGTATATCTACACATTCATTAATGTGCTTGTGCTAATGTGCATTAAATTTATTACTTCCGTTGTGAGGTACTAAAAGAAAGTTCATTATACTATTTTAATGCGCATTAGTGAAAGCACATGATGGTTTTTTGTGATGTTTAAATGTGCATTAAAATAGGCTAATGCACATTAAAGTGCACATGTAGACACGCCATACGTGAGTTTAACAAGGTAAGCAGTAGTCATTTTTACTATTCATGTGATCTATTCATTTATGCCCTTGTGTTTTCACCTTTGCTGACTTTAACACCATTGTTCAGGCTCTTGTTACTAAATAATAATCCCTCGTAAACCAGGACTCTCATATTTCCATCTACCAATAATGAAAATGAAAAAGTAGCTTGCAATGAGTTGGGAGGCATACCTGGCAATGTTGTCTGAAGAAACATCCTTCTCAAGGCACTCATCATTCACCAAGAGCAGGAACAAAAGGGGCTATAGCAACATGAGTAGTTGAATAGAAAGAACAACAGCTGGAGGGAAGCTGCTGCATTGATTTGTAATAAGAATTGGCCTCTTATATTGATATTTAAAGTATGTTGAATATTAGTGAGGAAAAAACTGGCAGTGGGTGAGATTAAATAGCAGGTCTTTCCAGTTCAGAGCCCTGCACAAGAATTAATTTCTCAAGGTGAAGTAGGAAAGTAATAGGAGCTGAGGTTTGCCCACAATGATATGCGGGCAGTGACAAAGACAGGTTATGTCTCTCATAATTCTTGTACCATCACGGCTACAGTATCACTCCCACAATACTAAAGACAGGTTTCAAACTCAGGAACTCCTGTCAACTAGTCATGCTACTTCCTGTTTAGCAAGGAGTGGAAAAATGGTAAGACCTTTAGTTCCCGCTGGCATGGTGGGAACTCAGCACCTCATGGCGTCAGGCACCTACTCTATGAAACCTGGCTATTACTTCTTTAAATATCAGTGGGGTTGGCAAGACTCTCTAACCCCAAAACTTAATATGAGTGAAAATGAATGCTTATCTGTTCTCTGGCCCTAATGAAGACAGCCCATATGGTTACCTTTAAAAGAGGTGTATGAAAGCTGCATTCTTTTTTAGACTTTTTTGGACTCTTTTTTAGAGTGGGGTAATGTGAAAAACAGACTGACTTGCCTCCCCTGTTCCCTAGGGGGTTTGCAGGCTGTAGCTGTTCATCCTACTGATGACACTCCTACACACTAATGCCTGACTGCTGCACACTAACCAAGGCTCTGCTCTTCTAACACATTCCAACCTCATAGGGAGTCAGCACCAGGAGAGCTAAATCAGCTGCTGTCCATGGTATTGCTCGATGCAACGTGTTAGCAACAGCTTGGCTAGATTTTAGCTTCTTCCCTTTGCTCTATGGAACATGATGAATGAGTCAGATTAGCCACCTGAATTCTTCCTGCTCCTGGCTGGTAGGTTCCTACACAAACAGGCACAATTAGTAGTGCAAGGGGAGGTTTTCCACATAGACCTTGCTACATTAAAATGTGATGGTAGCACACTGAATAATCCTTATGCAGTGCTTATAATATCTAGGGTTCTTACCAGTAGATCTTTGGGCTTGTTGTTTTAGCATTGACTTAGCAGACCTTTAGGCCCCTGCCTAGGGTTCACCTTATGTAGCTAAATCAAGGTAACACTACAAGTTCCCCTGTCTACACTAAGGTTTTCCAGAATGTTTGTTATCACATAAAACTTGCAATTAAAGACATTTTTTTGCAAAATCTTGCTGGTTTAATAAAAGATATCACCTCTGTCATGAGCCCTGATTGCTTGTTATCACGTAAAAGCACTTTTTCCCCCATGCAGGACTGTAACAATACAGTTAACTGCAGAAACTCTGTGCAAACAATAGAGGGTATAAAGCACTAAGTCAGGGTATAAATAAATGTTACCAAATGAAGTGGATCAGCGGCAATGGGATGTGTCCTAGCACAGCTGATCCACTTCATTGAACAAAACATGTCACTCATTGTCCCACCCATGGGTCCTGTGGGACAACAGGCGATGTGTTCCCTGCTTGCAGAGATGTGCCCCAGGGAAGCTCCACAGTTTGTTTCTGTAAGTGAGGAAAGCTGGCTCTGATGAGGTCCGCTGGGGCTGGGACTGCCAATTAGCTGGTAGATACAGTGTTGATTGGCAGTGCCAGGTGCGGGACCCCACCTGAGTGTCAGCACATGCTCCTGGAGTTTCAGGGGCCGGATGCTGCTCACCCCGGGAATTCAAATTGTTATGGCAGCACCAAGGTAAAGTCTGTTTATGGTGCCAGGGGTGGCACGACTGGGCGGTACATATTGAGGGCTATAGATTGTACAGAAAGGACAGGGTGGGGAAGAAAGGGGGAGGGGTTGCGCTCTATGTCAGTGAGCAATATACATCAACCCTCATCAAGACGGAATCCAAGGATGAGGAAGTAGAAGGATTGTGGGTTAGGCTACATGGGGGGCAAGGAGAAAGGGATTTGGTGGTAGGGGTCTGCTACAGACCCCCATATCAAGGGGAAGAAAGAGATTCGGGGCTCCTGAGGCAACTCTCGGAGACCATAAAAGCTAAAGAGGCGGTAGTCATGGGGGACCTAAACTACCCGGACATCTGCTGGGAGATGCAGACAGCAAAGTCCCACCGCTCACGCAGGTTTCTAACCTGTGTACAGGACCTCCACCTGACACAGCAGGTACACGGTCCCACTAGGGGGAATGCCATACTGGATCTGGTATTGGCAATCGGGGATGACATGATAGGGGACCTCCAGATGGGTAGCCATTTGGGAGACAGTGATCACCTAATAATAGAATTCAACATAAGACGTCGAGTGGGTAAGGTAGCTAGTAGGGTGAAAGTGCTAGACTTTAGGAAAGCTGATTTCAATGAACTCAGGCAATTAGTCAAGGACGCACTGCAGAGTAGGAGTTTTGATGGGACGGGTGCCCAAGAAGGGTGGCTGTGCCTTAAGGAAACGATCCTTTGGGCACAAAGCAAGATGATCCCTGAGCGAGGCAAAAGAGGGAAAGGGGCAGGAGGCTTCCCTGGCTGACCAGAGAAATCCAGGGCAGCCTAAGGGACAAAAGGGGAGCACATAAAAAGTGGAAACAGGGAGAGATCACCAAAGATGAATATACCTCCTCTGCTCGTGCTTGCAGGGAGGCAGTTAGACAGGCCAAAGCTACCATGGAGCTGAGGATAGCAACCCAAGTAAAAGACAACAAGAAATTGTTTTTTAGATATACAGGGAGTAAAAGGAAGGCCCAGGGAGGAATAGAACCGCTGCTAAATGGGCAGAAACAATTGGTGACAGACAGGGGGGACAAGGCTGAACTCCTCAACGAGTTCTTTGCCTCAGTGTTCCTAAGTGAGGGGCACGACAAGTCTCTCACTGGGGTTGTAGAGAGGCAGCAGCAAGGTGCCAGACTTCCATGTGTAGATCCTGAGATGGTGCAGAGTCACTTGGAAGAACTGGATGCCTTTAAGTCGGCAGGCCCGGATGGGCTCCATCCGAGGGTGCTGAAGGCATTGGCCGACATCATTGCACAGCCACTGGCAGGAATATTTGAATGCTTGTGGCGCACGGGCCAAGTCCCAGAGGACTGGAAAAGGGCCAACGTGGTCCCCATTTTCAAAAAGGGGAGGAAGGAGGACCCGGGCAACTATAGGCCAGTCAGTCTCACCTCCATCCTTGGCAAAGTCTTTGAAAAAATTATCAAGGCTCACATTTGTGAGAGCCCGGCAGGACAAATTATGCTGAGGGGAAATCAACACGGGTTCGTGGCAGGCAGATCGTGCCTGACCAACCTAGTCTCTTTCTATGACCAGGTTACGAAACGCCTGGACACAGGAGGAGGGGTAGATGTCGTATACTTAGACTTCAGGAAGGCCTTTGATACGGTATCCCACCCCATACTGGTGAACAAGTTAAGAGGCTGTGACTTGGATGACTGCACAGTCCGGTGGGTGGCGAATTGGCTGGAGGGTCGCACCCAGAGAGTCGTGGTGGGTGGGTCGGTTTCGACCTGGAAGGGTGTGGGCAGTGGGGTCCCGCAGGGTTCGGTCCTTGGACCGATACTCTTTAATGTCTTCATCAGTGACTTGGACGAGGGAGTGAAATGTACTCTGTCCAAGTTTGCAGATGACACAAAGCTATGGGGAGAAGTGGACACGCCGGAGGGCAGGGAACAGCTGCAGGCAGACCTGGATAGGTTGGACAAGTGGGCAGAAAACAACAGGATGCAGTTCAACAAGGAGAAATGCAAAGTGCTGCACCTAGGGAGGAAAAATGTCCAGCACACCTACAGCCTAGGGAATGACCTGCTGGGTGGCACAGAGGTGGAAAGGGATCTTGGAGTCCTAGTGGACTCCAAGATGAACATGAGCCGGCAGTGTGACGAAGCCATCAGAAAAGCCAATGGCACTTTATCGTGCATCAGCAGATGCATGACGAATAGGTCCAAGGAGGTGATACTTCCCCTCTATCGGGCACTGGTCAGACCGCAGTTGGAGTACTGCGTGCAATTCTGGGCGCTGCAATTCAAGAGGGATGCAGATAACCTGGAGAGGGTCCAGAGAAGGGCCACTCCTATGGTTAAGGGCCTGCAGACCAAGCCCTACGAGGAGAGACTAGAGAAACTGGATCTTTTCAGCCTCCGCAAGAGAAGGTTGAGAGGCGACCTTGTGGCTGCCTATAAGTTCATCACGGGGGCACAGAAGGGTATTGGTGAGTATTTATTCACCAAGGCGCCCCCGGGGGTTACAAGAAATAATGGCCACAAGCTAGCAGAGAGCAGATTTAGATTGGACATTAGGAAGAACTTCTTCACAGTTCAAGTGGCCAAGGTCTGGAACGGGCTCCCAAGGGAGGTGGTGCTCTCCCCTACCCTGGGGGTCTTCAAGTGGAGGTTAGATGAGCATCTAGCTGGGGTCATCTAGACCCAGCACTCTTTCCTGCTTATGCAGGGGGTCGGACTCGATGATCTATTGAGATCCCTTCCGACCCTAACATCTATGAATCTATGACAAAATGGTGGATATGGCCAGTGGCTAGACTCCATTTCCCAGTAGCCCCTGCACACATCCCTGGAGCTGGTTTGCATGGAAACCCCAGCAGTGGCAGGGCCATGACATCCATGGACAGCCAAGGTTTCCATGGACAGTGGCCTCAGCAGCACTGGCAGGGTGTGCGGCTGGCAGAGAGCTGCTCCAGGGCCAGAGCTGGGATCTTACAGTGGTGGGGCATGCAGGCAGTGGATTGCAGTTCTGCCCTGGGTCTGGACCAAGCTGTCACCACTACAAAATATTTTATTTAGCTTAACTATTTCCCTTTTGCTTGTAAGCAATTTAAATTCATCTGGGGGATATAAAAAAAAAAATCAGTTTCAGGCAGAAGGTGCCTTTCTCTCAATATTTGGACCTTAATATGGATCCATAAAAATGCCAGTGTAATTTGTTATCCATGCACACTACCTGTTGGTCCCAACTCTTCACATATGTGCATGATAGTTTAAACAAAGAAAATCATATTACTCCCAAGGTGGGACAGATTGACTCTTGTGGGTCACACAGGCAATAGAGTTGCAGCAGTGATAAATGTGCCCCCCACAGAAATGAGCTTTTGTTGGTACAAGCCTGGTCCTACTGATGTCACTGGAGTTTTGCTATTGACTTCAATGTAGGTAGAATCAGGCCCATAGACATTTAATTCTCGGCACATTTACTTTAACAGGGTCTGAAATGGTGTCAGGTCTTTCATTTCTGCCAAATAAGTTTTTAGGAGATTTTTTTTTCCTTCTGACAAGCAGTTGACTTAAAAAATAGGATGTAACTTATTTGCCAGTAGTGTAGCTAGCTGCTTCAGCAGCTGAAATGACTGCTGGAAACAGGTTTTGTTTCAGAATCTCTCTCTGAGCATGTGCAGCCTGAACTGGGACTGAGGCATTGGCTTGCCAGCCTCTTTGGGAACTCCTTTTTCTCTTTTGCAGACTTTGCCTGGGGTCTTACAGCTATTTCACAAACCGATGGGTTGTTTTCCTGCGATCCTTGCAGGAGCGGGAACCATCAGCCTCATGCCTGAGGTGACCTGTAAAAGCTGTGAACTGTGACAATTAAACCAAATTCCCAATTTGTGTAGTTGCCTCAGTCTCTCCATCTAGTATGGGGTTCGTTGACACGTGAACATCCCAGGCAGACTGTCTGAGAGAATGAGCAATCTCCTAATGCATTTCCCATTAAGAATCCTATTTGAAGGGTGCACAGGGGGAGAGATGAGAGAGCCCCCCTGAATGTCATGGGTAGAATAAACATGTTGGTGCAATCAGCCGCATTGCCATGAGCAGATGCAATGGTGGGATCAAAGGTCTTAATCCAAACAAATAGAACAGAACAACAGAAAGGGGCTAAAATAAAATGCTGTAACCTAAAGCTGGTGTGTTTTTTCCTTTGACTTCCTCTGACTTTTTTTCCTCTGTTTTGCTTTTGCATTTTCTCCCTCCATTTCCTTCTCATTTCCTTCTCATTCTCCTTCTGACTTGTCAAAGGATTCTCAATATTATTATTTAATCTGAGGGAATGTAAAAATAAACCATTAAAATCAGATCTTTGTGATGTGCCCAGTACGAAAAAACCCAATAGATTCCCTGCTGAAAGCATTGAGTACTCTGCTACATGACACAGCTGGTAGAGATGGAGTTCTTTGCATGGAACTCAAAGCTTTGCATTCTTTTCATTCAAAGCTTTTGAATTAACTCTGGTGAAATTTCCTTTTATTCCTTCCTCTTTTGAAACCTTCATTTGCCGTCTCCCCCAAAGAACTCAGAGGTGGCCCCCAGGTACAGTTACACCATGGCACTGTTTCAGGATGGTAAGCTCTCCAGGGCACAGATTGTCTCATCCTATCTGTTTGTAAAATGTCTAGATTCCCATCACTGCTCTAGGCACCACTGTAATACAAATATTAAATAACAATAATAATTGACATAATAATGATACGTCTGCAAGAGTATCACTGAAAGTTATTCCCATGCCAACTGTTTCTACCCCTCAGCCATTTTGCTGAAAAGCTGTTCCAAAAATGACAGCAGGAAATGGGGAAAGTATCTTTTTTCACTCTCCTTGTTCTTCAGCTGAACTATTTTTGCTCGAACTATTAAAAAAAAATTACATTACAGCGGAGCCTGCTGAAGCCTTGAACATTCCAGCCAGAATGGAGACTATTTCAGAAAGTCATAAGCAGCTGAAACGAATGGTTCAGAATCAAATGCAGTTATGCAGTCTCTGCTCTGCCGCTGGCTCCCTCTTTAGCAATATTGCTCATTCCAGACTTGTTAGTACCTAAACAGAACAAAAATAGTTGATGGACATTGCTAAGCAGTAGGTGCAGGGAAGAGTAGCCTGCATACAGTTGTGCCTCCTAGCTGTCCGGGTGCTGTGCAGCATGCTGGAACTCCCCTGACCTCAAAGGAGTTAGTCCAGATTGAGTGCTGGTGCAAGTGAGAATAAAGCAGAGGTCTTGAAATCTCCAGCTAAGTTGCACTGCAGAGCCTTCCAGTTCTGCCTCTACTGTGTAGCCAACACGAATGTGACGCATGCTATCGTTGCAAAGGTGCAAGTGGTGCGTGTTCACAAGGGGGGCAACTTCTGTTTCTGGAATTGCAGGAGTCAACACTTTGTGGTGCAAAAACCCCAGGAAAGAAAGTGATCTGGGAACAGATTCCTGCAGGACACTGGTTCAAAATGACCAAGGGGGTTTTGAAGCAATCAAGAATAAAGTTTTGTCCAGCCTCATATCTTTTAATTGTTCAGGTAGGCAAAATGAATGATGACCAAGGTGGCAGGGCACTGTTTGTGCTGGCCACGTTAAGGGCCAGAAGGCAGCAGCCAGCAGGTGCCTGATGAGGGCAGCTGTTTTGGATCTGGGGCTGCGCATATAAACAGGGCAGTTCTGCTGGAGGCCAGGCAACAACACTGCCTGGCTGGAGGGTTGCTAGTATCATCTGGAGGTAAGGGAGGAGCTGTAGGGGATAGTAAGGAAGCTCCTGGTCCTGGGGATGACCTAAAACTGCACCCTGCTGGGAGTGGGTGGCCAGTTGGGGCTCCCAGTGGCACGGGAGCCCCCAGGAAATGCCAGGCCAGTTACCACCCCGGTGAAAGTTGGGTCAGGGCGCCTTAACCCCTAGTCCCCATGACTGGGTAGGTTAACCCTTTGTTTGGAGGGCCCAGAGAGTGAACCCTCGGAGAGAGAAAAGGGCCATAGACTCAACGCCTATCTGAACTTCCCCTGACTGGTCCATGCTGGGGCCAGGACTGGAAGGGTTGAAAGGCCGGGGGCCCACAACGAGGAATGTCCAAGAGCTGCATGCCTGGGGTTCTGGCTGGCCTGGAGGTGGGCCAGGGCTAGAGAGCCAAAGGTCCTGGTGGGGGGACCATACCTGGAAGGAGAAATGGTTCAGGGAGCTATGCTGCCTAATATGAAGGTGGATGAGACTGCCTGAGGAGAGGATTCCAGGTTGGGGTTCAGTCAGGAGGATTCTGGGGACCAGTGTGGGGGGCCGCTGATGATGAGAACATCTAGATGCCATCTGCGAGGCTTGGGCTGCAGTGTAGGGGAGGAATGGAGCCACAGATAGTGCCCCCTAGCATCGGGGCAGAGAATGGGCAGCCTCCTGCTTATTAACATCTATTTAACTAATTAACAACAAGGCATGGCAGGCGAGAACACACGCGGTTAGTCCAGGAGCAGGTGGGCAGGTTGCAGGGAAAGTGGCCCTAAGCAGGCCCTCTATTACAACCAAACAGAAGTACATTTCAGGTGGGGAGGATATTGTTTAATGCATTTAGATTGCTGTATTTGGTGTCACCACTATACTGCATTTACTTCCATCTGAAGCTGGAGGGAGTGGTAGGATGACACACGCATACAAATGGGAATTAATACAGCTTCATTTCATTTTACAGATGGGGAAATTGAGGCACAAAGAGCGTAACTGACTTGTCCAAAATTACACAGTGAGTCAGTCTGAGCTTGGGAAGAGATTACAGGAAGAGTGACTCATAGTCCTGTAGCCACTAGTTAACATCTCCTCCCTCATATAGACTCCTGTGTCTGATACCTTATATTTAGAATTAGCTGTTGTTCTCTGTTTGGCATGTCAAATAACTGTGTCAAGTGTATCTGGCAGCTTAAGCACTTATTTTGAGTTGTAAATGAAACTCCAGCTTTTGAGCCAGTACCAGTAATGATGTGTTATTGGGAAGGAGGGGGACAGGTAAAGAGGAGTGACTGTTATTGTTAACAATGAGATTGACCTGAATTTTAAAGCTGGCATTAAAATGTGCAAAATATATTTTGCTTTCTCTTTACAGATAGTTAATCTTTGGTCATTCTACTCTTAATATATTTGAATTTAGATTGGAATATGTCAAAAACAAATCTCTTGCATTCTGAGTTTGCTTGGAAATGCCAACTGCTTGAGGTTCAGTGTGTTCTCAAATGAAGAAAAACTGCAGTCAAGTAAAAGAAGTAAATACAACTGGGTAGTAATCCTAAAATTATATAATTCTGTAACCTTTTGCATGTATGACACCACACTTTAGAAAGCATTCATGCAAATAAACATCATTAATATTTGCAGCTGCCTTGAACAAAGTTAGGGCTCCAACTACTGAGATGGGTTGAACTCAGTTTGATAGAAACCAAAATTCCTTGGTTAAAAATAAATATTTTGGGCCAGGCCAGTTGAAGATAATTCTGATAACCATCTCTCACAACTTCTGTGTGTGTCCTGCACTAATCAAGTGAATGTCGGAGAAGAAAGCCTACTCCCATCCTTTAACATACAGAACAAATGGTAGTGGTTCTACAGAATAATGGATAAATTGAAAGCCTAATTGGAATGGATAAACATACCAGAAGGTTCAGCAGTACCAAGGATATTCCATAAAATAGAATGGCTTAGATAAAGTAGCTATAGCATATCAGCGAAGAACAAATAGCCATGTCTTCTGCTCCAACTTACAGATATGTGCAAGTCGGGTATGACTCCATTTAAGTCAACAGAATCACTCCATAATCAAGAGCAAAATTTAATTTTGCTAAGTAGTTGACATGGGGGTATATATCTTTCCTGTCTAGAGGCTGATTGATTCCAGTCTGATCTTTTTCACTAGAGCAAATGGGTGGGATGTTGTTTTCATCTTTTTTGGTTTTTAATAACTCTGGGTTTTTGAACCTCTGCTTATTATTGCAGTAGCTGACAAGGGACCTATGGAAAATCCACTTTTATTGAAACTGAAAAGGTCAGTTTTGTTGAGCGTTTCCATGGTGAAAATAATAAATTAAACATATTCAGACTCCTCATGCTATTCAGATTCGTGAGTTGGGCTTGACCAAATGGAAGATTTTTTCTGCCAGACACTTTAATGGTATCTTGTTTTATGGCATTTTCATGGATTTTCTGTTATCAAAAAACAATTGTTCTGTGTGTTAAGAAGGGTCTTTCAGTCATCACACTGTTTAATGTTGAGCTGTGATTGCCAGTTCTGAGGAGACATTCAATGGAGATAAGGAGTCCAGGATTCAAGTATAAATGCTCTATTTCCTTATTAACCATCTGATCCAATTGCATTTGAATGCAGTGGAAAGACTCCTGTTGACACTGAGTGGAAGTTGCAGGTGGGTGACTGCTGGCCAGTTTGAGCAGAGGTTTCACAACCTCCCTTACCTCTTTGTTACCTGAGCAAGATTAGGACTTGGGACATCTGCTGAAGCCTCTGGAATTTTTTGCATTGCGTTTCATGGGAAATAGATGGACTGATTTCAGTACGGTTCCTCAGGCATAACACTTTTGGTCACTCTGAGAAGGCTTTACAACACACCCCTTAGTATTTTTTTGCCATTTGAAAACCCTGGGGTGTTTGCAGCTACCAACAGTAAGTAGAAGGAAACATTAGCAGTCTTCTTCTGCATGCTGCACTCCTGGCCTGCTGGTATAGACCAGCAGAAAATGACCACTTGCTCCTCAACAGGAAAAGAATGGGGACTTGAGTGGTTTGTCTCTAAGTTACAGTGCCTCTTGGGACCATTTCTGGGGCGGAATAGCTAATACACCATTCCTTGGCCAGGGGCTGCACCTGAAAGCACAATCCAAATCTGTTGAGTTTAAAAACAGTTTGTCTTAGATTCCACACAGTTCTTTATATTTCTTTCTCTTTTTCTGCATTATTTTAAGCACCTTTGGTGTGAAAATGGAGTCTGTCTTTCTTAAGAGTTCATCTGGTCCTACTGTTTGTTTCATTTTTAATTGGTTCTTCTATAATCTTCATATCCTCATAAAGCTCTCTTGATTACAAAGTACTGTGATGCCTAATACAGGGTTCATGCCTTCCTTAATATACAGAGCCATGATTGAAGATGCCTTTACAACCCCATAACTAAGAAGTAGACATTGCATATTAAATAACTATAATTTATTTAATATAAAATAAAAATCTCACAGCCAGAAAATGGAAAAAAAGAACTATTTCACATTAAGGATGTAAGCCAAGGCCTGTCTTTGATGGCAGTGAGGTCAGAGCTGTAGTATTGTTTAAGTAATAATACAATCCTGAAATACTTTTAGTTTTAATTTATGGGACTAAAATATGCACATTAATTTTGAAAAACTGTGTGATTAGCTGTTATATCTGATGTCGCAATCCCAACACCATCTGTTGTCACATCTCAGCCACCATAAATGAAGCTTAATGCTGGTTCCATGTATTTCACTACTGGAGTTCTGCTAACAGGGTGTACGCAGGAAGACAGGGTGGCAGAGAGGTCAGTGGACACTTCTCTGAATAATGAGGGAGGAACCACGCCTACATTCTTTGGGTTTTTAAACATTTTTTTTCAAATCGTGGGTTATCCTTTGAATATGTAAACTAATGCATAGGTAACTGCCCCTGGCTATTTTACCATGCGTAACAGGATGCTGATGGCATAATGAAGGCTTCATTCTTCTGACAAACATACTGTCAACAGAGCCACCGTCCAGAGCATCCCTACAGAATACACAACAGGCAACTATGAATTATAGGCCTGATGTAATTCCATCAAGAGGTGGTAGCATCATAAAGCACGAGGCCAAACCTTTCAACATTTTATACAGTCACCAGGCCCTTGAGGCTGAAATTGTGTCATGTTAATTCAGAATCTGCCTGGTTTTTAATTTTATATTCTTGGATATGTGCCCTGTCCAGCCTCCTACCCCAGAATGCTTCTCCTTCTCTCACTGCTGCTCACCCCTGTGCGACCTTCCTTGCCCTTCTAGTGGCTCTTCTCTAACCAGCATAAACGCACGTATGGTAGAGTCTGGGAAGGACTGAATCTTATATTTCACTTGCAAGCTGCAACCATGTGAACCAAGAGAATTAGGGTGGGGAGGGGGTTTTATACACAGTAGGTGGTAACATGTTTAATGTTGTAATCCTTGTATAATGTCCTTATGGCTTTTATAGCTCCCAGTTTTCCTATGTCCTTATACCTGCCAGTTTTCTATGAGGTACCATATACCATATGGCACTGTTCATAAGCGGTTACAGTGCTCCTCACCCCAGTTGTCATCCTCCCCCACCCCCCCACCCCCAGCCAAAACCTTCAGTTCATTCTGAGTCCTCCTTCAGTCAGGTTTTTTTCTGAAATGCTTTGCATTTAAAAAAATCAAGTCAAATAGCTTTCAGTGGTTATAGCTGACTTTAGAAATATTCTTTAGTCCACAGAGCTAAAGCTGTTCTATTTTGCATTCAGTGCAATGTGAACTGAAGACTGAAAAATTGTCAAACTGTGGCAGGCAGATTTCAGTTGCTCACCACCACTTAAAGAGTTTATGCACCAATGTGCATGTGCCCACCTACCCACACAGAGTGGAGTCCAGTTGTTTATTCCTCAAGTGTGAACTAGTTTGAGTGTTAAAACCTGAAGAGGTTTTCATTAAAAAAATGGAAAAGAAACCATTGTATTTTGCCACTTTAACATCAGGACCAGGATAATTTAAATGCAATCAGCTATTTGAAGTATTAACTATGGTTTTGGTTAATCTGTAAGTAGTCTCCTAACTACACAAGTTTCATGGTTATCCATTCACAACATCACTGAAGTAATGGTTTCTCGTTCCTACTTCCTGTAGCATAAGGCCTACAAAAGCTGCTAAAATATTTGTGCTGCACAGAATATTCTGAACATGAAAGAGATGTTCAACAGGTAGCAAGTAGGAAGAAAGTTTAATATTAGTAATTATTTACTTTATGGTGTGTTCTAAAGAGCTGGGCATACTAAATACTGTACATTAACACAGAAGAGGTAGCCTACCCTGAAGAAGAAGCATAGGAAGCAGTTTCTGTACCTTTGGCAGCTACAGTGACCAGGGTAGTGATAGTGCCAGTGGCAGCACTACTATTTTTGCACCCTCTCAAAATCAGCCCTGGTTGCTCCCCCATTACACTACTGCCGTGAAGAGCCTATAATCAAGGTAGAAAACACAGGCAGCAGATTTAAGAACGGGAGTATTATCCTTCCCATTTGGTGGTTGTGGGAGTGAGGAGCAAAACAATTAAGCGACTTGCTAAAGGTCATACAAAAATTCTGTGGCAGAGCTTGAAACTGATTATAGCTCTACTGTGGTGGCACCTTAACTGCATGCTCATCCATCCTCTTATTAATAATGAATAGGTTATTTCAAGTGAGATTTTATGGAGTTTGGATTTAATAGTCTTGAGTTCATGAAGGAATTCATCCTTCTAGGTGCTGAGTCCCTCTACTTCTGTCAATGGGAACTGAGGCTACTCATCTCCTGCCAGGATGAAGTCCTTAGTGCAGCTGATGCTGCTGACAGATTACCACTTACAGTTTTTTATTGCTTACTGTAGGTTTATCATAACCTCATTTCCCCCCGCCCTCCCCCCCGTTCTCCTTCCCTCTCTCAGAGCAAACATAATGTACAGTCCTATGTAAATATAAAACATTAAGCAATTACTAGGTTATTCCAGATGCAGTGCTAATAATACATCATTTCTGAAAACCACGGCTTCAAATGTAGGGCACACTGTACAAAACATTCTAATACCGTTCTCATCGGAAAGTGAACTTGCCCCATGACTGTTATATCATTGAATTATTACTCACTCACCCCAGGAAACAAAGGGGAGTCCCTGAGGTTAATGTGGTTAGTAAAGCAATTTGAGGAAGCCAGGCTTATATCTGCTTACACAGCGTACAGATGATATTTAAACAGCAGACTTCAATCTCCTGGTTTATTCTGTAGACTCTTACATCACTGTCCTTCTTCCATAATGACTGCAAATGTTTTGTTGAAACAAGAAATGATAGATTCGAGAAGCTGTTACATCTGAGGCTCCTAAGGCTAGCAGATTTGGGGTAGACAGGCTTCAGCATGTCATTAGGAAAAACCTGCAACATTTGAATTTGTTCTGGTTCCTAAAGGTCACAAGGGCACACGGCACGTGGCTGAGTAACAGGCAGTGCTGTGCCACCACATACTCAGGGCAAGGGAGGTTCTGGGAGCAACTGTGTCCCTCAGGTTCCTAACAAGGAGGAGGTGCTGAGGCTGCTGCGTGGTCCTTTAGATAGCCTCAAGCCAGCTAGGAAGGAGCCACTTCCCCCATCCCCTTGCAGTGCTCTGTGCCCTAGGAAAATAGGAGGGAATAGTCACTGCAATAATTCCAGTGCATCTATTCCTGGCACTAACACAGGGGCTGGTCTGGGGAGGACAACAACTGGGAAAGTCTTATAGTATCCTGCCTAAGCTGATCTAGGACCAGGCACAGCCCAGCCCTGGGCAAAGATAACCCTCTGATCAGAATAGCCAGTTTTGATCCAGATACAGCAATCCATTCCTCATTACCTGAACTGCTCTGGGTGTCTGCTTTGACATTTGGGCCTATGCCCACTGCTTATGAACAATACACAGCAGTCATAACCCAGCAGCCCTATAGAATCTCATGTACATTTTCCACTGATTCACATGAAAATTGTGTTTTTCTAAGGCACATCTGATATCAATATGCCTATGATTAACACCAATATAAAACATGTCACCAGCTGAGAAATTCAGTAGGTTGGCCTGGTTCCATTCGTGAAGCATATAGTGTACTTGGAGGTGTTAAATTTTTTAATAAGCGCCATAGGCACATTGGCATGGCAGAGTGAGGAAGATTGTGCTGCCTGTGTTATACCTGTTCAGTGGATAAACAAAGAATAAATCTCCACAGCTGTCAATCCAGCATTCCCAAGTAACATTCAGGTTTCTGAAAAGATGTACTGAGAGAGAGAAAAGAAGGGTAAAAATGTGTTTTCCCTTCTCAGAATAGGAAGCTCAAGATGAGCACCCTGTATTAGGAAGGGACCCAACCTACTACCAATAGACTGCTGCCCACCCCAAGATATAGTCAATCTTCTTAATTTCTGCAGCAAATCTGAAAAAATATGAAAGCAATGAGATGTGGTTACTTACAGACAATACACCATGCTCTGTGTCATGCAAATTACCATACTCCATGCTAATTAATGTTTTCAGTAATAGGGTTTGTTCAAAATAGCATTATTATTTCTGAAGCAGAAGTGGTTCATGTATGATAAACCCATGTCCCATACTGTGGGGCCCACTGCTCTGGAGGCCAGCCACCATGGGGGAAAGGTAAACCTGGCTGGGTGGATATAGGTCTTGTATGGCACCCCGAGAATATTTTTTGCAGTGATAAATGAGCCTCGACTGATGGATTTTTAGCTGGCCTTTCCCAGGCATTTGGCTCACATCTGAACTAGTTGTCATAGTAGTAATGGGACTGCGTGCAATCCTGATAAGGGGTTAGTTTACTGACAGATATTGTGCCCTTTCCCTTTTCCCATCGAATGTGAAAAATGTGCTGCTCTTGTATGTTAGAGGCCCAGTTACAAAACTCAGATTGAAATTTCAGACGTGGGGTTTCAATATGCCTAATACTAGAAAGACAAATGAGTTGTAAGACTGGGGTCTGAACATCAACTGCTTGCAAGCTTGAAGTTGCTACAGCTGGAATTTGGGCTTGACTCTATGTTCAAGGCTAGGGACAGACATTACACAGAAACTGGTTTAAGTGATCATAACTGATTTAAATCTGTAACATAACAAATGTTCAGTACACATAAGCCAGTTTGATAATGGCTGAAACCAGGTTGAGACAACCCAGTTTCAGGTGCATGGTCATCATGGGAGACTTCAACTACCCAGACATCTCATGGGATGAGCACTTGACTAAAACTGATCAGTCACAAAGCTTCCTTACATTCGTGGATGAGCTCTACCTGTCCCAAGAAGTTTATGGGCCGGCAAGAGGCAAGGCACTGCAGGACCTGGTACTGGCCAAAGGGGATGATTTAATCAGCGGGTGATCAGTGAAGGGAAGCTGGGTGACAATGATCACGAGTTGATCACTGTCACTATCCATCACAAAGCTGGCAAGTCAGTCAGCAATGCGGTAGTCCTTGACTTTAGGAAAGCTGACTTTTGTAAGCTCAGGAGGTTTGTTCTTGAGGCCATGAGAGGCCATGCTTTCACAGGGAGGGGAGTTCATGATGAGTGGTTGCTCCTTAAGGAAGCAATCCTAGAAGCACAAGGGGAGTCCATCCCAACCCATAGGAAAGGTGGTAAAAGGGATCAAAAACCCTCTTGGCTCTACAGGGAACTCATGGACCTCCTATGTTTAAAAAGAGAGGAGTATAATGGATGGAAGACAGGAGACACCACTAAGGAGGAGTATACTGCACTGGTCTGCACCTGCAGGGAGTGAACTAGAAAAGCCAAGGCTGCAACTGAACTCTATCTGGCTATATGAATCAAGGACAATAAGAAGTCCTTCTTCAGATATGTGGGGAGTGAAAAGAAAAACAAGGACAACATGGGACCCCTGCTAACCCAGCTGGGGCAGCTGACTACCAACATCCAGGAAAAAAACAATCTGCTTAGCGATTACTTTGCATTGGTTTTTCACCAGCCCAAAGGAACCACCCTGCCAAACATGATGCAGGATGACTGGGGTGAAGATGAACATATGCCCATCATTCGCATGGATCTTGTGAGGGAGCATCTTGAGAGGCTGGACCCCCATAAATCAGTTGGTCTGGAAAATTTGCACCCAAGAGTGCTAAAGGAACTGGCAGACATCATGCTGCAACCACTGGTGAGGAAATTTGAGTACTCACAGTGCTTGGGTGAAGTACCGGAAGATTGAAAGAGGGCCAATGTGGTGCCCACCTTCAAGAAAGGGAGGAAAGAAGACCTGGGAAATTACAGGCCAATCAGTTTGACCTCAATCCCTGGGAAGATTTCGGAAAAAATTATCAAAGAAACCATTCTTGACAGGCTCATAGAAGGCAACATTCTGAGAGCTAATCAGCACAGGTTTCTTGTGGGTAGGTCTTGCTTGACCAATCTCATTTCCTTCTATGACCAGGTGACATATCACCTGGACAAGAGAGAAGAGGTTGAGGTCATATATTTGGACTTTAAAAAAGCCTTTGACTTGGTGTCCCATGATGTCCTCATGGAAAAATTGGGCAACTGTGGCCTTGACTACTCCACAGTCCAATGACTGGGGAACTGGCTCTGAGGTTGGACCCAGAGACTGGTAGTTGATGGAACCAAATCAACATGGCACTCGGTGACTAGTGGTGTCCCCCAAGGCTCTCTTCTTGGATCAGTACTAGTCTTCATAAATGATCTGGACAGTCATGTCAAATGAGGACTTTTGGGGAAGAGTCTCCACACTTGAGGATAGGTTGGTGATCCAGGCTGACCTCAATAGGCTTGCAAGGTGAGCAGATGAAAACCTGATGGCAAACCTGACAAAGAAATGCAAGGTGCTCCACCTCAGGAATAAAAACCCGCATCACACTTATAGGCTTGGCAATGCTAAACTTGCTAGCACCGTGACCAAAAGAGACTTGGGGATCATGATTGACCACAAGATGAATATGAGCCACCAATACAATAACGCAGTTGGCAAAGCAAACAAAACTCTGGCTTGCATCTACTGATCCATCTTGAGCAAGACCCAGGATGTCATCCTCCTGCTGTACTCAGTCTTGCATCTAGAGTACTGCATCCAGTTCTGGGCTCCACAATTTAGGAAGGATGTGGAGACACTTGAAAGAGTCCAGAGGAGAGCCATGCACATGATCAGAGGGGATGAGAACAGACCTTATGAAGAGAGGCTGCGAGCTATGGGACTCTTCAGCCTGGAGAAGAGCAGGCTCAGGGGTGACTTGATGGCAGCCTATAAGTACATAAGGGAAGATCTGAGGAAACATCTGTTCCCCAGAGCACCCCAGGGGATGACAAGGTCCAGTGGTCACAAACTCCTACAAGACTGTTTTAGGCTGGACATAAGGAAAAACTTCTTTACTGTCTGAGCCCCCAAGGCCTGGAACAGACTCCCCCAGAAGATGGTGCAAGCACCTACTCTGGACACTTTCAAGAAACATTTGAACATTTATCTTGCTGGGATTTTTTGACCCTAGCTGACTCCCTGCCCTTTGGGCAGGGGCTGGACCCAATGATCTTACACGGTCCCTTCCAGCCCTAATGTTTATGAAATGTATGAAATCTACGAATGTAGTATCAGACTTAACTGATTTGGCTCAAACCGGTTTATGCAACATCTGTCCCAGACCCCTTGCTAGTTTAAGATAAACCAGACACCCCCAGCATCCTGGCCTGCTCTCTGGGTTGGATGGGGCTCTCTGCTTCACAGCAGGGCTGGCCCCTCCCCTCTGCTCAGCACAGACTTGCAGGCACAGAGCATCTGCCTAGCTTCTCCCTGGTAAGCAGGGATTATTCCACCCTCCCCTCTGCCTTATTCAGACACCTCACCATTACCTAGCAAACCACACACTGGTTATAGTCCATGCTGTGGGAGAGTGCAGAGGCAGACAGGCTTTTTGGAGCTAATCAACAGGTAGCTTAATGTCCTTCCTTGGAAGAGCTGTTTAAGAAGAGCTCCAGTATTTAATGGAGAGAGTCTTTGTTTTCTTAATGAGTTGATAAACATTGTGTTAGGGGTGATAAACATTCCCTGCCAGGTAGCTGGAGGGAGGGAGAGGGGGGAATAATCAGAGTGTCCTGCCCAAGCCTGGCCATGCCCCCCTCAGCTCTGCCCTGTGGAAGCAAAGGGAAGGCTTCTCTAGTGCCCACCAGCTTCTAGCCTGAGCCACTGCAGGCATGTCCCTGCATTGCTGGGATGTTTGTCTGGGTTACAAACCGATTTAGCCTAGCCAGGTTAGACTAACCTGTAAAGACTGAATCAATTAAGGCTCAGGCTTGAATGTCTAGCCCTAGCCCTATTGGAATAAAACCCTCCAGTAGTTCACCTCGAAATGTGATTTTGTACTAATTAGTAAGAAAACTATGAAGAAAAGGTTTTATTTCACATCACACTTCTTTGCTCTTGAATAGCAGTGAACTCATGATTGCTGATTTCGCTTTTCCCATGCACTCCCATTGGTCAAACAATATTTATATTAAATATGCAATAATTCCGATTTGATCTGGAGGGATTTTTCTTAAACATCTTTGCTTTGAGTGTAATGGATAACTCTTGGGGCTGGAAGAGTATTAATAGAATATGGCCTATCAGCTCTAGGTTGCTGGTATGAATTAGGCCAAGCCAGTAGTAACTAATTACATTTCAATTTCACTGCAATGTATTATGGATGTCTATACACATACTACAGGGGGAAAGGAGGGAGGCAGCATGCTCAGGAACCACTCTAATTAAAACGCCTGCTGCATCTTGTGTATTCTGTGTCCCAAGCTTCAAAATGGCGTTGGGGGTGCTTCAACTAAAACTTGTCCAATGAGCTTTAGTTAAAGCGCCCCCGCTGCCTACATTTTGAAAGGTAGGGATGCTGAATGCACATGACAGTGAGGCTGCTGGAGCATTCTGATTAATTGATTAATCACGTCTGCTCCAATGTGTTTTAATTAAAATGCATCAGAGCAGACATCCTGCACATGTGCAGGCACAAGTTTGATAGCCACAATTAAATGCTATGTGGACCACACAAGCATCTGTCAAGATGCATTAGTTGACCGTACAAATCAGGTACAGCAGATACCTCAACATGGGTCTCACCTGCCTGCTGGGCGTATTAACCACCAGACTGTTTGTGTGTTTCCCAGGGGTCTCTCCGAGTCTCTCTGCTTCTGACCAGAAATTCCACCTGAGGAAGCTCTCACAGTGAATGTTTCAATGAATCTCGGTAAGTTTTGACAAAAAAGTTTTGGTTTGAATTAATCCATACTTCTTGGCAAAAACCATTTGGTCAGAAAATTCTTGACCAGCTCTAGTTACAAAGTTATATCTGGCCTGTATATTTGAGGCTTATAAGCTCTATGGAGATCATATGGTCTATTTTTACCACTGAGAGCAATTTCCTAAAAATCTGTTTAGTATTCTGGCAGTTTCCTTGATAAAAAAAACCCAAAAATGCTTAGGGGCAAATTTTCTGCTTGGTGCACAGGGAGTTATAACACATAATAACTGCAGTTGGGTGTGTAACTCACTGCATTGGAAATTTACTCCTTAATATCTTGAGATTATAAGGAAAGGTAATTTTCTACATAAACTTCTGGTTCTTTAGATCTCAACTTTATAATGAAGAAAGAGATAGCGACATTTGTAATGCATGAAGAAGGGGAAGCAAATCTACTATTGTATTAATCAAGGGCTGTTCAAATTGTCAGCTCAAGTGAGACTTTCACTGGCTGGCAAGTTACCATATTTTAGAAATAATATGGTAATTGAATCTAATATTGGTGCTGAAAGCCGAATATATTTCAGATGAGTGAATTAAACCAATGTAATATAGAGCAGAGGTAGCTGTGCCATAATTAAGTTTGAAAGTTAGTTTTCACTTCCTATTTCAGCACACCTGTTACCTTCTTCAGAAGGAATCTAGTCCCCTGAAATGTCACAACCCCTCATCTTGTCAGAAGACGAAATATTAAAACAAAACAGAAAGGAGATTTAAAAATGTTATGGATCCAGATTTCCAGTGCAAACAAGCTGTACTCAGCACCAGAACAGTGATGGGTGGACAATCTGAAACAGTAAATTCAGATTGTCTCAGCTGGGTCAGAGACAATCTCCTTCTCGTGCATCATAATGCCTCTTCTTGTGCATTATAACAATCTGAAGGCTGTCCTGCATCACAGCAGGAGACGATGCTTTTCAACACAGCTGGCACAAAGCTGCAGTCAGCATCAATGAATTGGGCCCCTTTTCATTTTTTGTCAACCTAGAGCCTGGCTAATAAAAATAAACATACAGCAAATCTGTGACACAGAAAAATAGGGTGGAAGGGACCTCAGGAGGGCATCTAATCCAATTCTCTGCACAAAGCGGAGGCATCACAAAGTGAAGGTGAGAAAGAGAGAGACAAGGTTATGTGAGATCAAGGTTGAGAAGAAATAAATCTTGGATTTGTCTCCAATTTTTTTTTAATTAGAACTGACTGGAAATTCCAATATACTTTAAAGATTCTGACATTGACTGAGACATGGATAACAGAAGATGATAGTTTCCTTTGTAGTAGCTTTCTTTGTTAGTTTTGACTTTCAAACTGATCTTGGTGGTGCTGGTAAAGGTGTTGAGTAAATTACTGATTATAGACTGAAATAATATCAGATTTCCAAGAATTCATATATTTCTTTTGAACACCTGCTTGTTAAACCTTGCCAGTTATAAAACAGTTATGATAATTTTGAAGTTTCCTAAACTTCCAAGATATTTCTATAAACTAGGCTACCAGAACATGCACACGTGCACACACTCTTCTCCCCTCATCACTATTATACTTAAAAATAGAAAGAAAATGGAGAAAACAAAGGTGCAAATCTCCCTTTGATAACTGTTCAAGTGATAGAAGAATGAAGAGTACATTCAGAAAGGACTGTTTTCTATAAGAATACATAACATTTTAAACTATAGTTGCATGAAAAAATAAAGCTTTCCTTAAACAGTATTTTAATGCCAACATCAAAATACTTGCCAGGTTTATCATGTAATGCAAAGTTGTGTAACTGTAGGGCCATTTTGGAAACTAAAAGGCAGTTTTACCACCATTAAGGTTTTTAGAGAATCCATGATGGTAAAATGACATGTTACAAGCAGAACTCTGTGAGATGCACGTTTTACTGCATAGGTGTTGCATACACATTTTCTTCCAGTTCTGATCTGTGTTACGCAGCAGGGCTCCAGTAAGTGTTCTAGGCTCAAACAAACAAAAACTGGTTCAAGGCAAAACTAAATTTCATGAGACTTTAACTTATAATTATAGTGTTGCCCCAGTTCACTTAACTGGTTCATGCACAGTCACTTGAAAAACTTTCTCTGAGTTTAGTTATAATAGAAGCTGCAGCCAAGTTTTCTATGGTCTTGTGCTTTGTTGGGGACCTTCCTCAAGGTGAGCAGTTCTCTATTAATGAAGATTCATTAACTTACAGTAGGTGAATCACTGTTGGGAATGAGAAGTGTTCATGGGGCAGGGGGTAGGTGATAGGATGACAATTGGTAGGAACAGATGGACCAGCCAAGGGACACTATAGTTGTAACCACCAAAGGTTCATTCTAGCTGGTTTCTGTGTGTTCAAAGAGGAAACTGAATCCTTTGAAGAATCTGTGCCAAAGCTGCTTGGTTTTAAGACCCATGTGTAGCTAATATCAAAACTTACCGTGATCTGGACCAGAGGTTCCCAACCACCAGGCCATGGTCTGGTACTGGGCTGTGAAGGGTTGGCTGCCGGGTCATGGCACGAAGTCCCAGCTTGGACCCTGCCCGGGCAAGTGCCTTCCACCACCGACAGTCATGTGCAGGGCTAAAGCTGGGTGGTGGGGCAGTCCCGGGAGGGAGGCAGCCAGCTCCATGAGCCCCTTCCCACTCCCATGCTGGTCCGCAGCATAAAAAAGGTTGGGAACCACTGGTCTGGACCACACACAGTTGCAAAGCAAGCAAGCAAAGCCAGGCTTGAGGTGAGTTTGAACTAAATAGGTCACTGGCAAGGGGGCACATTAAGTGCATTTTATCAAGCTGACTGATCCTAAAATTTGATTAGGAACTAATAAAATTATATTGCTGGGCAATGAGAGACTTTTTTTAGACCACTTTGAGTCCTGCCTAAGGCAGTCTGTGACTATTCAGTGTGATGACCTCTCTGATAATATTGTAATCACTTAAACTTACAAAGCTCATTCATTTTTTTCCCCGCTCTTCCAACAGGATACAGTCCTCAGTTTTTCATGTTTGATTGGCATCCCTTGAACTTAGTTACTTGCTGATCATTGTATGCTGCTCTTTACTTTGCTTTTCTCATCATGGGACTGATGATTTCAAGTCTTAGGTAGTCCGACAAGCACCTACTAACTGCTTTTAGATTATAGCTCAGAGATGATTTTTTTTCCCCTGTTCATGCTGTCTAAATGAACCACCTCTGATTTGGCTGTATCTGTAGATCATGGAAGGCTGGATTACCTGCAAAGAGATGCTTCAATGCCCTCTAAAGGATGTGGGCATTGCAGGGAGAGAGCTCTGTCTCCTCAGCAGCCAAGCAGAGGTTGGGTTGTTTATGGCATGAATGTGGGACAGTTTATGGCACATGGGTATGGAAGTTGTTGATGTGGCATAAAGGCTGGCTGATCCTGTGGCTCAGAAAACTGAACTAGATCTGAATATCATTCCTGGCTCTGCCGTGGGTCACAATTTGCTAACAGCGTAATTTGTTCAGAGATGTTGAGTCCCCAGAACACCACCGGGGTTCAGTGGGAGCTAAGCACTTCTGAAAACTTCTGCAACTCATCTGTAAAATGAGGGCATTCATGTTTTCCTGCCTCACCAGAAAGTTCTGAGGTTTAATGTATTCATGTTTTCTCCTTTGGAGAAGGGCAAAGCAGTATGATAGAAGGGCGGTGGGCAAAGGATGTTGCGGAGCTTCTCTACTGGCATAGAGCTCCTGCCTTCCACAGCCCTGCTCTCTGGACAACCACAGAAGTTCAGGTTATGTCTCTGGTAAGCAGTTACCCTTGCTGTTGGGTCAGTCATCTCGCCGTACCCTGTTTTGACTGAGAAGGAGTTTCCTCATCTTGATGACCTGGGGCTCTTTTGCTTTTTTCCACCCTGTCATGGGCATTTGTAGCAAGAGTTACATGCAGCGTGCTTGCTATAAAGATTGCTTATTTCTGGTGGCTTGGGAGTGGTTTGTTGGCCCCAATGTTATCTATTGTCCAAGTGTAGCTAGCAAGGTCCCAAGATGCTGGTGGTAGAGCTGTTTGTAAAATTTCAGTACATTTCTGACTTTAACTCAGAGACGTGAGGACTCTTTGGAGCAGATGAGGTACCCTGCTCAGCAGTGCAAAGCAGCCATACTGTCACACATCTGGCCCCTTCTGATTTACCCCGTGTTAAGACAATCCTTGAGTGACATAAGCATTTCCTCTGCTGCTTTCCTGCCTGTCCACAGCTAAGGGAGAAGTCCCACTCTTGGCCTTGAGCAGCTCCAAAATCAGATGAGGACAAGAGTGGTTCAAATGCACTGTTATCCCTTGCCACAATCTGGTGCAAGGCACAGCCTGAGGTGCCTGAATGCTCTAACTTTTTAGTTCTGTCCTTTAGGAACCACACAACAATGGCTAAGTATCACTGATCTAGCCTTCATGCATACTTATGCATACTCATTCTGTTGCACTGTATCTTCGACTGATATGCAGAGGAGCCAAGTGACAGGAGCTGAGAGGAAGCGGCAAACAGTGGAAGATCTCTGGCCTAACCACATTCATTTTGATATATGGGAGTATCACGTTAATTTATATAAAGTGGCTTTGGCTAAAGCTGCTCCAATTTAATTTGATTTTGAAAAGAAGAAATTATTCTGCCTCCTTATTCCCAAGTTAATAATGCTCTTTTGTATCCTTCTGTTGGGTTACTTATGGTACCCAAAGCGTCCTAGTGCTTTTATGTTGTAAGTAAAATAGACGATAGTAGAGCCTGCTATTTCTTTAAATTGACTCATAGTTCAGCACTGACCCCTCCACTTATATGCCTGTCAATCTGCCTCAATCTGATGATTCAGCTGCCTGCAGTACCAACAGCATACAGGAGCTTTCTCTTGAGGATTTAAATGAGATAATCCTGTAGGTTTTTGACATCTACTCCCAGTTTCGATCCATGGTCTCTCATGGTTGTGGCAGGCTGTTTCTCTGGGTATCCTAATTCAATCTGATTAGTCTTTCTGTCAGCAAATCTGCTGTGCTAGCCTCCCACCCTCCTGTTATGGAAATTAAGTTCACCAGAGGACATCTTTGCTAATTACTGTCCTGTCTCTAACCTCCTACACTTACCTAGGATCAGTAAGAAAGTACCATGGGGACAGTTCAACCTGAAGTTGGTTTAAATCATCCTTATATAATAAATTCCCATGGGATGCTGTCCTTGCTATACCTTCAAGATTGCAGTGATCTCTTGGACCTGGCTGAACTGCAGGTGCAGAGAGGTGTGATTGATTAATTTATTTATGTTGTGTCATATGAAGCACATGTGAACCTGGCATGTGCTCTGGCTCTCTGGAGTTGCAGTGGTTTGGTTTGTTTCCTGTCTTAGACAGCACACTCCACTTGCATTCATCATTGAGGTCCAAGGAAATTCATCATATGGCAGTCCCTGTCTTTATGGGATAACCCAGGGCTCAATACTAGGCCAAATTTGGTTTTTGATTTATATGTTGCTATTGGCAGATGTTAGGTAGACAATTTACCCTGCACAGTATGTACCTCCCTAGGGTAAGGTTTGCCTGAAGCAGCCATATACTTCTTAGTCAAACCCAAGGCTTTCTTGCAGCCTGACAGAGTTCCTTCTGGGATCCTTTACAGTTTCTGCCTTAGGAAATTGTTTTCTTCCTTGGTGCTCATGGTCTTTCTGGACTCCTTGGTTCTTTTGTCCCTTTGCTCAGCATCCTTCCCCAGATTGCATTAATTTATTTTACTTTCATTGCCTTTTTTTCTGGACCTACATTATAAATGCTAATAAATCCTTAACATCTAATAAAACACTAATGATTTTTTCCTCAGCACTTCTGCTGCACCTTTCTTTTACTCATAACTTTCCTGACTGATTTTCTTTATTACTTCTGCCACTGTTGTAATCTCAACAGTATTCTGTTATGAGATTTTTCTGGGGAAATCTACCACTGGTGGATCCAGTCAAGCCCTAGCGTAAATGAGAACTATGCCCATAATGATTAGAGCACTAGGAAAACTCTTGTTTGAAGACAGGGTTATGAAAGCTTGGGGCTGTTCCATTTAGAAAAGACTAATGGAGACTAATTAAAGAGATACAGAAGGTCAATCAAGCACACTTCTACCATTTGCATAACACAAGAACATGGAGGCATTACATGAAATGACACAATTTAAAAACCAATTAAAATACTTTTTTTTACACAATCATTATTAACCTGTGGAACTCTCTGCCTCAGGATATCACCAAGTCTAAAATCTTTGTGGGCTTTAAAAAGAACGAGAATAGCTACCACTAGAGGATTAAATATATAAAGGATATTTATAAGTGCATATCGAATATCAGAGAGAAAAAGCCCATGGCTTCCAGCCATAACTTAAACACTGATGGATAAGTCCTAGGAAGAAAATTCCCTGTGGGAAAGTTATTTCATAATTATTCACAGCATAGTGTCATGCATCTTGCTCTGAAGTAGGGGTGTGCAAAGGCAGGCCCTATTCAATTCGGATTTGGGTTTGGCCCAAATCAGGGATGGTGATTCGATTAGTTGATTCGGATCACTGTCCCTGATTCGATTCAGCCAAATCCGAATCTGAAGATTCAATGCTGATTTGGAGAATCAGCGATTCGAACATAGACACAGCTTTCAATGTTTTTTTGTATGTACCTTGAGGTATCAGCGTGGCTTGTGATTGCTGCGATGCTGGGGTGGATGGAGCATCTCACTGGGGGGGTCACTGAGCCGGGAGGGCACGGAGGGCCCCCTAGCATGCTCCCGGGCAGACCTGGAAATGGACTGGAAGTGCTTCTGTTCCACTTCTGGGTCTGCTGCCGAGCACGCTGAGGAGCCCCCATGCTCCTGTGGGACTCTCCATCTGCCCCAGCATTGCAGCATTCATGAGCTGCCTGCTACCTAGAGGTATGTAGAAAAAACATTTAAAGCTGTGTCTATGTCTGAATCACCGAATCTCTCTGAATTGGTTTGGAGGATTCTGATTAGATTCGGAGAGATTAAAGGGTCCTTCGATTCAATTCAGATTTGGCCACCAAATTGGGCTGAATCTCCACCAAACTGAATCAGGGACCGGAGCTTCACACAGCTCTACTCTGAAGCATCTAGTGCCAGGGAATGTCAGATAGGAAACTGGACTATACGGACCACTGTCCTGATCTGGTATCACAGTTACCAACACAAGAGTTAAAGACAGAAAGTAGTGAATATTAACAAATTGAACTTAACAAATTGAAACTGCAGGGGGCATTTAGCTGGTTAGCTTACATTTACCAATTAGGTTTTGCTCAAGACAGTCAGATGAACACCCTGACATTTCAGAAGAGTACCATGTGATCTGTTAATGAGAAAATGGCCAGATGGATGTTAGTTTTTTAAACCTTTTCATAATAAAATGTAACATAAGGCTGAGTGGTTCATTTCAGCTTTGCTTTCACCCTCTATGCTTTTAAATTATTCTGCTTCAGGGATCTAAAGCCTGAAAGCTACTGCACTGGCCATCTTTGCATGTGTGTGTAAAATACACATATTTTTTCCTAAGGGGCTTTTTTTTTCATTTTTTATTCCAAAATTAGGTATCAATACTTTTCCCACTACTTGCCTTTGATTACCTTTCCAGAACTGATATTCCAGAGAAAAGTTCCATAAACAGCTATGCAAGACTGGTATAAAGTACAGGCAGCCCCTGCTTAGTGCTCTTAGTTGGATCCTGAAAAACGGAGCATTAAGTGAAACTGAAAGTATCAAAATGGCAACTGCAATTGTTTTTAATGACCCAAGATGGCGCAGAAAGGTGCAGAAAGGTAACTAATTGGTGCAGAAAGGTAACTATTTGAGTAGAAATAATCATAAAAATAACAATTGTAGCAGGCTTACCATTCAGAGCTTGGGTTGAATCCCAGGCTTGAGATCCTGCTTTTTGATTGGTGGAGCCCAGCCACCAATCAGGAGGCAGCAAGAGAAATAACATCACGCCCCTTTCCTGAGGGGAGGGGGAGAAGAGCTCCCCCGGACCTGATTGAAGACTGCAAACTGTCAGGTCCGGAAGACTTCAGGGGCGGAGCCCTGGAGCGTATTAAAGGAGCTGCGTGCCCAGCAGGAGGGAGATGCGTTGGGAACGGAGAAGAGAGAAGAGCGGGGCTTAGAAGAGCTGAGAAGAGCTGCTCAGCAGGGTAAAGCAGTCGCCTGGAAGAGCCCCTGAAGACTTCTATCAGCGGGGATCAGTGGACAGCTCCAGCAGTTAGGCTCTTGGTGCACAGTATGGCATCCAGACCCTGGGAGCTGTGTGAGGTGGCTCGGGGCTGCGACCTCTGGTGTGCATCCAGAGATACAGTGCACAGGCCAGTGCATGGAGCAGGATCTTTGGAGCCCTTGGGGCAGCTCAAGTCCTCAACCCCCAGAACAAGGCTGGGAGCTCGGTGCAGGAGGCGCTGCACGGAGGGTGAGAGGCCCTGGGATCCACTTGAGGTGGTCTACAGCTGCTGGCACGGGGCAGATGATGCTGCCCAGAGGGTCCGGGAACAGACTGAGGCCCGGTGCTGCACAAGGCTGTCCAGGCCTCCAACCCCTAGCACAAGGCGAAGCACCCACTACACACAGCAATGCATGTGCCCCTAAGCCAGGATGGCAGCAGGGTCAGGCGGCAGGAAAACCCAGCAGGGAACAGAGCTTGACTTGGAGAATGGGAGGCAACCCTCCGGGACTGTGGAGTAGTAAGTTACCCTGGAGAGAGAGTCCCCACAGGGGAGGGACCCTTCAAGGGCTGCGAAGGGGCATCACGTGGGCCACTCCTGGGTGATAGCGGGGGAGCTTAGGAGTCTTTGGGGTCTTCCTCTCCTTTTTCTTTCCCCCCGCCTCCTTTCCTGTAGTGATACCTTGGGAGTGGGGTCCCTGCCCTGGAGAGCACCCAGGTAGTCTAAAGACTGCTGGTTATATTTGTGGACTGTGCCTTACAGTTTATGTGAATAATTTGAAGTAATAGTTTGTATATGAATAGGGTTATAAGGTTGCCCAATCAATATTCTTTGGTCTGGTTTGTTCTATTGTTCATCTGTATTTTAAATGATAACTGGGTGTGTGTATATCTGTATATATATATATATATATTATAGGGTTTATTGTTTTGTAAATTTGTACATATATATATAATTTATGTCCTTACTCTTTAATGGTTTTGTTGTAATAATAAATCTGTATATAGTTAAGTAATTGATTGACTGGGCCTGACTCTATAGGGGGCAGAGGTGGCCGCTGGGCTGTTGTGTCCCTCCACAGCACACGGCCCTCCAATAATTCTCTCATTTGGAGAGGGAAGTACAAACGCATGTACACCCAGGCTACATAATGACAATAGTAATAATAACACTAAGCCCTTGTCTTTAAAATGCTTCAGGTTTGGGTGAAGTAGGCTTTAAGAATCCTCTGTGAGGTAGCAAAGTATTAATGTGTCCATTTTATAGATGGGTAAATGAAAGTAGAGAGAGTTGGTAGAATTCAGTGTTTGTCATTTTAAAGTGGGCAATGGGGGAACCATTACAATTTGGAAGAAAGAGGAAATTGATGTGGTAGCACCTGTATTCCTCATCATAGTCAAGGACTTCGCTGTGTGAGCCACAACTGGGACAATAAACTTCTGACCCCAAACAGGTTACACTTTAAGTATCAGACAAATGACAACTCCTGGATCAAGACAAACGGGACACAGAGAGTATTGATACCCAATAGTACCAGTGTGCCAACTGCCAACATGATGGTAGGTTTTTGTGGGTAACATGGCATTGTAGAGCAAATCTGCAATAAAATACAGGCAGCCCTCGCTTAGTGCTCTTAGTTGGATCCTGAAAAACGGAGCATTAAGTGAAACCGAAAGTATCTGACAACCCAAAATGGCAACTGCAATTGTTTTTAATGACCCAAGATGGTGACTGCAAGCATTATAATGAAACTTGCTGCATGCTAAGTGAAATCAGGTATCAATTTAAAATGAGCGTTATAGTGAAATAGCGCTAAGTGAAACAGCATTAAGTGGGTGTTGCCTGTATTGCATTTGACTATACATACATATAGCACAGGGCGGGCAGTTATTTCAGGTGGAGGGCCACTTACTGAATTTTGGCAAGCCATCAAGGGCCACATGACAGGCAGGCAAGGGCAGATAAATATTAATTTACTAAATTTTATAGGGGCCCCACAGGCCAGATAGAATGGCCTGGCAGGCCGCATCCGGCCCGCGGGCCGCATTTTGCCCACCCCTGATATAGCATCATACAGTGTGTCAATACTATTAGAGAAAAAGATATTATTGTAACCATTTGATAAATAGCTACAGACAGATAAGTTGCTGTGATACAGAGACAGATAGGTTATATGAAGGCCATTAGAAAGAAAGCAAGTTAGATAGCTTTATAAATCACACAAGCAGTTATTTCATACAGTGCTTCAACTCACAACTAGACAGGCTAATAGGGAAATGTGGCGACACCTAAAATCTGGATAAGCAAAACAATATGACGAGATGAGTGAAGTATGGGAAGATACAATAGAATGATGAAATGAGTTTCCTATAAATATATCAATTAGATCTGGCAGGTTTAGACAAACCTGCCTTGATTCCAGATACCCTTCAGTTTTTATCATTAAGAAGGGAGCTAAGCTATAGCTAGCTCAGAAATGGGGAAAATAGCAAGCAATGTTTACTAAGGAGCTCATCCAAAGCTCACTGAAGTCTGTGCAAAATTCTCTGAATTCAGTGATTTCAACAGGCTTTGGATCAAGCTCCCTCTTTGGTTTATCTTTTTGCTTATGGTTTTGTGTGCTGACAGTTTTTGACCAGTTTTCATCTGGAACCATCCTTCAGGTTTCCCTGAATTAGGGAAAGTCCAGAGTGTGCTGTATCGGACAGCACATGAAATGCAAGGCAGCACAGAGCTTCAATAATTCTAGGCATGGGGCAGCACAACAGAAAACTGAATAGTATGCTATGCTGGGGGGGGGGAAGAGATAAGGAATGAACCAATTGTCGGTGTTATCACGGTTTCTCAAAGTCCCCCCAGAGCCTGTGTATTTCAGCCCTCTTTATAATCTTCTTGAGCTAAATGACACATTGATAATCTGTCTAGGATGAATAGCATTTTCCAGACATTAACAGACAGTAGGGACTTTTTTTCAGAGCTTCTTTGTCACCATTTAAGAGCAAAAAAGGTTTGTAACCAGTGAAATAGGAGGGGGAAAAAGATCCTTGATACTGCAGAGAGTGTTTAAGTATCCCATTGTTTAGTTAACATGTTTTGACAGATGTAGTTTCAAGATGCATAAAGGTCTAAAAAAATCTAAATAAACCTTGTCAGTTGAGGACTGGAATTTATTTTTACTTCTTACTCAATAGAGCTATTGTGTTGTACCATGAAGCTAGTGAAAATGCATAGCCATAACACTGTTTGGATTTAAAACACTATATACCAGGTGGACTTGCCTGCAGTGATCAGAATACTAAGTGTCACTGGTGGCTTACAGCAAGACTGAGAAAGTGTTTTAGGAACAGAGATGAGTAGGCAGTAGTGCAAGAGAGGAAAGACTCTGTGATTGGAGGCCAGCTGGTATATAGGTCTAATATATTTTGCTATAATTAAGGGTAGCATTGGATATTACCATTATGATTTTGTCCCGTTTGTGTCTTGGTGAGCAGATCTGCACATCCAGTTCAGTAGTATTTGGAGGCTGAATCCTAGCATTTAGAGTACATTTTCCTCCCCCAATTTCTGTTTTAAACTGACTCAGTTCTCACGCATAAATAATCTGGGCTGTGATCCACTCATCAGGAGCTGGCCCTGGAACATTGTAATTTCTGCCATGCAGTGCATAAAGTGACTGTAAAAAGTCTTCTCCATGGTACAATGTGGAGAATGTGGAACTCTGCCCTTCTGAACCCATAGCAAAAGCTTTAGACCTAACTTTACATTGTTTTGTGCCCTGTATAGAGATTTATTCCACTGATATGTAAGTGTGGTAGCATTTTTCCACACAGTTTGCAGCAGTATAAAAGCCTACACACAAAGCCATCAGGAGTGGAGAATCAGGCAAACTGTATCTATGCAGACCTCATGGTGCAGAGTTTTAGGTCTAAGGCCTGAAGTCTTTTTTCAGTCTTCACTTAGGCAAAGCTCCCACTTCTTCAGTTAGTTTGGGCAGCTGAGCCCTCAGCCCTGTAGTGTAGCGACTGCATACTGTAATATCACTTCATACCAAGGCAGTGGCACCGGCAAATTACCTGCAATGCCAGTCTCTGTAAGTCAATCTGCAGTGAAGTCTTAGATTCATATAGTAGTATAGATAGAATACAGGCTCAATGGCTCCTAATTTTACACCAAGTCATAGCTTAATTGTCACATCCCTTTGCAGATGTGGCTAATACAAGTCCTTTGTAACACATCTGGCAGATACCTACCCAAAGACCACTGATTAAAACAGCATTGTCTGGAGACCAGTGGCTCAATAGTGCACTGGATTTCTAGATCAGGAAAAATGGAAGATTTCCATCCCACTAGAAGTATTATGAGGATTCCCACCAGCTTCAAAGAACAGGAAATTCTGCATGTGCCCTTCCAGTAGTGGAGAACAGGGACCTACCACAAGCACTTGATGAGATAGGGAATGCAGTAAGTGTGTTATTAGGCAATTAATAGATGCTAAAGGCCAGGTCTGGGAGCCTGTGCAGGAACACACATCTCCTATATATTCTGCAGAGGCTCTTTACAGCCGAGACCCTGAAAGAAAATGTATTTTGACAGTCTGGCTGGGGGCGGCAGCAGCTTACACCTGAATTTTGGACAGTTTGATTTTGTTTCCAGGCTAGTAATAAGCAGAAAAAGCTTATAAGCAGTGTGTCCCATTAACAGGCATATATACTTCGTTATATCTTCTGGGTTGGAGCCTTTATTTGAGCTTTTGAAGACTTTTTTGCTGTAATTTTTTGCAATGGTAACAGGCTGAAAGGCAGAGCTTTAAAAAGGCCCTCACAGGGCTTCAACAAATTCAGAGAAGGGCTTTGATAGGTTAGCTACTGCAGTGTGATTTGTAGCATCCTGGAAGATTCAGTCTTTTATGTATTGTGCTAAGACTTTATGGGTAATTCCCCTGAGACCTCTATCATTGCTAAAGTCCCAGCATCTGCTCTGACTCTTTAGCTTGTTTCCGCTGAGGGAAGAGTGCTGTGACTGTTGCCTAACTTGGAGCTTATCATTACCAGCCTTTCACAAACAATACAAACTTCCTGGGATACAAAGAAAAGAAGTAGTGACAGTGATGCTGAGTGACAAATGCTAGGCTGCCTGAAAAACAGGCAGCGATTCTTGGTGAAACAAGCTTACCGGCAGAGCTCCTATTGTCTTGGCCAGGGGACGGGGTGGTGAGCTGCTACAATAGGAAGAGCAACCACCCTTGAATCACAAGGGCCATGTCACCAGGGCCTTGCCACAGTATGCATGCCCCTGGGGCAGAATAAAACCCTGTTATGAGCAAGCACAACTCTTGACTTTAGTGGAGAGGCACTTGCTTACACCAGGGCTTAGTGTGACCCTCTAAATCCAGCTAGTGCATTCAGACCTCTACTAATTAGTTGTGTCTGCACGACTCTCTGGCCACCGGCAGGCAGAGATAATGCTGCAGCCATTTGGGGCTTACAAAAGTCTTGTTAGTCTGGCATTTTAGCTACTTGTTAACAGCTAGTGTCATGAACTGCTACTTTGCTGAACAGATACCAAAGGAGTTGAGAAAAAAAGACAGACAGGAAAAATAGAGCAGAGAAGCAGGAGCTCAAAGAACAGGCATCCTTTGGAGGCAGGCTCTGACCCCAAAAACTATAAATGTATTTAAAAAGGCAACACTTACTCATTCCAATTTTGAACAAAGCAACATTAAAATAAATAGAAACTGAAAGTTTGAGTATCCTAAGTTTCTGGCCTTTGCATGCTTTCAAAGCCTCACGTTTATTTGCTTATACCTCTGTCTGTATGTAAGGGCGTGGACAGAAGAACGTAAGACCCGCCATTGACTGGGTCTGACCATAGGTCCATCTTGCCCAGCTCCAGTGTCGCATAGGGGCAGAGAACAGATTCTGAAAGGGAGAGTGAACAGGTTATGACCAGGGTTTTTCTCCATTGTTCCTGTCTCATTTGCAACCTCCAGCATATAGGGCACCTATACATGTGCCAGATGTTGCTTCGCCACATGCTAATTAGCACACAGAGCAGACTCAATCTGAATGAATTGAGTCTGCTGGAGCGTGCTAAATAGCATGCTCCAGCAGCCTCCACGTCACGTGTATTCAGCATCCTCATGCTTCAAAATGGTGGCAGGGTGCATCTGTCAATGGCAGTTAAAGTGCCCCTTCTATCATTTTGAAGTGCAGGGACACTGAATACACTGTGCGACAGGCACTTTAATTAGAGCAGCTCTCAGAGCTGCTCTAATTAATGCACCCTCCCCTACCCCCCTGTGCCCCCCCCCACACACAGACACCCTAGAGCATCTATAAAGATGCGCTTAAGGTCTAGATTAATGATTATACTGATTTAGAAGTGTGTGGGCAGGAGGGTACTTAATGCATTTCCAGCTGATCCATTGAAACTGTTTGTGTTTCCACTCTAAGTAAGAGTTAAATGTGGTTATTTAAAGGCTGTTTCATTCTGAGATAAGCAAATCTCGTTGAGCTTCCACTTACTATAAGACAGAAACAGACACATGAAACAGTTCCAACAGATCAGCCTACTCATAAGTGATAAGTTCCCTTCCTCCCTGACCGCCTTTTAAATCAATAAAATTGTCCACAGGGTGTAACTATTGCAATGATCTATGTGAGTGTGTGTGTGTGTGCATGCACACATATGGTAGGGTACTGCCATCCTTACAGATGGGATGAGTCCTGCTCAGTTGTGTGTCCTAAACTAGGACCACTTTGGCTAATAGCTTTCAGGGAGTTTTATCAATTCAACAGGTAAGGGGCTATGTTTTTGGAGTAAGAGGTTTTGAATCAGGTGTCTACTGCTGCTAAATTCTCAGTGGAAAGCTGTGATATGAAGCAAAGATGGGAGAACGCTGAAAATAAAAGAATGGAATATTTTACTAGAAATGTTTTTGAGAAGCTGGTCAAATAAAATATGCAATGAACGTACATTCGCTAATCATTCACCCAGCTCTGTAAGCTGAAAATAATGGTGGTGGAGGGGAAGAGGGAGGGGCGGGGGTGTAGAAGGCAAGTCATTAAATAAATGCCTTGTTCAAAATAAATCACAAAAGCTAGATCAATTATTCATCAAATCTGAAGTACATGGTTCTACTGTGCAGCACTGTGGGATGGGAGGGAGATACAAATTTTTTAATTTTAAATTCAGAATCACTGGCATATGTTATTTGAGCTTAGTAAATGCGTAGAGCAAGGTATTACATTGCTTACATTCTTAGGTATTTGTTTACACTTTCTGGCTACATTTTGCTAGACATCAAACCAGGCATCTGTCATTGGTTGTTTTTATTCCTGAAATGTTTGATTTGCTTTATGTCCTTAACAGATCCTTTAAAGCAGTCTGTTCACTAGAAAAAATAATTTCTGTGAAAATCTCTGCATTTGCTTACATTTACTGTAGCTGATTCCTTGACGATTGTCTGTTCCTTCATCTTTGGTTAGTCAATTTGATTTAGTTATTAGCCTGTAAAGTTTCCTGAGAACTTAAAATCCTTGTCCTGATGGATTGATAGCTCATTATTAATAGAAAAAGCTTTTCAGAACTCATTGGTATGTTTTGCTGGTGTATTTCACCTTATTCTTTAGAGTTCACATCCTCTCTAATTTGAGAGCAGACTTTGATTCTTAATTTTGTATCCAAATGCTGCAATCCTAACTGACAGCATCTTCTTCCCTTTCCATTTTAATATACACAGAATTTAGGGCCAAATGAGGTAAAAACACCCAGTGGCTCATTAACTGTTACCCCAAACGGGAGTTCTGCCTGAGTAAGGATAAAGGATTTAGCTAATTATCTAGTTGCAGCAGGAATACCTAAAGAATATATGTTGTAACTATTGTGTGAAGACTTGTGTGAAGGTTCAACCATCATATTGCATGTGTGAATATTGGTGTAACTCAGGTAGGAGCAGAAGGGGATATGACTGGATGGGGCATTGGCTAGAAGGGTCTGTAACTACTAGATCGGGTCCCTTTCCAAACTCTAAAGTGCCACCTTGCCCCCTACCTTCTGTCTTTCCAAACTTGAAATGGATCCCTAGAGTCCTGAGCCTCAGTGTATATTGCTAACGGCAAAATATTGCAAAAGCTGCAGGACCTCATTCCTTGTCTAGTGACCAGTCAAAATACAGGGTAAGAGCCTATTACTGCTACCCCATTAATTCAAATTCCAGGTCAGCACTATTAATTTAATGATTTAAACATTGCTGAGAACCCAAGATGGGCATCAGTTGTGTCACCACATGATGGTATTTCTGTTTTTTCAATTTGTTTTTTTTTTTAAATCATTGTGTCTTGCTCAGCTACTTGAAGCTTAAATAAACTATATTGTTCTGTGAGATTCATCGACACAAGTTTTGCAGAAGCAGAGAGAATGGACTAGATTCAGGTGTTATCATTTGTCAGGTTACATCAGCATTCATAGTATGAGGTCAAGCAAGCTTTGCTTAATTCAGCTGCAGGTTGCATAGTACTGCCTGTGCTCTAAGCCAATGTAGCAGTTTGTGTAATTGCATATAGAGTGCACAATATCATCTTTAGGAAGAGCTGATTTTTTCACTTGACTTTCACATAACTTAGACTCATGTATATGCAATATTTGATGACTTAGGCAGAAATAAGTCTATTTTAAGAGCTAATCTTTGCATTACACATTGAATCCATTATGGATTTTTCTACTTTAATGAGGAGCCTAGATGAATGACTGAAAAAGAGGGAAGAAATTATATCATAAATAGTAGTAAGTCTGTTGCCTTAAAATTTCTAAGAATACATTGTGGGATATGCTATCAGTAGAATAAATTGTAATACTAGGACTGTTCAGAGAACAAGGTACTACTCTGTACACTTAGGGTGGTATCATATCACCCCATATTACTTGGACTTTTTTACAAATGCTTTCAGAGCATGGGACAATATTTTTATAGAATTTGAAAATGCTTTCACTTTTCATAAGTGAATGTGATGTTTGTAACATAGGAGAAATATACAACTTCAAATTTAACAGTGTCTCTTTAAGAATTCAAAGAGCAATAAAGTTCTGATGCACGTCCTCAAAAAATCAGCTTGAAGCAAAGATTTATGGCTAGTAAATGTGCAATGGGTCATTTTTGAGGGAACACAAGAAAGTGAGTCTTTAAGAGCATATTATAAAGCTATTGTATTGGGTTGTAGTATCTTTCAGTTTATCGTAATCTCAGGAAGGAGCATTTGAGTGTCACTTCACAAGTTTTTGCTGAAGTGATGTCCTGTGTATACGGAAGGAAGATAGCAAGAGAGTAATCATATGCCAGTGCATTTCTCTTGTTTCTACCATTATTCCTTTCAGATGATAATCCTCTGCTGTGCAGTCCTGTACTATGTACATCTGAGGAAGATGACTGCCAAAGCGGCATTGAATTAATTGAGTCTGTATTATAGATACATTGAGGGTTTGCTTTGATAGTCACGCTGATATTTTTCTTACCCTCAATCATAGCAGGATGTTGGTAAAGGAGGTGAACAGAAGGGACTTGGACAGTAGAAGAAGTAACCCCAGAAGGCTAAAACACACATAACATTTATCAATGTCCTAGTTTCTTTCATTAGAGCTACATAAGCTTTTCTGACTGCTGTCTTGTTGTCTAATACTGGAACCACTAGGATTTTCTTACTCAGTAAGAAGGCAGGCCTCCTTTTACTTACCAGTGAGGATCGTGTCTGCTCAGTGAAACTAATATTTATTTATAGGGCAGGTGGAAGGGAACTTTAGTATCGAGACTGAGTTTTCAGAATGAAATGGCAAGGTTTTCTTCTATATCATAGATGTGGGTGATTCATGTCCCTCCTTCACTTGCAAGGTCTTTTCCATTGTGAATGTTCTAGGCTATTTAACCCGATAAAGGATAAATTCTATCCATGGTGTGTTGTCACGGGTACCTGTGCTTATTCATGAAGTCCATAAAAACAGAGCTTAAATAAGTCAAATGTACATGTGGACAAAACTCTCTTTACTAGTGCAAGGGCTGAGTTTGTGCTCAGTCTCCCCTCAGTACTGTATACAGATGCTTATTTAATCAAATGCAGTTACCTGGGGCCATGTGCTCCTCTTCCTTTGTTTTGTTGAAAAACAAACACCCAGAGCAGTGGAAATAGCTGCAGCTTTTAAGCTGTAGGTAACCAGAGCTGTTCTTTTCTCACAGGACAGGGGTTTGTGGCCTTGTGCAATCAACTGAGAGAAGTAGCCTCCTACCCTGAAAGAGCCATAGGGAATCCTGGCCCCACTCTTGCAGCCACTGTGGCATCTGCTCACTCAATGCTAATCCCTCTGTGGGTTAGCCTCCCCATCACATATGTATGCACACTCATGGCAACAGTTCCTGCTGTTGACTACTAGGGGCATGGCTATCAGCTATTCCCCATTCCCTGTTTCCTGAGGGAAGTAGAAATAGCAGATTGTAAATAACCATTACAAGATGCAGGATTATTGTCACATGGATTTCTGCTAGAAAACCAACCAGGGCTAGAAGCTGCCAGGAACAGTTGCTGCCAAGCCTACCCACACTGTTGTACACCTCAGCCCAAATCTGTAAAGTCACTGTCTGGGGAAGGTCTAGCGGACACTCAGAGGTGTTGAGGACTCAGGAGGAAGGA
Source organism: Alligator mississippiensis (assembly GCF_030867095.1). Classification (NCBI taxonomy): domain Eukaryota; kingdom Metazoa; phylum Chordata; order Crocodylia; family Alligatoridae; genus Alligator; species Alligator mississippiensis. The sequence continues at coordinate 61,144,074 of NC_081833.1, read as the reverse complement.
AAAGAGAACACAGGGCACGCTTTGTCCCAGGGGGACAATAAGAAAGGGGCGGGAGACCCCTCCCACGGTGTGGGTTGTGGTGGGGACAATCCAACACGATAACGAGAAGAAAAGCCCCGAGAACAGGGCAAACTTACCTCCCTCAGGCACAGCTGGGCCAGATGAGCCACAGAAGGGCAGAGCGCCTACGCGGGGTTCATAAGCCACTTTTTTCTGCTGCTGGGGCTGGTGCGGTCTGATGATGTTATTCAGGAATGCCGCCTGGCAGGGATAAAAGCCAGTGGTAGAAAATCAGCAGGGGCCTCGCAGCATGGAGGTAGCTGCAGGACTGTCCCTCAGGCTGAATGGAGGCCCCTGGATGCCAACAAGCAGGGGCCAGAGAGGGACCCAGCAGGAGGATCCAGGGCCTGTTTTAAAGGGCCACCCCACCCCAGATGGTGAGGGAGTCTGGAGGAGGATGCCAAGGGTTGACAAGCCAACGAACGCAGGACGCGTGAGTGGGGAGTGAATGGAGGCCCCTCCCTGGAGTTTTGGTTCTTTATTTATCTTTCAGTTTACCTTGAAGCCCCAGGGCCAGAGACAAGGCCAAAGGACAGATGCTGAGGGCTGAGTGGGCCGGGGCTGCTCAGAAGATCCCAACACTGATAGGCTAGACCCATCATCAAAGCCATCTCACTGCTTCAAGCAATTCTATGTGGCAGGGAGAAAGGCTGTTGCAACCACCGAGGGCCAGAGAGGCAGAGAGGGAGTGGGACACCACATCAAAGTGGAGTCCAAATTGTCCATCATTCAGCAGTCCTGATAGGCTGGCGCATGGCTGTGGTGTAGGGGAGGTAGAGCCCCAGGAACTCCTGCTAGTGACGGTGCCCTGTGCGTTCCCTGAGACGGAAGGGAACCATACTACTGAACATAACACCCAAGATGGGGCAGGAAAGTACTGGGGTATCCTCTGAGGAGAACATGATCCTGCATCATGACAGCAGGAGTTGTCCCCACGTCAGATCCCTAGCACGCACTCCAGGGCCGCATGGGAGAGGCTCCACAAAGTCACACGGGCACACAGTTTTTTATGCTTTTCTCAACTTCCAGGACGTGAGGACACAGACAAAAGTGCAGCTTCCCGCTATAACTCAGAACACTTTGCAGGAAACGTTCTGAGTTACAATGAACCATCAAACCAAACAGAAGTTCACTGTTGGTTTCAGTGGGGAAGGGAATCTAGCTTCTGGATGTAACAGCACCCTCCCTCCCTCCCCACTCTGTTCCAGTCTGTCCCTATTTTCAGAATGGGAGGAGCGAAAGGGAGCAGAGGGAACTCATTCTAGAAGTTCTCCAGCCAGTGCTGGAGGGTGAGGTGTGTGAATTGGCAGTCGCGATGCATAGCGGGTGCATGGGGGTGCACATGCATCCCCTAAGAGCACTGGTGCACCCCCTGACAGCCAGCGCTCCCTGGTTAGGCGATGGGCAAAGGAGGCAGGTAGAAGCACCAGTGCCCCCCTTGTAAGTGCTGGCCGGAGAGTGGGGGCACCAGGAGAAGCGCCACTGGTACTTCTGGGAGCATTGCTGGCACTTCTGGGAGTGCCAGTTGTGCTTCCAGGTTGGTGAGATTGGCCACAGGGGGACCCCCCTAAGTCAGGAGGCACTAGTCACCCATATGAATTGGATCCCCCTGCCACCTCTGCAGGGCTCCAGTACGCCTGCCTGCCTCACCCTCCAGAAGGGGCTGAAAACCCCCCAAAACAAATTCCCTCCACTCTCTTTCCCCCTCCCATTCTGAAAACAGTGACAGGCTGGTAGGCAATGCAGACACAAGTTACAGAAGATGCTCTGTTTTGAAACATCATCTGAACCCTCATGCAATGAAGGTTCATTTTTTTGACCAATCAACCACTTTTGAAGCGGTCTGCAGCCATGTACTTGTGTTTGGTCATGGCTATAGATTGCTTTTTGTGGCCACATCAGGCAAAAATTGTCACTTCTGTCTGCGCCCTGAGTTAACTTAAGTCTGTTCTCCCCCCCGCAATCTCTGTGGGTGGAGCAAATATTTAGCCTGTTAGCTGCATACCTTCAAAAGTTGATAAATGAAATGTCATCACTGAGGACTGACATTGTTTTTCAGTTCTTTAATTTCATTTATTTTTATACACGTGGGCACCTAAAGAGAAAGAGAAATGGAATGGAGAGAAAAGAAGCTTGTGAAGCTTATAAATAATACAAAGAATAATGTACTCCAGCTATACACAATACAACTTTAGTTCCTGTAAGAGTGTCTAGAGATAGCCTAAAACCAGGAGAGACCAAAAAAAGTTCTTTGATCACATTGTCAGAATCCAGGGTAGGATTGTTGCCTGCTTCTTCATTTGCTTCTTGTTCTTCTCTATACATCTGGTGTCCTCTCCTCCTCATCCCCCATCTTCATGACTTACACTTTAATATAATTTATAATTCACACTATTACTCTTAAGAACTTGATTGTGTATTTTTCTGACTGTCCTTTCTAATTAGAAGATTTTTTGTCATTTTCCTCTTATATAAAGTAGTGAACAATAGTCAGGTTGTAAACATGCATTGTATTACCTTTATATAAGTTTTCATTTTTCATTAAAACATTAAGTTTATTTCATGACAGTAATAAAACCTGCACAAATATTCACACAGTGGAATGCAGGTGAGAGACTTATAGTGGTGTTCATACTTTTCTAAGCTGAGCGTTCATGGTGATCTGGCCAGGTGCCAGGGGATTGGAAACTGGCTAATGTGGTCCCCACTTTCAAGAAAGGGAGGAAGGAGGACCCAAGTAATTATAGGCCTGTAAGCCTCACCTTGGTGCTCGGGAAGATCTTGGAGAGAATCATCAAGGAGCACATCTGTGGGGGCCTGCAGGGGAGAGCATGCTCAGGGGCAATCAGCATGGGTTCACCAAAGGCAGGTCCTGCCAGACCAACCTGATTGCCTTTTACATCCAAGTAACTGAATCCTTGGATGATGGTGTCGCTGTGGATGTAGTCTTTCTAGACTTTAAGAAGGCCTTTGACACTGTCTCTCACCCCATCCTCATCAATAAAGTAAGCGACTGTGGCATTGATGCCTGCACAGTTGAATGGGTAAAAAATTGGCTGATGGGGTGCACGCAGAGAGTAGTAGTGGACGGGTTGTACTCAACCTGGCAAGATGTGAGCAGTGGGGTACCCCAGGGCTTGGTCCTCGGACTCACACTGTTTAACATCTTCATCAGCGACTTGGACGAGGGGGTGGAAAGCACGCTGTCCAAGTTTGCTGATGACACTAAGATGTGGGGCAAGGTGGACACACTTGAAGGGAGAGAGAGGCTGCAACTAGATTTAGACATACTACAAAAGTGGGCAGACAAGAATAGGATGGAGTTCAACGTAGACAAATGCAGGGTGCTGCACCTTGGGAGAAGGAATCCACAGCATGCATACAGGCTGGGGAGTTCCCTTCTTGAAAGCACAGAGGCAGAACAGGATCTTGGAGTCATTATTGACTCCAAGATGAACATGAACTGCCAATTCCAGACCGCAGCCAGCAAGGCCAGCCATACCTTGTCATGCATCCAAAGGTGCATCTCAAGCCAGTCCAGAGAGGTGATACTCCCCCTCTATGCGACTTTGGTCAGGCCGCAGTTGAAGTACTGCATCCAGTACTGGGTGCCGCACTTCAAAAGAGATGTGGCCAGCCTGGAGAGGGTTCAGAGGAGGGCCACCCACTTGGTGAGAGGGCAGCAGCACAGGCCCTACGAGGAGAGACTGAGGGACCTGAACCTGTTCAGCCTCAGCAAGAGGAGGCTGAGGGGGTACCTGGTGGCTGCCTACCCTCATCAGGGGAGATCAACAGCAAATAGGCAGAGCCCTTTTCTCCCCAGCACCACCTGGGGTGATGAGGAACAATGGTCATAAGCTGATGGAGAATAGGTTTAGGTTAGAGATCAGAAGGCAATATTTTACAGTTAGGGTGGCCAAAAGCCCAAGGTTGAATCGATTCAGTCTTTGCAGGTTAGTCTAACCTGCAGAGATTTAACCGATAAGCAAGTAAACAGACATTCACTTTTGATTCCAGAAATGCAGCCATATACCTGCAGTGACCCAGGCCAAAAGCCGGGGGATGCTAGAGCATGCCTCACTCCTAGGTTGGAGCAGACAGCTTGGGCCAAAGCTAGCCAACCCACCCTGTGAAGGGAGCTTGCAGGGGAGGTGCAAAGCATCCTGGGATGCTGGGGGACTAAGTTAACTTGAATCTAGAAGGGACCTGGGACAGAAGTTCAATAAACTAATTTAACCTAAATCAGTTAAGTCTGATACTACATCCATCCAGGTTTATCTTAAACTGGTTTCAGTCATTTTGAAAGCTGTTTATGTGAACTGAACTGCTGGGGCCTTTGTACATACCATGTTTTTGCCCTTTTGTGTGCTGCAACTGCATGAGCGTTTGCATGAGCAGGATTTCCAGACACTTTAAAAGTCTTTCTGGAGCATTAAACTAAAATTCCTCAGACATAGTTTAGTTTGGCTCACCAGGAATTAAAGTATCATGTCCATGGATTCATTGCATGTAAACACAAAGGCACTCAAAGACATGTAATGAGCCTCTTTGTCCACCAGATGGTGCTGCGACTTTTTTTCTAGTTCACCCCTTCAAATTGCTTTTGCTTTTGAATTGCTTCCGCTTTTTTTGTTTCTTGTGCGGTTTGTTGGATCCCTGCTTCCACATCTGTGTGGCAGGGCATGGGGTGGGGGCCCCAGGCTGTGGGGGGCAGCACTGGACCGTCCCGCTCTCCTGCAGCGCTGGATGGGGACTGGGCTTAATTCATTTGAAAACCTAGTGCATGCAAACACAGATGCAACTTTCCAAAGCTTAATTCATTAGAGAAAACTTAGTGCATGCAAACACTGATGTGACACTTCAAAATAAGTTTAAATTTTATAAAACTATTTAATCTAATGAGGACTAAAACCCATGGTGTGTACAGGCACCCCTGTTGTATTAAGATTTGAGCTGGTTTCTGATCACTTATACCAGTTTATGTGTAACTTCTGTCCCTAGCCTATTTATGTGTGTGCTCACCTATCTAGGACATGTATCTCAATGTGACATCACATTATGTGGATACCAGTAAAGGATTCCATTAAAAATTAGCCCTTCAAAACGAGGAGCATATTTTGAGAAGACAAAAGCATTGTATTACAACTCAAAATATAAGTTCAGTTTAGAAGTAACTCCACTGCAGGGACTAGTTCAATCATCAGCTCCTTTATTAAGCAAAACTTCCTACTGGAGCTCTGAGCATGTGTCAGTGGCCCTAGTGGAATTACTTTTGCAGTTTTATATTGGAGGAAAATTGGACTGTGGGCCCTTGACTCACCATTGTTACCCTCCTGCAAGCCTTTTCTATCTCTTCGGCAGCAGTGTGACCAGTAACGTAACTAGGCTGGAGTGACTGAGATAACTGCGCTGGGGGCTGAAGGGACAGGAGGTCAAAAAAAAGGCTTTTGTTGCAGCCATGAGACACTACTCGCAGAGGCAGTAGCAACCACTGATCACTGCTTCACCTGTGTGCAGCAGTGGCCCTGGGCACTAGGGCTATGCAAAATTTTGCCAGCAGTTTTGTTTCGACGCTGTTTTGATTCATTTTGAGATTGAAACAGCAAAACTGAAACAAAACAGAGAGCTTCTAAACAGCCTCGAAACAAAACAAGGCAAGTCAAAAGATTTTTAAATTTTCTAAATGTTTTGAGTTTCAAAGCTCAAGCTGGGCTTGCCTGCCGGGAAACAGAAACTAAAGTAAGGAGAGGGAGGGGTAAGAGGTGGGAAGTGGGGGAAAGAGTGCTCTCATTATCGACTGCATAGCTGGCCAGTGACTGTCATCCTTTCCTGACGTCAAAATGTAAGTTGAAACGGAACGGGGCCGTTTCGCACAGCCCTGCTGGGCACCAGTCCACATTCTTACACTGCTGTGTGAGACACAAAACTAGCTGTCTGTTTGTATTGAGGTTTTTCTAAATTTTTGTAGCAAGTGCTGCTTTCCCATTTTTAATTTTTGCCAAAAAAATAACTTTTTATTTGATTTTTTCCTCAGTTTTCCTATTTACTCATTCAAGAACCTTAGCACAATTCCTTTAGTAAACCTGTTGGTTAAGCCTAATGCCCACCCCAGATACATATAGCACATGATTACTGTCAAATAATAAACCATATGTATAAAGGTGCAAATGTAGATTTTTGACCTGTATATCAGGTGCTGACACATAAAACGGGAGAAACTGAAACATATCAACATAGAAACATTAGAAGCAAATCAGAAAGTAAAATAAGTGCTGAAATTTCTTGATTGCTTTTTTTCTCGTGCCAACCCTGAATCCTGAAGTCTACAACAAATTTTCCTTTCCCTTTAATGGGAGAAGAATTACCTTCATTGTTTTCTTTTTTGGATTCTGTTACTTGTTAAATACTGGCTGCCCAATTTGGTTTATAAATTTGGTTTTATAGGATGTAACCATACTGATGGAATAATCCCTAGGCCAGTTTTTTTTATGTGATTAAATTTTCAGTCTTTGATATTTCTCTCTGTGAGGTTGGACTAATTGTGTCTTCCCAAGCCACCAGTTGGTTCATCTCTTCTGCCTGTGGTTACCATCTTCAGAGTCTGACCTATCTACAAAGTTTGACATCTTCCTGCCACATATGACATGCTGTAACTATAATTTTGTGAGCAAAAATTCTAGGTCTTAGACACTTATAATTGTTTCCCTACAAGAGAACATATTATTAGCCACTCTTCCTATTTGCACTGTTTCTGCAAAACCACCCATAGTGATTTAAGGTGACTATAATCTAATTTATATAAACTGAGATACTTAGAGGAGTCCTCCAGGGAAACCCAAAGAATTCCTTGATCTGACAACTTCATTTGCTATTGACCTTCAGGGCGTAATAATTTTTCCCTCAATATTTGCCTGCTGAGATGATATTTTATGGGGAGGGTGTCTTATAAGGGTCAGTTTTTTTAAAGCTCCAGGTGCATGAATATGTACAAAAACATACAACTAATCTGTGTGTACAATTACTTTGCCTATTTAAGTAAATTATTTGTCTACACAAATTACTAGTTAGATAGAGGACTATCTGTTTGTGGATGCAAATACATTATAGTCACAGGCAGTTGTAATAACTATGAATAGAAATTAGATGCACAAACATTTGCATATACTGTGCACACATTTGCATGCCTGCAACTTCAGAACCCCAGAGACTTTATGTTGACAACTGTTTGAACATTTAAATGTGTTATCATATTTTGTATCTGACCTAGATGCATTTTATAAATAAATCAATTTGTAAATAACCTCAGGTTTTACATTCTTGGATTTAGCTGGCTCCTTGATATATTTTAAATGGTTGCCTAATGAGAAGACTGATACACATCTGCCTTACAATTCAGGATAAATGCACATAGAATTTAATGATTTTTTTTCCCCAAACAGAGAATAGTTAACATGATGCTTTAATTTCAGAAACCACCTACCACCGGTCTGGATCAAACAGCACTCTCTAATTTTTCAGATCAGTTTTTATCCAGAAATGTATTTGGTTTTAGAGGAACTTGTTAACATGTAACATGGGTTAAAATCATGAAGATCATTATGTCTTTCAATTCACGGAAGTGGCTTCAAGGACTTAGCCTAGTTATGTAGCAGGACAGGGAAGCTGAAGCTAAAAAGGACACTTTTCTTCTAGACCATATCTAACTGGAAATTAAGAGGAGATGCAAGTAAATGTACTGTGGACCTTGGTCAGAATAATAGCTATAACATAAAAATGCATGTTTTTTCAGCAATTTATGCTGTGTTTTTGGTAGCTTTGAAAGGAATCTCAGGCAGTGAGAACAAATCCCTTTTCCTATCCAAAAAGGCCATTAAAATGAAAATTGTAATTTAAAAGCAAATAACATGATTTGACATAATCTGTGCAGGTTGTAACAGGAGACTCTGTTCTAAGTAAAGCATTGATCTTTGCATTATTTGTCACTGTTAACAGGGTTTTCATTGCAAAGCAAAAACCATCTCCAGAAGATCTAATTCAAAGCAATAAAGTGGGATTAGCAGGTTCACTGTCCTCCAGGGTTTCACTAGGGTTGTGGGGGAAAAACAGTATCAAGCCTAATCAAAAGGGAAACTATGCAGGGAGATAAAAAATTTCATTGATTGAAAAATAATTTACAAATATGCTATTATGGTCTTGGAGAATCTGTTAGGGTCATGAATTCCCATTTTACATAAGAACAGTCTTATGTTTTTCAATCAGGACTCATAGTAGAGATGATATCTTTTATTAGACCAACAAGATTTTTGCAAAAAAATTCTTTAATTGCAAGCTTTTGGGCACAAGCACCCTTCATCAGGCATTGGAGAAAAGATTGTGAAAGCTCTCCTGGGTAGAAATGAAAGTTCATATTTCATAGGACTTCACAGAGGAGTCAATAGAAGGAAAACTCCTCTGGGCAGTCAGGTCATAGTTGGTGGGAAGCCTTTCATCTCTTATGAGGATCTGTGATGATGCAAATTACCTTGAAAAAAAGGCAGAAGCAGGATCTCAGGTTTCAGATGGTCACAGTTGCTTCATGCTTGGGAAAATATAAAGATTTCTTTTTTTTTTAAATGAAAGATTTCATTTTAAAAAATTACATTTTTCATACTTAATCAGCTGCATACCTAAGGTATTTTCATGCCCCTTGGATGGAGTTGCGAAAAGTTTACATTAACTAGAAATGTCTTTGATTACTATGTTTATGCTTCTGAACTACATGGGACAATAGTAATCACTAAAGGTATTGGTGAGTTGTTGAGCTATGGGAAAGTTTGTAAAGACTTTGTGAAGTTACTTTATGGGAAAGTTTGTAAAGTTTGTAAAGACTGGGTGCATTGGATGGTTAATAACTTTCTTTGTCTTTCAAGCTAGAATGTTTGGCTCTTCCTTGTGGTCACTACAGCAGAAAAGATACGCCTATGTGTTCTTGCAGAATAAACGGAGTAATATGTGTACACAAATATACATACACAATTAGCTGATGTTAAGAGAATCTTTGCAATTAGAGTATGATCCTACAGTCTTTACTCACTTAAATCAGTGAGGTTTCCCTGAGTAAGGTCTCAACCTATGAGGTCTTCTTGAACTCCTCAAAGAAATCAGCTGCCCTTAAAATTGCAATAGGAAAAAAATAAATACTTCTATCCACAAATGGTCAGAAGATTGTACCCAATTATATCATGAACATGAGGGACTTAGTGGTCTCTTCACAACAATTCCACCTCTTCCAAGCATGTCACACTAGGTAGGGTTTACCTCTCAAGTCTCATTCTCCACAATCTACTGTACATCACCATTTCTTCTGAAATGCTATATGTTGTCAGGTCTTGTTGCAGCCTCCCTCTTTCTCTGGCCCAGGACTCACCTAACCTGACCTTGCTTTCCCAGATACTCCTACTTCTTCTGGTTACTTGTCCAGACCATCTCAGCCTATTTTCACTCAGCTTCTCCTTTACTGATATTACCTTTGCCACACCACACTTCTTACATGATCTTCCTCCTGACTTCACAAATCTGCCTCAGCAACATCATCTCCACAATGCTCAGCATGGACAAGTGTTGTTTTTTTGTTACCCAACTTTCTGATCCACACAACAGCACTTGCCATATAATTGTCTGGTAGATTTTTCCCTTCAGACAACTTGGCATTTTCCTATTACAGATCACTCCACTCACTTCCCTGCATTTTACTCATGCCTTACTTATTCTGCTCCTAATTTTCTTGTCTATCTCTCAGTTTTTGTTTGGTTTGTTTGTTTGGGGTTTTTTTGCCCAATGGACTCTAGATACTTGAAATTGCCCATAGGTAATGTGTACTGGTCCTCCATAGTCACAGATACATTCCCCTCACTATTGCTTGAACATACATTTTCAGGATTTCCACATGTCCAAGTCACTCTCTACCTGTTCTTTGCTTTCTGCAATCAAAACCATATAGTCTGAGAACTTCATGCACCAGGGGATCTCTTTCTAAATGGCCAGTGACATTCCACAGGAATTGGGAGACTTATGGTTCAAGAGACTGAGCTTTCACAAGAGCTGGACTGTAGAACTTACTCCTGCAAGACATAATGCAAGAGATAGTATGATGGTGGAACTTGCTCTGAACTAAATATAAATCTCCTCTCAAGTGTAACTTTTCCTCAATAAATTGTTTACACATGAACATGCATACTCATAACCTTCCTCCTAATCTATAATCTAGCTATTTCTTCTAGAAGTTTTGAAAGTAAGACCGAAAAAGAGAGAGAGAGAGAGAGAGAGAGTGCTATTGCTATAAATGTTTAGGAAGTGCCATTGCAATGGGACTGCTGGATAGATGTATAATGGCATAATTTTTTTAACAGAATCCCCCCCAGTTTCAGCAGGGGCATCTGTTTAACAATCAATTACATGATAAAGTCCTTTGTTTGCAAATGTTGAATTGCAGAAAGAGTTTTGGAAGGCACATACATTTTTTGTGAAAAACTGATCATGATTTAATACTTTTTAATTATCTTAGTATATGAGCAAAAAGTGGTCTCCTAAAGATAAGAAAATGTAGAGTTGGGCAACCAATGTTTTCTTATTAGCTTTGAGAGATGATTTAACACTGTATTCATTAAACATTCATGGCATGATTCTGGCATGGCAGCTCTGAATTATGTTATAACCATTCCCATTGTCATGTGATCATACAGTGCTGTAGTTGCAACCTTTTTTATCGTTTCTACTCTCCAAAACAGAGACCAATATTACTAACAATTTAAAAATAAAAAAAAATTATTAAAAATAAGCTGTCTAAGAAATAGAAGTGAAGAAATACATAGAGACAGTAAATAAGGATTTCATATGTGGAGGTGAAAACAGAATCTGGCATCTTGTATGATGAGGCTGATACATGCCTAGCACCCATACTATCTGTTTATCAATATTATGAGCACTTGAAAAATACTGTGCATCTTTAATCCACTGGCTTTCATTGTCATAAATCTCTGAGTAGTCTTAAATATAACAGGCCTGAATTTTGCTTCTCAGAACTTTCATACATAAGTACTACCAACCCCCAAATATTCAAAAAACAGGAGTTCCCTCACATGCCCCCATCAAATGAGATTTTAAAACTACTATTTTGGGGTTCTTGTAATTGCTTTCTGGTGTTGAAATACTTAGGGTTCAAATTTTTCAAGTTTTTCTTTACAATAAAAAGGACTAGAACATTTTATTAAAATTTGCTTGCTTACTTGTAATAGCTGTTTCTGTTTTAGCCTGATTCCAGCAGGTATGTCTGCATTTAAAACACCAAATATTACAAGACCCAGGCTAGCTACAAATACCAGCACCCTTTAACACCCCTGGCTTCAAGATGAGACTCACACTGGTGTGACAGGAGATTCAGGGTCATTTTATATTTATGAATAGCCTTAATTTTATTTTCTACCAGCATGTTGGAAATATTTTTTTTCATTTCCTCTCTTGAAGTCTCTGTGACACCCAGCCAGTGACTCAGACAGTAAAATTACCACTCCTTTTATCTCTACCGTGTTCCTTTAGCAATTTGATCCTGCATTTTTCATCTTATATGTACATTGGCTGAAAAACCTTAACAATATTATTCAGTAATTCTTAACTATTTTGCTGAGCTACAATGCTGCAATACCTTTCCAAATAATAGCTATGTTTTCTTTAGGTACTTTGTTCCAAGACTTAAAAGTCTTCATATATCTGCAAGTGCCATTTATTAGTCCAAGAACATAATCAATCTAATGCCTCTACTTTATAAGAAATGGATTCTGTATTTTCTGTAATTGAATCTCATCTGCAAACTTTGAAATGTAGCTTTCAATACTATCAGTCATGTCATTTATATAAAATACAGCAACAGAAAGATAGAGGTCAAAAGTTTAGACATCCATCCCGGAGCTAACCTCTTTTTGGGTTAGCAATAATTTGTATTTTCTCCTTCAGTGCCCCTTTAAATACCAGTCTCTGCTGGCCTATTCCAGATTTCTGGGATTTGTATTTTATTGTTTTTGGTTTTATTTAGTTTTATTTTTGTCAACATGTGAAATGCATGCTAAGAGCATAATCAGCTTTTTTCACCTTTTTCAGCTGTGTCTGTAATCTGAAACTAGGGCTTGTCAAATTAAACAGCCCTCATGTTAGCTCATAATGTGTATGCTATACAAAAAAGTAGCACAAATCTTTCATTCCCACCAAAGGAATATATCAACCTTTCAAGTCATGGCCTTCCTGCTCTGACCTATCTACCAAGTGTCAAAGTAATGCTTAGAGAGCTTGTTGCTGCCAAGTTGGACTTTCAAATAGCTTTGCCAGTTACTATAAAAATAGGACTGGAAGAAACTTAAAAAACAGTGCCCTATGAAAGGTCCCTAACTTTGACAAGTATCAGGTTGTTTTAATTAAAGCTGGACCACATCCAGACTGATGAGCTAACTCATGTAGAACTTTTTAGTCATGCTTGTATTGAGATCACCCGTAGGTGCAGCTTATAAACTCATTGTTGAACTAATGGAAATGGGCTCCAAAAGTATTTTATTTACTTTTCTTTTTTTACAAGAAACCTGCAGTAATATGTGTAATGAAGAAATAAGTTGAAAACATATTTGTCAGAAGTATATTTAAAAGCATCTATCTTAGGAGAGAAATTCCAGTACCAGTGCCTGACCTGAAGCCCATTGGGTCAATAGCAATCTTTTCCATGAATTTCAATAGATGAGAGAGGAAAAGTAGTTAAAGAGGGTAATCCTGGTGATGCTTTGTTAACTTAAATATGCATAAAGAAGTTTGGCTAACAAGTTAAACACAACAATTAATCCTCTCAGCTTTTCAATTACTAGTTAAACATATACAGCTATTGTACCTTTGATTGATCTTACCTAAAGATTGTTCTTAATGTTTGAAGGGTCTTATATTTTTATAGCCTGACACTGGGAGAACACTGAAATTGTTTTATTTAGGCCAATGACCCCAGAAGTGGCTCAGTAGGGAACTTTTGTGTCAGCAGGAATATTTAAAGTATGTAATAAATTTAAATAAGATTAATCTTATATCTTAGCTTATATCTTCATATCTAGTACTACAAAGGCACATTTTAAATTAGGTTATTTTTCTTATTAAGGTCAAGTCTTTGGGAACCATATGTATTCCAGTCAATGTCATGCTGGAATATCCATACCCCATAATACTGGAAAACTCTGATTTCAGTTGAGGTGAAGGCAACTGCTAGGCTACTGTAATAAGGAAAAGCATGTACAAAGGAATTTGTTGTTGATTATATTAGTTGAGCTGACCCATCCATGGCAGCCAGAGTTGGCTCTTCCCTCTTTCCCTCTAACTCAGTGCATCTACATGATACTGGGTTGTTTTGAAGTCATCGGTCTGCAGTTTGGATGGTGCACTGAATTTCTGCTGTACTTTATGTATTCTGGGATTTTTCTTGCAGAGCATTGTGGGACTCCTACTAGAAGCCCATGGTATTCTGGGACTTGGCAAATCCCTATGATTTCTCTCCTGGCTTCCCAAGATTGTTCAGTGTTTTGGAAGCCAGTGCCATTTGCAAAATGTTGTCAGCCCACAAGGGGAAAACTGCTGCTTTTTGGGATCCTGGCAGTAACCCTGAGGCCACTACACTTGTGCTTTGTGATTAGGCAGCAGTATGGCTTTGGCTCTGGGAGCAAACCCCTGCCAAACCAGTGTCAGGGGTAGAGAAGGATCAACTTCACATGCAGGTGTGCTTTTTCTGGAGTTGGGAAAGTATAAGAAAGGATAGCAAGGCATCCCTAGGATGGCTTGCAGTGCCCATAGAGCTATGTGCAGAACTCATCCCAGAGCAGCAATAGCAGCACACACCCACACCCACACACAAGGTCCTCCCAGCAGAGAAGTACATTAGCTTTGACTTAGGGTAGCTTGACACCTCTGACAGCTAGCAGCCAAACACCTACTGGGACGCTTTACATTGAGGTGTGTGCTCTGTGTACAAGATGCTAATGCTCAGGAGCATAACGCTTGGCAACATTTGGTTACTGATTAATTTTCACATGGTTCCCAAATTGTATTGGGACCATTGATGGGCCTATTTCCTTATTGTTTGTTACCAACAACAGGCAACAGAATCCATGGGGGACTTTTTGCCCCCAGGATGCTCCAGGTTGGTCACAATAGCAGGATAACCACAGAATACTCCGGAAAAGTGTGTAATGTTGAAATATTCTACTTCCATTTTTGGATTTTTGATTTTTTAATAAGAAATGGGATGTTGGCTTCCAGAACCATTCTGGACATTCATAATGTTTTAATTCCCACTGACAGTCTCAGAAATCCAGTTTATCCTATGCTTCCCTGACTTGCAAAGCCCTTTACTAGATACTTGAAAAAGGAAACTGTGCTATTTAACTATACCACTGAGAGCTGCAGAATGACAAGGGAGTGGGCGTTGGAAGACAGAAAGTGAGATGGTATTGTCTGATGAGACTTTTGGCTAACACTCGATATCTGCCACACATGGTAGCTGCTTGCTGCTGTGTTTGCACAACACCTGTGAGACAAAGGGAGGGAGCTTTGCATGTGTGTGGGAAGCAAAAGTGCAAAGTCTTTTGGAATATTATAAACAGCCAAAGAACCTGTCTGTACAAACCACAGCAAATCATCAGGGGCACAAGACTGGGACTGCTGTGTGCTTCTACTTTGAGGCTCAGAGCCAAGATGTCATTTTATTATGAAGTGTGGCAGGATTTTATTAAATCTGTGTGTAAGGATTTTATGAAATGGCAGTTTGTTTTGACTTTTTTTTAAAAAAAGGTTTGTGCAATGATTTAAAGAAAGGGCATTTTATTAGGTTTATTGGATATGTGTAATTTATGCCTACTGACCTTTTGTCAATAATAACCTTTATTGAACAAATACTGCAAATATTAAAAACCTTCATAACAACACAAAGTTGTAACCACTGCAAGTTGAACCACAACCCGGAACAGTGCAATGTCACCATGCATATGTGGGAAGCACATCTAAAAATGCTGAATGTCCACATTTATGTTATACTGCCTGTAAGCACATACAAGTGTAGGATTTCTGCCTACTGTCCTTGCCTTGGTTTGTAGAACTACAAACAACATAATTTGTCGTTCCAGGGATGAAGATAAGTTCCCTTTGTTCACTGTTTTCATTGTCCCAAGCTGTGGAATAAGGGAGTTCAGCCCCGGTGGCTTGAACTCAGGAAACCATGAATTAATTTCTAGGGGATGGTTGGGTGGGGATTATGGTGCTGAATGGAAACATAGTATTAAGCTGCTTTGTGTACTGTCATAGCAAGTAATTTACTGTCTGGCGCTACTGAGCTGGGTATCTGCTTGGGTTCTGGGAGCTCTCTTCCTCAGGGTCTGCACAGGATATTTGTTTAGGGAAGAGATCCTGGCTTTCTCCGAGAGTCTTAGTGGGGTCTCAGGCCAGGAGGTCCCTTGGATGTTTTCAGTACTTTCATAATACATCAGGTTTTACTAACAGCCTCTCTAGGAAAAACAAGTCCACTCCTGATTTTCAGAACAAGGGCAGGGGCTTGAAATACTGTCTCAGAGGTTCTGTTTCAGTCCATGTTCTTGTATAATCTTATTGGAACCTCTTTCTTCTGTTGCTGCATTGATACTCGTGGTAGGTCTGACCGTTTCTCATCATTTGTTTGTCTTGTACATCTTTGCATACATTGTCTTCTGTCGAGGCAAAATGAAGCTGATTCGTCTCCCTGGATTTCAAGAAAATCAGTGACCCCTGCATGGCCCTAAACAGAGTACCAAGGCCTCACTGCTAAAAGTATGAGAAAGATATGCTCCAGAAATGTGTAGCCACAGATGGTGCACTTCCAGCTATGTGCCAGTATTTAAATGGGGGGTGACATCTGCCAACCTGACCCCAAAACAGTAGAGAGAACATAGGTAAAGAGGCATATTGGTCCTAGTGTGAAGCACAGCAGTTGGAGGCAGCAGTGGGAGGAATGCCAGGGTCAGACAAGTTAATCTGAAATACAGATGCATCAACACAAATCTGTTTCTGCACAAACTCATCCCAAAATGAGTTTAATCCACTTTCGGAAGGGGTTATCCAATTCACAAAAGGTCAGCTGTTAATTTGAAGAGGGACTGTGGATGCAGGGCATTATAATTCAAATAAAAGCAGAAGATAGCATAAATCCCCTCACACTGGTGTAGGCAAGCCCTTATTTTTTCTGTAGAGGCTCTGAGCTAGCATCCAAACTTTGTTAGACACATGCATGTTTTTAGCTGGTACATATTAGCTTCTTTTCTAATTTCCTTAACTTCTACTTGGAAAAGAAACATTCTCATGGACCCAAAGAAATTTTACTAAATCTTCTTCCAGTATATGATCTGCATTTGGGGGTGGAGATGGACCTGAACCAACATCCCATTTCCAAACTTCCTTGAACTTAGAGAGTTACCTGAAATCTGACCCCAGGCCCAGAATAAAAATTTTTACACTTTTGGTTCTATGCTACACCAATCACCACAATGACTAATGCCCCAATCCGGCACTTTGCAGCACATGGATTGAATGCTGTGGCTCTGTAGAGTCCCATTGATTTTGCTGAAGTCAGTGGAGCCCCTCATGGGCCCAGCAGTCTGCCTATGCATGATCAATTGCAGTATTGGGTCTAATTAATTATATTTGTAACTGTCTTTAAAATGCTTAATTTTTTTTAGAAGTTACGTCATTGTTTTAGGAATCAAGTATCTTTATCTAAAAAAGCCCTTCTGTTTGATATATGGTTCAAAAGAGATTATGTTAAACTTTTACAGGTACAATTCATTCAGTCAAGGTTACTTATCACTGTCACACAAGAAAAGGAACAAAATCAAATGAAAATATCAATTTTATAGTTGGAAAATGCCTGTAATTTGTCTTCCTATGATGTGTTGTCATTCATTGTCTAACCTTTGGGAAATCACAGGTACTCTAACAATGTAAGAAGCCAATAAAAAAGAAAATGATTTCAGTGAAATTGTAACTAGGGATATGCAAAACAGAAATGCCCAGGGGTAATAAAAATTACCCACACAAAATGGCTGTAGATGTACTGAGCAGACATATATTCCACAGCATGTTCTATTAACTAATATATATACCTGCTTACCAAGCTGTGGTTTAAAATGACAGCAGGAGAGAGAGTCACAAGAACAGGAGGTCAACCCCAAAGGCAAAGGACTAAGAAGCTGAGTGCTTGATAACTGCTCATATGTCTTCACCTGTCTCACTAGCTGCTTTGTTGCAGCTGCCCTTCTTGATCTTCCCAGTTTCTTTATTGCTGTCTTCTGTAGACTTGGGTCTCAATAATTCCATTCTAGGGCCCAATCCTACTACTGTTGAAATGTCAGCCTGCCTACCCTCCAATTCTGCAGTCTTTCTCATTAGACTTGGTGTACCCACCCAATTGTATTTCCTTTCTCTCTCTTCAATTTACTAAGGTGTCTGCTTCTAAATAATAACTGAGAAGCAGTGTACTTTTTATTGTCACCTGTTGAACTTAGTTACCAATGCTTCAGGGGGCTCCCTATAATACAGACACTCTCTCCAGTTCTGTTTTGTTTAAAGCCATAGCTTTGTGCCATCCCCCATTAATGAACCAAATTACCTATATTTTGACAGAGTCCTTTCTGAGGACTCTGCCAGGGAGCTGTGAAGCACATATCCCAGGCCCTGTGTGTGGGGCCAGTTCTGTATGCACCATGAAGTACGTAAATCAATTTACACCCAGGGGCAGCACCCAGGGCCAGATGACAGAGGTCCCACAGGATGGATCCAGCCACAGGCCACGTCTCTGACACTTCTACCTTGGCTAATCCTTTTGGCATAAATATTCAGGCCAAGAAGCAGGGTAAATAAGCCCATGCTAAACTCTGTGTTACTGCATCCAGACACCTACCAGTACTCCAGCTAGATAGCTTAAAGCTAGCAGAGGTATCTTTGTACTACACTGCAGGCACTTCTGGGACTGCAGTGTAGCTATACTCCCTCAGGGTCTAAATTAATAACAAATTTGCTGATTTTATTCCAGGTGCACCAGATGTTTATATATACAGAGCCAAACAAAAACCACCGACTCAGTTGTTTAATACTGCAGATCTCTACTAAATATTTCCTAAACTTCTGCTGGAAATTTCAGACAAAAGCTTAATCTCTACAGGTTGTCGGAAAACCTGCTTGAAATCAGCCTGTCATCAGTCCTGCCTTGTTTGTATAACTCAGAGATGTGCCCTTCCATGATCACTGGGGGAAATTCAAACTTTGCAAAGCACTTAAAAGAGGATAAATATATGGAATAGATTCAGGGAGAAAGGGGAGCTCCAGGAAGAGTTGTTCCATGGAGATGCCAGTTTTTATCCCTAGAAATCAGGGATGATTCACCCTATCTTTTCTAATCTGTTAACAGCACCAACTGCAGTACTGCTCAGTTACTTGTGGAAGAGAATGGCGGGGCTGCTTCCCAAGGTTGGGGACATGACACATTTAAAATATAATGATTTAATAACAAGTAAAATATCCAAGGATACACAGGGCCAGACCTTAAACAGATAGTGGTCAGCTGACTGAAATATTGGAGCTATGCAGATTTATACTGGTTGAAAATTTGGTTCATAATGAAAACCAACCAAAATACAATAGCTTTGTTTTAAAAAGAGGAGATTTAGCATCAGAGCTGATAGCACAGGCTCTACCTGCTATCTGCATGTAGGTTACATTTATTGGGAACCCAGCCCTTTTCTGCTACTTATCAGCTTTCCAGTTCTGAAAATGTCAGTAAGGACCTACATTATATTCTGAAGCTGAATTCTTTATCTCTGGCTGTCATATGATACCAACTTTGAATAGGAGAATTGTTGCTGTCAGCAGTAATAGCAGCAAAAAAGTTATCACATCTTCTGAAAACAAAAAAATCACCTCTCTAGACAGAATAAAAAGGAAGGACACCAGGCAACTGTTCAAACAGAGCCCCTGCTTACAAACAAACAAAGGCATCTGTCAGGGCTTAAGGTGAAAAATTGGCACAGCTGTGGCACTACATTAGTGAAATTGTATGAACCTTTTTATTTTCAAGGATGGAGACAGATGCCACCTGAAATAGAGGATGCTCAGGAAAATCACATGCACAAAAAATTAAAACCCACAAATAATCTTCCCTTCTACAGCTCATCAGCTCTCTTTAAATGAATATTA
This sequence comes from Alligator mississippiensis, assembly GCF_030867095.1. Taxonomy (NCBI): domain Eukaryota; kingdom Metazoa; phylum Chordata; order Crocodylia; family Alligatoridae; genus Alligator; species Alligator mississippiensis. The sequence continues at coordinate 61,124,745 of NC_081833.1, read as the reverse complement.
CTACTGTCAGTGGAAAACCCTTGAGTCCTGAGAGAAACTGCTCTTACAGTAGTTTAAAGTTACACAACGCTAAAGTGTAAAGTAATGAAATTGAGGAAGAGCCAGGTTTGAAGTAGCTCTTGCTTGGAAATTCCTGCTATGTTTTTGACCAGAACCCTTGAATAACTGAAGATGAGACCAGGACACCGTTCTTATGTCTACTGTGTAGCCCAGGTTAAGGCTAAATTTTGAAGCAATAGACAATGATTTTGGATATTTTATTTTAGAAGCCTACTCTGGATCCCCTTAGGCCTGATTTTGATGTACGTATCCAAGCTGGATTTGTAGGTGCATATGTGCAGAACTCTTTGGCATATGTGTATGCATAGGACTTTGTCTGTGTACCCGAGAGGCATACGTGCAAAATGTACGTACCCACGTCTCATTGTGACTGACTGTCATTGGAACCGGCTGAAAAAGGCCATGCCACTTACTTGCCATGCCTCTTACTTTTCATAGCCAAATCTCACAGAACAGGTCATCTTTGAATAGATATGTGTAAATTTGACCTGTCAGACAAATGCAGGTCAGCCCTTGTTTACATTAAAATATTTTATCATTCTGGGGGCTTTTTTGGATAGTTGTAAGGTAAAAATAATCATTTTTACAGGGCAAACTATAACTGAATTCTGTGATCCAGAAGAATGTCTTTAGCATTGGTATTTTTAGCAGATTTTTACACTGACTCCACCACCATCCAAGCTACCCAGTTAGGGCTTTCCCCAAGGAATAGTCTTTGAATACATGGTACTATAATTGCTTCAACCAAGATGGAATGGTCGCTTCAGTCACAAAATGTATAATATGAATAGACAGCCTTATGAACCAAATGCTTATCGCTTTGTTTTGAAACTGAAGCTAGGAGACAGCTGGGTTAAATTTTCAGGCAGATGAAGAGGGGATTAGATGTGTGAATTACATTAATAAGAAGTTGCATATCTAATCTGCTGCAGTTGGCACTGAAAACTTACCCATGTATTCACTTTGGGGCTGGAGCACTCATGACTTTTGGCCAGGAACGGATGCACCAAGGAGTTCATACACTGTAGCAAATGTGGATCCATGGCAACCAGAGTGTCCTTCTGAAGTCTTAGACCTACTACGGCCACATAATGGAAAAGTGGAAGAAAGCTACAGCAGAAAAATTGTTTCAATCATCAGAAATTTTGAAAAATAGGCTTTTTCCCATAAGGCAGTGACATGTATTTCCTAAGATGGATATTTTGTCTTCATATAAACTGAAGAATTTTTTTAAAAAGAAAATTCTTTCATTTTTCTTTGTAAAGTCTGAAGATTGAAGAATTAAGTTTGAAGCATGTTAAAAGGATTCTGCACAAAATGAACTCTTGAGGATATTTCCAGATGATTAGACTCTTCTAAAATACCAAGATATGTATAGGCAAGAGGCACAGTTTTTCTTCATCAGCAAAGTAAAGAGCTTGATAAACCAGTGGCTTAAAATTTTAATGCAAGTGCTGGGAATGGAAAATAGTTTCCATATAAACAGTAAATAATTAAAGAGCATTTTCTCACGAAAAGTGGGAAATCTGACTTTAAATTAGTATGAAGATATGAATCATGATCTGCAAAAACCTGAAGGCATTAATCTTTTGAGAAAATATTTACATAAGCATATTATAAGCTTGTTTTGGGATTTGTTATGCATTAGTTGGAGTGTATACTAAGCAGCTAGTAATATAAGAAAAATTAAGATATGTAAACATGTATATAACTATGCAGTATGTTGATGGGTTCAGGTGAGTTTGCATTTGCATGGGGAAGTGGCACAGGAAATTTGTTTTGCGCAGTGTAGGCCTGACCATGTATTTACAAGTGCAGGTTACATACACTCATATATAGCACTGAAGGTGCAAGAACCTTTCCCCACATTTCCACTGAACAAAGAATAAGAGAGCAAATAGCATTTCCATCAGCCATCTGCATATTCAGTGTTCTTCCTCCAAAAGGGAGAGCACTGACTTTACATTTTGAAATGGAAAGTGCTAAATAAATGTTGTGTAACATGAAGCAACTTTGCTTTAAAATAATTTACAAATAACTGAAGCCTGCGGTAATAAATAATCCACTTACTGAAACCATTTTTGGGAAAGATCCTGTAAAATGTCATTATAAAAATTAATGCAATGCATTATTTTCAGTTTATTTTGATTTAGAATAAGTAAAAAGTACTTATACCACTCACCAATTATAACATTAAAAACAAAAACACAATACTCTCAGCTCAACACTCCTACCCAGAAGCAAACCATAATGAAATAATACCTACATTTAATACAGTGTTGTTTTTTTTAAGAAATGTAGGGGCATAAAACTCTTAGAAACATAAAAGCACTGCTTGGATTGGAAGTCACAATACTGTACACCATGCAAAGTGGCACAGCCAGATGTAAACTACACTCTCCCCTCAATGGCTTACAGAAGAAACCAATATAACTATGTGAACAAACACATTGAAAATCATTGGAAAGGCTCCTTTCACCACAGCAAAACAACCTATTGCAATACAGAGGACATTGATTTCATGAAAGCTACCCAAAGGTACTAGGGAAATATTACAAAGATCATCTTAATACTCCTTAAAAAAATAAAAGTATTCTGACCAGCTTTGACAGTAGGGTTATGAAATGCTCTATATGAGATAATGTAGTAGAGGGGCAGGTACTCAGATGGTTTAAATTGTTATAACTGCATTGACTTAAATAGACCTGTGACAATTTATACTAGCTGATATATTTCAAAGAGTCCCAACAAGAACAAAAATAAGCATTCAGAAGAAACAATCAATAAAATGAGAAACTACCTCAGAGTCTCAAATCCTTGATAGGCACATTTTGATTATACTAGAATTTCTGAATTTGAAGCAAAAGTCAACAGTGAGAGTAATGAGATAAAGTTAAGTAATGCTTTACCTTTCTTGTCCTTTATAATAATTTAGTTCATAGAGGCTTTGGGAAAATCACATTTTTATTTCACGATCCAAAAGATCAATACAGCACTATAAATTTAAAGCTGGAGGGAAAATTTACTCAAAATTGTTTCATGATGAAAATGCCAAAGGCAGATGCTTTTGTTCCATCAGTTTCTTTGAAGGGGCCTTCTAATCTTCATTCCAAGTTAAAGACTTTACTTGCGGCCACTGTATTAGTCAAAGGTGGAACATTTATATCCCTGTCAGTGATCAAATGTCACAGCTATGTAGATTGTGTATCTGGAAAAAAATCCCATCCTCGTGTAAGAATTTGGATAGCTGTTCTTTAACTAACACGTAACTCCATAAAATGAATCAATGAATCGGTTTCAGATAACACATTTACAAGCTTTAGCCTTTGTTAGGGACTTTAAAAATGTTTTTTTTTTTAAACTTGGACACCTGGATCCCTCTGCCAAAGATGATGTATGACTACAAAAAGATTTCTGGAAGCCCCTCAAAAACAACAGATTTGTTAAGAGTTTGATAAGGGTTTCTGCACTGATACATCAGCATTTTCTTTTATCTCCAGTTTTTTTTTTATTTTATGCTTATGAGGTAATATTTACAGAAACTTTAGAAATTTAGGAAATGAACTGAAACGTTTAATGAACCTACATATAATTTGGTGTCGCCACACAAAAATGTTACCACCAATGAATCTACTGAACATACCTTACCATACAGTAAAACCTGGAAAATAAAATCTACTTCATTCTCAAGGGTTGCATAGTTTTCAAATTGTGAAAGAGAATGAATTACTTTTCTTTTGCTTTTGAATACACTAACAAGAGCTATACATTCACATACTGAGGATGCTCAGATTGTAAGGTAAACACTGTGGTGCTGCTTAGATGGTAATATAAATCCTTTGGTATAAAAACATACATTGTAAGGGCATATAGAAACAAAATACCAATTTATTAGTGCAGGGTCTTATTTGAGTGCAGCATGACCAACTGTTGGGAAAACCTTCCTGTTAATATTCCCACAGGCCCTTTCAATACATATATTGAGAAGAAGACAGAGAGAGCATTTCCTCTAAGATTCATTACTGTTGCCTTACTAGATTGCAGAACAATAGGAGAAATAGTTTCCTAAGATGAAGGATCTGCCAAATAGTTTTTACGTAAGGATATTTGAAGTAGGAGAGTCAAGTGTTTTTGTGTCTTTTATCTTTTTCCTGTTATCATTTGTTCTGGAGCTTAGTCTTTGTCTACTTTTACCCACATAGTTTCTATGAGGGCATTTGGGATCACATTCTGTGATAGCCATGTAAGGATCCATAGATTCTAATGGGTTTCTTTGTGAGATATATTCATTGTTGTGGCAGTGGAGATATGTTGCCAGGCTTTTCATCTAGTGTTAAAGCAGGGTTGTGACCATGTGGTGTTTGTTGGTCAGAAGGAAGTTTGAGTTGGGTGAGTTTTTGAGGTTGTTTGAAAGCCAGGAGCAAGGGGAATGGGGGTTGAGAGTATTTATCTCAAACTTTGATCCTCTTTGAGTATAGGCTGTAACTGGTTGATGATCCTTTTTGTAGGTTACAGTATAGAGAGGTAGTTAGCCGTATTAGGCTGAATTCAGGCAGAAGGCTGGACAGGATAGCACCTCAGAGACTCCCTGGTTCGGAGACGTATACACTTTCAGAGGTGACAGGTTCCAGTGTGGGATGGTATGCATCAACCAAGGGTGTACAGTTAGTGGGGGGTTTCTTTTCACATTGTACTAGATTCTTGTGGGGAATTTAATAAGTGGCTCATTCAAAGATCCTGTCTATTTCTCTGCTGGAGTGTTCTTGCTAGGTAAAGGTCTAAATCTCCCCCAGCTATGCAGTTGATCCAATAAAATATATAATCCAAAAAATCCAACTCTAGCATTTTTCCTGGACTATCACAGCTACAACATTACTCCAACATAGGCAGTTCTGAGGTTGGTGAAGTGTTGCTTCAGAAACATGACTGGCATTGCAACTGATGGGAAGTTTAGATATGCAAAAAATGCTGAAGCAGGCCTTTAACACGAGAGAAAGTTCTTTAAAAGAGGAGATAGAAGTGTTGATGTGACAATAACTGTCAGCTAAATCTAGTTTTAGAGGTAAATAATCTAAAGTGGTTTCTTAGATATCAGGTCTGCCTCTGAATTATCTCATTGCAGATTCAAATGCAATGCAAAGAAAGAATTAAAATAATCCATCTGTGCAATAAAACTGTTCTTGCTCCCTGTCTGGCTGCTAGCATCATTCATGTGGTTGACATTTCAGATTGCTGCCAGTTCAGTCACCCCACAAATGAGTCTCATTTGCACACAATGTAGTGATTTTATTCCCACAGCTTCCAAGCTTAGGATGGAAGGAAGCTTAAAATAAGTATCAAATAATCAAGCAAAATCACAGGACAAGTAATGGGTCTGAAATTAGCAAATCGTATACATAACTAAAGACTGAAGGAATAGACCTTCAATTTCCGTAGAAATTAGGACCAGAAAGGGTCTCATGAAGTCATCTAGGGCAGCCCCTGTTCCAGACAGGACAATCTCTGTTTGAAGATATTGATGGGTTCTTTTAGATGGTTGATGATGCAGAGGAGGCTCTTGAACTAAGAATGACAAGACATTATGGATGGGCAAAGAGATGCAAAAGACGGAGGGGAAGAAATGATTCATGCTAGTCCTGAGAGCTGTAACCCTCTCTTCACTCTCAGAAGTAAAGTGAGCTTCCCATCTCATCCCAATAATAAGCCTCCAGCTTAATCCAAAGACACTGGCACTGCATGGAGGAGAAAGAGCCAAACATTTGCTACTGACTGAATTTAAGACATTCCAGTCTCTTTGCATGCTGAAGGAATTCCCTTGAAATGTGATGTCTTATCCGTTATAATGTAGAATACCATGCCTTATCCAGACTATACCTAGCATGAATTTGAAAGAAATATATTAGGTCTGTCAGCTGGCTGACCCGCAAAATACACTTTGGACTCTCAATTCATTAAAAGATTTCCTGCTAAAGGTCTGTGACCCTTGCATATAAAACCATAACGGGCTGTAATGTGACCACCTGATGTTTCTAGTTTTCCTGATTTACACACTCCTGACCAGACTTTCTAAAATCAATCTTTCCCCGTGATTGCCTTGCAGCGCTCATACAGCTTTTCAGTGCCAGAATTTAGCAAGTAACTGTGCAGTCTTCTCACAGCATCTAGTGGACAACTTGCCTAGCAGTATTGCCAGCACAAGATTTTAATTATGCATATTTGCTATCAAACATGGACTATTTTTTGTAACAAATGCACTGATGTATATCTTTATGTCAATTATTTGGAAAGTGTTGTCTGTAAAAATGTGCCATGTTATTTGCTTTCTGAGTTATAAAATATGAACAATCTCTAGTAAATGACTAGATGCAGAGATGTGATGCTTTTGAATCCCTTGATGTAACATTATTTATATATGTTGCTTTATATTGGTCATTAGGCCAGTCACAATTTCCAATCAGTTACTCTAATGTTAATGGAAAGCTAAAGCTTCCAATTTACTTAATATTTTACAAATTTCATGTTAGAAACACAAGAAATTTGATCGAAATAGTGAGGTTGCTGCTTGAGTTTGCTACAATTATACCAATTTTTTAAGTCGAGCGTTGAGTTAAGTCACTGTAGCCTTAACATGAATAGAAGGAAATTTAACATCCCTCTGCCCTACCCACTGACATAGTGAGGGCGTACTTAGTAATTTTGCAAATATTTTTGCAAGTGTCTTCAAGCAGGTAGAGAGCCTGGCAAACAAATGATTGTGCACTTGTACTAAGTCATTGTTGATTACATTTTGGCTACGTGGGAATTTCATTAGAACAGTGATGATAGAAGTCTTGTTTTAAAAACACAATAGTCTCTTACTTAAATTATTGACCTTTATATTTTTTTTTGTATACAGCATATGACTCATGAGCGAGCTGTTCTGTTGCTATCCGATGGGGGGCACTCATATACATCAACAACTGTCATCTCAAAACAATATATGTTACTATTTTATAGAGGCACAGAGAAGCTAAACAAGTTTTTCAGGTCACACAGCAGCTCTTCTCGTCACACTTTAGTAGTTCATGCCTCTGAGTCTTTTCTTTTGCTGCTATATCACAGACAGTTACCTTGTATGTGAACCCTAGTACAAGAATCATTAATTTCTAGGTGGTTTATAATGTGTTTGAAATGAAAAATCAACAGAAGCTCTGAAGTGGTCGACCTTACTATCTAGGGGGTTGAAAGGAGCAGTGTGGAGCTGTCTCCTAAAGACGGGCATAAGCTTTGACATGCGATGTGGCATCAAGGACTTTGAAGACTGCGCTAAATTAATTCTTAATTTAATAGCACTGAGTAAAGGAATCCCTTAACGTTACAGAGATTAGGATGCTGGGATGCATTCTGATGGCCTTGATGAATGGCTGTTGATTTAGGTGAGCTGTTACAAGAAAGCAGCACCTGTAGAAAGAGTTCAGTATGTTTTACTCCTTCCCTGGTGCATTTCTCGGTGTGGAGATCAATGGTAGGTGCATGTTGGTGTGATGGGATGGATGGTAGGTGCGTTTCTTTATGACAGGCTCAGTGGCAGGTACATGTCTGTGCAAAAGGCTCTGTGGCAGGTGCGTTTCTATGTGAAAGGCTCTGTGGCAGGTGCATTTCTGTGCGAAGGGCTCTATGGCAGACGCAGCCCCTTGAGGCGCAACAACCACGTGCTCCCGAACGTGAGCCCCGCCTGCAGGGGCTTGAAGCAGCCCGAGCTGCTCCGAGGGGCGGGGCTTCGCTTGCCCGAGACCGAGCCCAAGCCCCGCCCCCTCGGCCTTCGGACGCTCCCTTAGGCCGCCGAGCCCCTGAGGCCCACCCCTTATGCTAATGACCTAACGCCCCGCCCCTCGCCCGGCTGAGCGCCCCGTACCGGCGTCCCCCGGCCGCGAGGGGGCGGGGCCTCGCCCTCACTACCCAATGCCGCGCGGCGTGAGCCCGCCCCGGCCCCGCCCCCGCCCTCGCCCTCGCCCCGCGGCTCAGCTGACTGCCCGGTAGTCACATGACAGGCGAAGCCCGGCGCGGCAACATGGCGGCGGCGCAGGGGTAAGCGGGGTCCCAGGCCCTGCGCTGAGGGGAGTCTCCGGGGCCCGGCCCGGCTCGGGCTGGGCGCTGGGGCGGGGGTAGCTCGGGGCTGCGGTCGCGAAGCAACCGGCGCTTGGCACGTTTCTGTAGCGAGGTGAAAACCCTGCTTCCCCCGTCCTCCAGGAGGGGCTCCGCATGTGCCTGGCCGGGGACACGGGGTTGCTGGCCTGTCCCTGGTCTGCTCACGTCTCGGGCCAGAGCATCACTGGGCAGCGTCCGAGGGCCTGTGGGCGCAGCGCGGTGCTGGGCGCAGTGTCCCCTGCGGTGCGCTCGCTCTGAGCCTTCGCCTTTCACGCCTGCTCCAGTTCTGTCTTTTCTGTGTCCCCCAGCAATCAAGTGACCCCCTCAGCAAGGGGATGGGGGCTTCTCGCTTGACACGGTGGGTTTGGCACACATGCTGGAGCAGGGCACTAAAAGGCCTGGGTCATGCGTGTGTGTGCGTGTGTGTGTGTAAACCACAGGCATTTCCCCCCTTCCCCCCACTTTAGCCTCCTAGCTTCTGTAGTTAGTTCCCTTTTACTTGTAATGAAAACCTCTCATCTGTTCCCCTTCAAGTGAATGGTGTTAGAAAACTGGGGGGTTGCCTTCCTCTGTAGCGTGGGGCATGGCCCTGTACCTGGTGTCTCTCAGGTGTATATCAACAGCATTTAACAGAAACAGGACGTTGGCAGCTGTGATTCTCCCACTTTACCTGCGGCAGGTTAGGGTGTTAAGCCTGTGTCGTGTCAGGGTCGATGGTAGACTTACGTAGGGTCTAGATTATGGTTTTCATGGGGCGGCATGGGTAGGGATGATCCTGCCTCAGGCAGAGGGTTGGATTAGATGGTCTCCTTTTCAGCCCCACTTCTCTATGAGGAAGTCAGCGGCAGACTCTGTGCTGCAACTTGGACGGCCTATAGGCAGGAAGATTAGCAAGTCATTGATTTAAGGCGGCTGATGTTTTAGATTATTATCATTAGCAATGAGGAAAACATTCTTGGCTGTTGTTTTACTGTGTGTATTTGCAGCATAGATACACAGTAGCTGCTTTTGCTGTTTCCCTTGGAGAGTTGGTTTTCCCTCTCTCTCACATGGCCATAATACTTGATGTGGAAGTAAATGTTCTTAACAGATATTAACTAGGACTTGTAGTTTATCTCTTTAAAATGTATTGTTAGTGAAGAAAGGTTAATCTGTTCAGAAGTGCTGGCAGTTTACTGGGAAGATAAATGAAAGCAGAGTAGAGAGACACCTTTATAGACTAAAACAGAGATGCTTAAGTTTTTATGAGTCCAGGTTTGCTTCATCAGATGTCTTATGAAGCTTCAATCCCGGCTACTCCATACCAGTGGAATGTTATGCGCGTTTTACAGATAGACAAACTGAAGCACAGGAAGGTTAAAAGACTTGCTGGGAAACAGTGGAAGACCCAGAAATACAATAGGATTCTTGAGTCCTGCTGGGTTTTTTTTATAGGTTTTTTGATATGATCAGATAGATCCAACAGGAACACAATGTAACATTTCTGAAAGTATTCAAACTTCAGATAAGCTTTGAATGTCAGAATGTCTATGATAAAAGAAAGAGGCACTTTTAAAAAAGATTATATCTTCATGTCCTTAGCTGCATTCACTTTCAGTATGGTATTGAGTATAAGGAGCCCTTGTTCTAGTCGCATTTTAAAGTCATGTGTCTTTAGCGATGTGGACTAGGTGAACGTTTACATGTCTCTTGCAATGCATGTGAAACAAATACTTGCAGATTTGGGTTTAGAAATAACAGTAATATTTTAATTTTATGCAAGTATTATATTGCAATAAATATGATCAATGGGATTACTCGCATTTATTTCTTAGATTATAAAATCAACAGAATTACTTGGATGTAAATATTTGTAGGATTAATGGCCAAATTTATCCATGTAACTTTCCAGCTCAGTAGCATATATCAAAAATATCCAATCTTGTCCGGAAATCAACAGTAATTGTAGCATAGCTGGTTTTAGGTCATCACAAAAACAGCTCTTTTGGTTTCTGAGCTGTTTGTGTAAATACGCAAAGATCAAGTGAGTTTCATCTGCTTATGAGGTACCACTTAAGTGATAAGACAGTCAACAGACTGCCATGTCTGGTGTTTCAGGGATGTCAAACTCATCCAACCCATGAGGTGTGCAGGGCTGAGGCTGAAATGGGCTGGGGCCAGTACAATGCGTGTGTGCAAAGCACATGCCAGTGGCACATGGGACCAGTCCACGGTATATATTGCATGGAGCACTTATGCTGGATCAGCCCAGCTTTCTGGCTTCAGTGCACAGGGCCAGTCTGTGGGCCTGATCCAGATAGCCCCTGGATCTAGTGTACAGGACCGGTCCAGTGCAGGCACCGTGTGCAGCATGTGTCCTAGACCAGCCCCACGTGCAGTGTGCTCGCTGGCTCCAGTCCCAGGTGTGTTTTGCTTGTGGTTCACAGGGGCTTGTCAGAGATCCATAGGCAGCACTGTGGGATGACGGGGCTCCACAGGCCAGATTCTCCGTGGCCCCTATCTTTGATACCCCTGCTGTGTCTGAAATTCCTGTTTAGTGTTGCATTCCTAAACACTGCCGACATCACTTTTCAGTGTCACTGCTGTTAATAGAAAATCGGCCCTAAGGGCTAGCTGACTGCTTTCTTGAGGGTTCTTATGTAGCCTGGGTGGGGTGGGGGGAAGTGATGCATTTGAAGGTGGAAAGAAGACGATAGATGGGCATACATGGAGCCTGATTCCACTAATTTGGGCAACACTTTATGGATTCTGCTCCTATTGTGGTCAACGCCTGTCTAGGCTTCTGCAGGGTTGCCTGTTGTTGTGGTACCTAAATGCCCAGAAAAGAACAAACAGAAGGAAGAGGAGAATAAACAAAAAGACCACACCAGGCAACTTGTTCTATAAAAAAAATACAGCCCCTTTCCCACAAAACCAAACTTTTTGCTCTCTATAATTTTCAGCGTGGACATTTGGTATCTTGCCTAGCAAGGTTATGTGAGTTCACGTTGTGCACTCTTTAAAGTGTTCAGGGAAGAATTTGAGCAGCTGAATAGAACTTTGAAAGAACCCCCCCCCCCCCCCCCCCCTTCCTCATCCCCATAAAATGGGCCCAGAGTAATTGCATTTTTTGTATTTTAATGTATTGGCAGACATGTTAGGTTGCTAATAAAGGATGTTTTATTAATAGATTAGACTGAAGTTACCAAGTTTTGTTGTAGCCTGAAGTAGTTATTTCAGTTGGAGTTTGTCCTTGGTAGTCAAAGGTCTGAATGTGATTAAAAAGTTAATCATAATCTCCATTAAGTTTTGAAATGCAATCCTAACAGCGTCCTATCAAGTCCAGGTTGTGGGGATATGTGCTGATGAGGGAGATGATCAAACATTTTTTTTAAACAGCAGATGCAGCATAAAGTCCTCAAGTAAAGATTAATTTTTTTCTTTTATGGGGGAAGTGTGGGCCAAGCTGTGCCAAACACCTGCATTTTTTCTTGTGCTCTGCTATAGTGGCTGCTTTACCACGCCAGCCTATAATGTCATAAAATCATAGAAAATGAGGGTTGGAAAGGACCTCAGAAGGTCATCTAGTTCATCCCCCTGCTACATCATCCCAAGCAAAGCTTTTTCTAGCCAGTCTTAAAAGCCTCCAAGGATGAAGATTCCACCACCTCTCTGGGTAACCTGTTCCAGTGTTTTACTACCAACCTAGTGAGAACATTCTTCCTAATATCTAACCTAAACTTCCCTTGCTGCAGCCTGAGACCATTGTTCCTTGTTTTGTCATCTGCCACCACTGAGAACAGTCCAGCGCCAAACCCCACTTCAGGTACTTGAAGACTGCTATTAAATCCCCTCTCAGTCTTCTCTTCTCCAAAGTAAATAAGCCCAGCTCCCCCAGCCTCTCCTCATCAATCATGTGCCCCAGCCCCTGAATCATTTTTGTTGCCCTCTGCTAGACTCTCTCCAATTTGTCCACTCCCTTTCTGTAGTGGGGGGCCCAAAACTGAACACATTACTCCAGATGTGGCCTCACCGGTGCTGAATAGAGGGGAATAATCACTTCCTTGAACCTACTGGTAACATGCCTACTGATGCAGCCCAGTATGCTGTTGGCCTTCTTTGCAACAAGGGCACACTACTGGCTCATATTCAGTTTATTGTTCTCTGTAACCCCCAGGTCCTCTTCTGCAGAGCTGCTGCTTAGCCAGTCAGCCCCCAGCCTGTACCAGTGCATGGGGTTGTTCCGTCCTAAGTGCAGGACTTTGCACTTGTCCTTGTTAAACCTCACGAGATTTCTTTTGGCCCAGTCTTCCAATTTATCTCAGTCATTCTGAATCCTAGCCCTGCCTTCTGGTGTCATCTGCAAACTTGCTGAGGGTGCACTCTGTGCCATCTTCCATGTCATTGATGCAGACATTGAACAAAACCAGCCCCAGGACTGATGCCTGGGGCACTCGAGCCATTGATTACTACCCTCTGAGCCTGATGCTTCAGCCAGGTTTTTATCCACCTTACTGTCCAGCCCATACTTCTTTGGCTTGCCTGCCAGAATGCTGTGGGACACCATGTGAAAAGCCTTGCTAAAATCAAGGTATACCGCATCCACTGGTCTCCCAGTGTCCACAGAGCAGTCATCTCATCAAAGGCGGCAATCAGGTTGGTCAAGCATGATGTGCCTTCTTTTTCCCTTTGTCCGTATGAATGTGGCTGTATATTCTGGTATAGGAGCATCTGAATAGGTCTCTCTATATGCATGCCCTCTTTTTCCTATTGTGCTGACATCAGGGCAAATGAAATTTATTAGAATCGATGATAGATTATTTTCTTGGTCTGAGTAATCTTGCCTGGACTATGTAAGCTTGTTATATAGCCCAGCATGCATTACTGCAGTATAATACAAAGCAGGCTTTAACCTGAAAAACTAGCCCTTTACTTCTATTTAAAGTTAAAATCTTGTAAATCTTAAAAATGCATCTCGCCAGGATTGTGCAGACTTGCTTTGCCCATTCCTATGGCTGGGATTATTCTACAATGAAAGCTTAGTCTTTTCTACACTTGGGTTAATGTGTCTCACAGCTAGTGAACTGTAAGTCCCTAAACTTATCAATAATCAGGTTTGAGCTTTGTGCATCATGTGCTGAACTCCTAGATAATACTATCCTAAAGTCAGATTAGAGAAGATTTGTATTCTATCTTTCACCTTCTGAAATTATTTACACTGTTATATCAAAGTGTTATAAGCAAGTAAAATAAAAGTATTTTATTAGCTCTCTTATGCTGTGCCTGCAGTAAGAAATCATTTGGCTTAGGTTCCTGATGATAATGTCTTTCCTGAGTTTGTTCTACACAGTTATAAATCAAAGGTTACCTTTCAGACTTGTAATTTTCCATGAAAGCCAGACAATAATTAATACATGAAGGCACATTGCTTTAGTACTCTAAGGTTAACTTGGTTCAATTTTTCTCATCCTAGCAACAGTTCACCATAGGAACAACGTAACTGTATGCACTAGTATCATCTCTCTTAAAAGCATTGTATCTGATAGAAAATGACCTTCCAGCTGCTAAGAAGAATGTCTTCAATAAGCTGACAGGAAAGAGGTTGAACTATATTGAACAAGCTGAACTTAAATCATTGGTTTTTATTGTTAATACTACAGATGAGTGCTGTTGTGAAGCTCAAGATCACTTTTTCTTTATTGTAAATATAAAGTAGATGAATACTACCTCAGATTCTTTTCCTTTTAACTGATGAAATCACTCCTATAGTACACTAAAAGCAACTGCAACCATAATGTCTGGAGCTAAAACTCTAAAATATGTAATTATGGATTCACCACAACTAGATTGAGTCATCACATACACTTATAGGATTTCAAATGCTTGAATTACCTTTGCCTCTTTTGAACAAAAGCAGATCCTCTAGGTAAAATAGTGAGTAGTCAAATAAAAATAATTCATTTAGGCAGTGACATAGTGCAAAGATGTAGTTAAAATCTTATCTAAACCATGATAGATCAACTTTATGCGCAGCCTTGGGGTATAGCCAGGCAGCAGCCCCCACTGCCAGACTGCTGCAGTGGGTAGAGGGTGCAGGGAACTCTGTTAGGGCTGCTTTAGAAGTCCAGCTGGCAGAAGGGGCTAGTATCCCCACATACCAATTGGCCTGGCCCCAGAAGCTCCTGAGAGCAAGTAGGCCCTGCTTGCCACGGCAGGTTTTTATACTGCTTAGATGCTGCCTCCAGGCTCTGGCTCCCCCTGGCTGCAGCTGTGAGAGGAGCTGGGCTGGGTTATTCTGTCCCAAGTGGCACAACTTGCCCCTCACCAAAGTACATGTCTGGGCACGTGCGCCAAGGCAAAAATCCCCAGTTCAAATTTGTGCCGTTCTCATTTTCTTTCTGCGCTTTCTGACTTCTGAAAAATCTTTCTCCTTATTAACATATTGACTTCTCCTTATTTCTGGCAGGTTCTCTGCTTATTCTGCACATTTTGTTTCCTCCTGGTAGGTCTGCGGTCCTTCCCTATCATTTCTTTTCCTTTTGCTTGCGGTGCAGATAGTATCTGTACTTTTGACCTAAACAATTCCACGCCTCTTCAGCAGTTGAGTCCATGAATTCCAGACTTCAGCCGTCCTCTCTTATTTCTTTAGGTTTTTCAAAGTTTGTCCTTCTGAAGTCCAAAGCCCTAGTTTTAGATCCGTTCTTGACTCTCCAGGAATTCAGACTGAATTAAATTCAACTCATGATTGCTTGATCTAAGCTCTTTTTCTTTGGTAGGTGTCCTATAAGATCTCCTTTAGTTGCTAAAACCAAAAAAAATCATCAACAGTATTGCAGTCCACTTTCTTTCCACTCCTTGGCATTTCTTTCTCACAAGCTATGCTCATTTAACTGATTTCTCTCCTGGTATAGGGATTTTATGGAATTTTTCCAACCTTTTTCTTGATTTCATACTTTAAACCACTTATCTGTCATTCTAGCCTTGATCTTGGGAAGCTACTTCTCCCCCTTAAGGGGAGCCTGTTCCTTGTGAAAAGCCATGAATGCTTGTTTGTGGTCAGACCTCCTCAAACCTTTCCAAAAGCACTACTTCTGACAAAGCAGGCTATTGCCTGCTTCTGAACAAATTAGTTTATAAGGTGCCATCCTGCCCTGCCTTCTGCCTGACTTCAGACTAACAGGAGTAACTACCTCTCTTGCTAGTCCCTTAGCCATCTATTGATCTTCCTTATTTTCCTTCTGCCTCCGTTCTTCTTCCTTTGAGACAGGAAGAATCCCGTAGAATAGCATTTGAACTCCAATTTCTGTAAGTGCCTTTTGCAGTCTAATAGCTGTCTTTTGATCTTTCCTAGGGAGTACCTGGCCTTATCCTTGTTTTTCATGTTGGAACAAATCAGTGGATTCTTGCCATGTGCTCCCACCAAGGTTTTCTTGAATTTCAGGGTTATGCTGTTGGCAACAGTGTACACTTCTGGTTTCAGGGAGTTTCCCTACCCCCTTCTCCCTCTCTTGTAACAGCTCTTTCAGCTATATAAACCTGTTTTGTGTTAATCTAACTCTTTGGTCTTTTTTCCTTTCACTCTTCCTTCCATTTCTGTTTACAAATCTGGTCTTTGTTCTCTTTTAATTCCTCCTCTGTCCTTTGGGTCTGGTCACAATTCTGTTTCCTTCTTTGGGCCAGCTTCTTTTCTCTTTTTTCCGTGCCATCCCATCAGTACCTGTTCCCCCACCCCCAGCATGCTAAGTTAACTCCTTGTTTCTTTTTTTCTTCCCTTCCACTAGTTGGTTGCTTTCTTTACCTTGCTTCCGTGGTCACAGGCCTACATGTTTTTTCCCCTCCTTGTCTGAAGGTCTGCTCATCTCATAATCTTTTCTTTGGCTAACGTGTGTGACTGTATTTCTAGCCCTTGGATATTTCACTCTGAACTCCATCATGTGATACTTCATGCATTTAGTAGGTCACTGGTACTTTGGGTTTGAGTCCTGTAGGCCACAAACTTTGGGGACACCAAGCTTCTGGCACTAAACATGGGGACACTAAGCTTCATTTGTGTCCCCTTCTGTCCCCCCCCATTAATTTTCTCTGTGCAAACAGTATGCATGTATCAAAAACATTGTCATTTATGTGTACTTCTGCTATATTTTTCCATTCTGTCACTGGTTGACCTGCTGTAGCTTGCTTTTGATGCTACATAGTATTCGTTAATGTAATTTTGTCAGTATGATCATAACCTTTCTGTTTTTTTTAGCAACTCATTTTTTCCCATCTCCCATTTTTGCTCTGTTATGGCATATCTTTCAGGGCTGAGCGAAACTTTGGTCCCTGATTTGATTTGGCAGAGATTCGGCCCAGTTTGGTGGCTGAATCTCCAAATCCGAATCGAATCAAAGGACCCTGTCATCTCTCTGAATCAGTTCAGAGTGATTCAGAAAGATTTGAAGATTCGGACACAGACACAGCTTTAAATGTGTTTTTTCTATATACCTCAAGGTACCAGGCGGCTTGTGAAGGCTGCGATGCTGGGGTGGATGGAGTGCCCCACAGGACTGTGGGAGGGTAGGGGGGCTCCCCAGCGTGCTCAGCAGCAGACCTGGAAGTGGATCAGAAGCACTTCCAGTCCACTTCTGGGTTTGCTGCCGAGCATGTGGAGGGTCCCCCGCGCTCCTGTGGGATGCTCTGTCTGCCCCAGCAGTGCAGCATTCACAAGCTGTGCCTGGTACCTCAAGGTATGTAGACAATACTGTTAAAGCTGTGTCTATCACCGAATCGCTGATTCTCTGAATTGGCATCGAATCTTCAGATTCGCATTCGCTAAATAGAATCAAGGACAGTGATCTGAATCAACTAATTGAATCACTGTCCTCAATTTGGGGCAGATTTGGGGCGCATACCCCTAATATCTTTGCAGCCTGACATAGTCATTTTGTGCATCTCTTTTTTTTTAATTCTAGTTTGTTCAATAGTTTATTTAACTAACTTATGTGACATTTTATGGACTAAAACTGAAGTCATTTGTACCCGCTGTTACATTTACTGTTCATATGACTACAGTTTTTTTTTATTATTTCAGTCTTCTTTTCCTAACTGCCACGTGTAGTAGTGAGTAGAGAGAGAGAGATCCACTCATGACTTCTATAGCCAAATGAATGTATTACAGACTAATCTTAAACATGATTTAACTTTTCCTCTCTGTGTTTATTTAAAATATCCCAGTGTCCCTCACTGATATTTCTAGTGTGTTATCTTGTGACAGTAACTGATTTTTTTTAAAACACCTTTTCTAGACCCTGTTTTTGGCTGGGAAAAGAAACTTTGCAAGTGCCAGTAGCACTCTTTGCCCAGAACAGAAAGCGACTGTGTGATCGACTGAGGCAGAATAAGGATGTCCAGAAGAATTCCATTGTCCTGTTGCAGGGTGGAGAGGACGCCCAGAGATACTGTACTGATACTGGCATTGTCTTCCGCCAGGTGAGATTTAGGTTTTATATACAGAAACAAAACCTTGACCCATGCTTTATCTCAGCTGTTCATTTTGCCTCTTCATTTAACTTTTCCTCCCCTTATTTCAGAAGTACATTTCCCTTAGATTGTTTTACTCCACCCTTCTTTAAAGAGTTTTGCTCCCATGTTGTTTCTGGTAGAAGGTTATTGACTAAATTCTGAATTAACATGTTTTTGATGTTGGTTCTCTGCGACTTGAGGCTGTTCTCTTCATGTTGAGCATAGAGAGCCTATTTCTTTTGATAGCTTATGTACTCTCTCTTTTCATGTTACCCAGCTTGGCCACAGACCTGGTTGAGATCTCTAGGGATGACCACATTAGGGATACTCAGTAATAATACTGAACTTAGTCTGAGGACAAACAGCACAATTTCTAACTTAGACCTTTTGTCCGTCCTGGGTCATAGAAACTTTAGTCTTCTGACTGTGACCCTAGCATTTTATTATGGGTGTAAATTCTAATGAAGCCTTCTTACTGCTGCTGACATTTAAAGATAATCTAACTAATAGAGGTGTGCAAAATGGGCCGTATTTCATTTGGATTTGGCCCAAATTGGGGGACAGTGATTCGATTCGTTGATTCAGATCATTGTCCCAATTCGATTCGGCCGAATCTGAAGGTTTGATGCTGATTTGGAGAATCCGTGATTCAGCCATAGACACAGCTTTAAATGTTTTTTTTCTACATACCGTGAGTTACCAGGCACGGCTTGTGAACGCTGAGATGGTGGGGTGGATGGAGCGTCCCACAGGAGTGTGGGGGTCCCCGCATGCTTGGTGGGAGACCCCCGCCCCTGCGCCTCCGGCTTGGCGATTTGGCTGACGGGGGACCCTGGGTGCCCCCCCAGACCCAGGAGCCACCAGTTGCCAAGCTGGGCAGCGGGGGAAAGGTCCTCTGCACGCTCTGTGGCAGACCCGGAAGTGGACCGAAAGTCCACTTTCAGGTCCGCCACTGAGTGCGCTGTGGACAGCCCCATGTTCCTATGGGATGCTCCATCTGTTTCAGCATCGCAGCATTCATGAGCCACCTGGTACCATGAGGTACGTAGAAAAAACATTTAAAGCTGTGTTTATATCCGAATCATCGAATCTTTGTGATTCGATTCAGAGAGATTAAAGGATTGATTGATTTGATTTGGATTTGGAGATTCAGCCGCTGAATTGGGCCGAATGTCTGCTGCCGAATCTCCACCAAATCGAATCAGTGACCAAAGTTTCGCATGGCCCTAGTAACTACCTACCAGTATATACTCATTTATGTAATTCTAAAGTTAGAATTTACTACAAATGGTTGTGTCTACACAAGACATTTAATGTGGAGTTGCCTAATTAGCTCGTGGTAAAGTTTCAACATCTATGTGTGTGGCCCTGTTAGGATGCAGGAAACCAATTAACTTTGCTATAGGTTAGTACTCGTAAATACAAGTACTGCACTGTGGCAGCATTCTTTAGTGCACAGCAAACGCATGTGTAGATGCTGACAGGGCTGGCTGGGGGAATGAGGGTGCTTCATTGCAGGGAGCTGCTTGCTGGCCAGCCCCCCATTGGAGCACCCTTGTACCACAGCCAGCCCCTCGGTAGGATGTTGACTGGGGATGGAGCAACCTTGGGCTGAGATACTGACTCCCTGGGCTCTCTGCCAGCAACCCAGCTCAACATGGTGTGGTTCTGGGCGCATGTGTAAATGTGGCACCCAGGAGCAATAAACTCTGGTGCAATATGTGCCGGATTTTGTGTCGCACAAATTTCATGTGTAGGTGCGCTCAGTATCTTTCAAAATTGACTTCCAGAAGCATCTTTATAGTTCTTTGCCTCAGGCCGCAACCATATCACTAGTTAATTTTCTGCTGATCACATCGTGGCTAGTCCTCAGAAGGAGTTCAACATAATTGAATGATTTCAGTTAGAATTTAAGCTTAGTAGGTTATCTTGCTACAGGCTACTATCTTCTGCTTTGTCAGTTATCAAATGAGGTCTAGAGTGCTGCTTCAGTTTATTCTGTGAACCAAACTGAACTTTCACATGTTACAGAGAAAGGAAGAAAAATGGCCCTTATCCTTCCATTGTGACAGCAGGTTTGTTAGCTGGCTGTCCCCTTGTTTTTTAGGGGATGATGCATAGTTCTTATAAGGTTTTACTATCCTTTCCTTTCTCTTCCTCACCATTTTTGCCATTTCTCTTTGCCTCCTCTCCAAGTTCTGTTCATTTCTTTTCCAATGCAAAATAACTTGACTCAAGGGTCTTGGTCACCTGTGCTACATTTTTTTTTATTGCTGCCTCCTCCTTTCCAAGGAAACTTGCTCTGCTCCTCTCTCTCTTTTGTCTAAAACTCTGCTTCACCTTAAGGCTATGCCCAGAAGGCATAATAAGCCTGTTGTTTTTGCTTTAGTTTGTCTTTTTCCCCACCTCATCTGACTATTTCATTTTGTTGTCCTTATGTTTGTATCACTGAGAAAATAATCACCGTCTGAAGTATTGTGTAATCTGAAAAAGGAAAACAGGTTCCATAGCAAAAGTAATTTAATTTAAGTTACAGTATTTGTTGAAATATAAAATGGGGTCCCTGTCCCCCAATCAGCATGGGGAATAACAACCCTGGTTTTATTACCATACCAAAGAACATTTTATTACATACCAGAAAATCCCATTAAATACATTATGTATCATTAAACTGCTGCTAGAAGCAGCATGTGCTCAGTCATGGAAACCAACTATGAACTTGACTAAATAGAACCCACACTGAGCATGCCTGTAGAACACATGGCTCGTGTTGGACAACCATACTGATGGGAACCTAACACAAGGGGCAGGCTTTGTGGCCTCAGCAGGGCCTAGCAGGCCTGCAGTTTTCACCCGTCTCTGCCCCAAGACAGATACAGTCCCACAGGAACCCATGACACAAGTTTTGCCTGTCAGCAGCTACAGTTGCAGGGCCCCAGAACCCAGAAGCCCCTGCACCTATCTCCTTGACAGCTAGCAGGCTTCAGCAGGGGCTGGCAGGTCTGCAGCTTTCACCCTGCTGTGGCTTAACACACACTGTCACCCATGTCACGAGTTTTGCTTGTACGCAGCTTGAGGCACAGTTTCCCCTAAACCCCTGCACCTATCTCCTTGAAACGTGGCAGGCTTTGTTGCCTCAGCAGGGGCTAGCATGCCTGCAGTTTTGACCCCACCGTGGCTTAACACATACATGTGACATGGATTTTACTTTCAAGACTTTGGGGTGTGGTTTCCCCAAACCCCCTGCACTTATCTCCTTAAAACTTGTCAGGCTTCATGCCCTTAGAAGGGGCTACCATTCCTGCAAGATTCATCCAAATCGGGCCAGAAATAACAACGTTTTATAGGCTGTTTCGATCTTCCCCATTATAGCCCGTGGGCAAAACTTTGAAACAGTGAACCTGTTTCGATGGTTACAGGGGTGGGCAAATGAGAATAGGATGGGATTCAATACTGACAAGTGCAGGATGCTGCACTTGGGCAGTAAGAACCAGCAGCATACCTATAGGCTGGGGAACTCTCTTCTTGAAAGCACAGTGGCAGAAAGAGATCTTGGAGTCATTATCAATTCCAAAATGAACATGGGCCGCCAATGCGAGGACACGGTGAGTAGGGCTAACTGCACCTTGCCATGCATCCACAGATGCATCACAAGCAGGGCCAAGGAGGTGATCCTCCCCCTCTATGCGACATTGGTCAGGCCGCAGTTGGATTACTGCGTCCAGTTCTGGGTGCTGTACTTCAGGAGGGATGTGGACAGCATTCCGAGGGTCCAAAGGAGGGCCACTTGTATGATCTGGGGACAGCAGGGTAGACCCTACAAGGAGAGGCTATGGGACCTTAACCTGTTCAGCCTTCACAAGAGAAGGCTGAGAGGGGACCTGGTGGCTGTCTATAAACTTACTAAGGGGGACCAGCGGGGAATGGGAGAGACCTTGTTCCCCCGAGCGCCTCCCGGAGTAACAAGGAATAATGGCTGTAAGTTGTTAGAGAGTAGGTTCAGACTAGACATCAGGAGGCACTACTTCACGGTCAGGGCAGCTAGGATCTGTAACCAACTTCCAAGGGAAGTAGTACTGGCTCCTACCTTGGGGGTCTTTAAGAGGAGGCTTGATGATTACCTAACTGGGGTCATTTGAGCCCAGTTTTCTCTCCTGCCCAGGGCAGGGGGTCGGACTAGAAGATCTGCAAGGTCCCTTCCGACCCTGTATCTATGAATCTATGTTTCGAATCGAAACAAAATTGAAATGGAACGCAGTCCCATCGAAATATCAAAACACTGGTTGAAACAGAACGCTGCCATTTCGCACAGCCTTACTGAACAGGACCTTTCTTTCCCGTTTTGCAATGATTACTGTTTCTTCACTAGCCTTAATTGTCTGACAAACTTTACTATAGATGAGAGGCTCTGTTGCCCCCTCTCTCAGCCTGTTGCATGTGATTATTGTGACTCTGCCCTCCAAGGGGTGGACCTGGACCAGGCAGCCCCATGCCTCACCTGCATATAAATTTTTGGAGGGGCTAATTAGCATGTGAATCCTTTGGGGATATCTGGAGTATACACACATACTGAGGAATACTGGGCTGTGGGGTCACCCTGGCTTGAAATGCTATTGACTGGCAGAGCCCAGTGAACTATTCTGAGCCATTTGGCTCTGGACTGGTATCATGCACAGTTGGCACTATGTGTAAGCAGGTATAAAAGTGTGCATATGGAGTACCTGTGCTGAAACTTGTAGCAGTTTACAACAAGTTAACATGAACAATTCTTGGTGATCTAAGGCTATAGGTACTCATAGCAATTTGCATATATGCACAATACAAATTACTGTATGTATGTTTATTCAAAGTCAATTGTTTTTGATCCCTTGTTTAAAATTAAGAAGTTTTCCTGTTTAAAGTGTGGGGGGGAATGGGGCACGGGGTAGGCAATTCCCGCAGTTTTGTGTCTGCCCCTGAGTCTGAGTTGTGGGCAGAATTATACCCACAGCTGCCTTCTGTCCCACCTGTGCTTGCCGTCTGCAGCTTCTGCCCTCTGCACAGGGCAAGGCCCCCGCACCAGCCACTATTTTCCCTGCTGTAGCAGTTGGAGGGGGGAGGATTTTAAGACAACCCTCTGATAATTAGATTCTATATTTGAAAAATTGGAACAGATTTATACATTTTCCATATATAGAATCTAAATTATTGGGGTGGTCATCTTATATTAGGGTTATCTTTTATATTCAAGTAAATACAATATCATTAATCAATTATTGGCACTGTGCTGCATTCCATTAGTGTCTTGAGGGCTGGAGAAGTGAGGAATTTATTCTGTAATGATTTTTTTTTGTACTTTATTTAGGAATCGTATTTTCATTGGACTTTTGGAGTGACTGAAGCAGACTGCTATGGAGCAGTTGATGTTGATACTGGAAGATCGATTCTATTTGTCCCCAAACTCCCTGAAAGCTACGCAGTTTGGATGGGAAAGTAAGGCATTGCTCCCCCTTCCCTCAATATAGACCATTTATATCACAATTTTGATGCATCTGTTAACTGTATGCATAATGTAATCAGTTGATACCTCAGGTTTTGAGGTGATTTTAACAATAGCAAGAAGTGCTGGATTAACCACAGTGAAGATGTGAAATCTTCTGTTTAGTCACAGAACTAGGAATGTATGCAGCATGCATTTTTAGGCTGCCCTGATTTAACTCAGCCCTGACTTGGAGGGACCTATCCTAATAGTGAAGAGGTAGCCCAGTATCTACCTTAACCTGTTTTTTAGATTCCAAGCAGAGATTACCAGCAAAGAAATCGTTTGCAATGACATGCTGTCTGAAGCATGATTTTTGAGAAGAATGGAGATAAGTTGAAAGAAGCTTATTTCATGTGTACCCAGTACATATAAGTAATCAGAATATTTAATCGCTTAGGATGTTATATTGTTCGAGATGAAAAAAAATTAAATGGATGTATAATCTCTGATGATGCTGGCTGAGTCATTAATTTATCATGTGATCTTTGGTAAATTACTTGATCTGCTTGCATTTATAAAACTCGGTATAGAAGAATTCCAAGTGAAAACTGCATTGTGAAGTTTCCTGTATAACATATGTATGTAAGTACCTGCTGTCATGAAGAGCTGAGCAGTTTCTCTGTGGATTGCCTTGAGGCTTGTGAGCAGCTCACAGGATCAGACCGTAAATTATAATTATGATGTGTGTCTGACATTCCTGTCATTTAAAGGCTGCCTCACCCATGCCTCCTTTTTTGAATGTAGAGATTCAGGACTAAGTGGGGATGTGGTAACTTTTCTGTTCTTTACTACTTTTAAGCATGGTGGCAGAATATACCTTAACCTCCCCTACGTTTTAAAAAAAAATATAGCTCTGTCAACCTGTGTAAATGACTGAATTATCTTTTATGACTTACGTGTGACTCGGTTTCCCCACTCAATTATGTACTGCTGCCTGCCTGAAGGCATAGAATTAAATCAAAAGAGGCTGTAAAGAGTTTGCTGAAGAAACCAGGCAAGAAACCTGAAATTGTGGTTTATATAAGGGGTATGTATCCCCCTCACATACAACAGCTAGGTTTATAGCACTGAAGAGAAAATCCTCATCTGCAAACCTGGTAGGAGGCTGTTTGGTCAATACTGAGAAAAAGGAATGGAAAGCTACTCATTTGTCTAAGCATTGGACTGAGGGACAGAGCAGGTATTGGAGTGAAAGAGGAAAGGTTGCCCAAGGTGTCAGTGGAAAAGCTGATATGCCAGAAGGGATGCAGTCAAAGGCAGAGAGGCCCATGCTCTGAAACCAGTGCAGGCACTTTCTCCCAACTCACTAATAGGAAATAAGCAGCTTTTCCCTGAGTTATGGATAGAGAGTATGGGTAATTAGGTCTGGGTTAGGCAAGAACATGTACATTGTAAGATGCTTCTCAGCATACTTTGTAAGGCCCTAAAAAGGGAGAAGTGCGCAGGCAGCCCAGGAGCTATCACAAGATCAATGCTAGGCATTTTACTAAAATGACTGATGCAATTCAGAAGTACTACATGTACATCTGTACATGTGCCTTGCATGTATGCGCGCACACACATTTCTAGTGCTAATTCCCACTTGTAGGATATGTAGTGCTTCTAAGTTGCATCTTTCATTTTTGTTAAATGCTTAGCATTGTTCTTGTCATAGTTGGTACTAATATAGTTAATATTAACACGCAGTACTAATTCCCACTAGAGTCTACAGCAGTTTGTTAGAGGAGATTGGCAAGTGGATCTTCCATTCTTCCACCCTTGCTATCCTAGTAACATGGGAGCTGTTACACTTGAGATCCTTGGACCGATACTCTTCAATGTCTTCATCAGCGACTTGGACGAGGGAGTGAAATGTACTCTGTCCAAGTTTGCAGATGACACAAAGCTATGGGGAGAAGTGGACACGCCGGAGGGCAGGGAACAGCTGCAAGCAGACCTGGACAGGTTGGACAAGTGGGCAGAAAACAATAGAATGCAGTTCAACAAGGAGAAATGCAAAGTGCTTCACCTTGGGAGGAAAAATGTCCAGCACACCTACAGCCTAGGGAATGACCTGCTGGGTGGCACAGAAGTGGAAAGGGATCTTGGAGTCCTAGTGGACTCCAAGATGAACGTGAGTCGTCAGTGTGACGAAGCCATCAGAAAAGCCAATGGCACTTTATCATGCATCAGCAGATGCATGATGAAGAGATCCAAGGAGGTGATACTTCCCCTCTATCGGGCGCTGGTCAGACCGCAGTTGAAGTACTGCGTGCAATTCTGGGCGCCGCACTTCAAGAGGGATGCGGATAACCTGGAGAGAGTCCAGAGAAGGGCCACTCGCATGGTTAAGGTCTTGCAGACCAAGCCCTACGAGGAGAGACTAGAGAAACTGGACCTTTTCAGCCTCCGCAAGAGAAGGTTGAGAGGCAACTTTGTGGCTGCCTATAAGTTCATCACGGGGGCACAGAAGGGAATTGGTGAGGTTTTATTCACCAAGGCGCCCTCGGGGGTTACAAGAAATAATGGCCACAAGCTAGCAGAGAGCAGATTTAGATTGGACATTAGGAAGAACTTCTTCACAGTTCGAGTGGCCAAGGTCTGGAATGGGCTCCCAAGGGAGGTGGTGCTCTCCCCTCCCCTGGGGGTCTTCAAGAGGAGGTTAGATGAGCATCTAGCTGGGGTCATCTAGACCCAGCACTCTTTCCTGCCTATGCAGGGGGTCGGACTCGATGATCTATTGAGGTCCCTTCCGACCCTAACATCTATGAATCTATGAAAGTCCAGATGCTTCAGAAAGCATGTGGGGGAAATTGTGTCTGTTCCCATCCTGATTTCTCATAGGTAAGGCTTATCTTAAATCTGAAGCATGAAGATTAATATTTCCCTTGTTTTTCCAGTATTGGTAACTGTGAAAACTGGGTTGTCTTGATCGCCATATTAATGTCTGATTCTGTTGTGAATCTTGCTGAGCTAGGAGTTTGGGAGTCCTTTTTCAAGAGTCTTAAATATTCTGGACTAAGGGCTACCAGTCCTTCCATTAGTTCATTTAATGCATAGGTCAGTAAAGCATAAAATTGCAAAGCTTTTTATTTTAGAGCATAACAATGCAGTGCTCTCTGGGTAAACCTTTGCAGACTTCTTTAAATGTTACTTAGGTGTTACAAACCCCCAGGCTTACCATGAGTGTGCTTGGAAGTGTGGGGATGCTGAAAATGCTAATGCTGACATTTGCTTACAAGTCTGTCTCCTTGGATCTCATCCTAAATGGTGCTCAATGAGCACTCAAATTCATCTAGGCTCTTCCCCCCTGCTCCCTGTGAGGGATTTCTGCATGTTAAAGAATCTAGAGCACTTTCAGCTAACTTCCTTCTTGAGTCCTGTTTTGAATTGTAATTGCACCCATAATGTGCTCAGTTGCAAATATTTGGTCATCCATAAAACAGTCCTGTAGATCTCCATGGTGCTTGATTGGAAGGGGGTGGAGTGGAGGGTAACACCCATTTTTCTGTTTTTAATACTTTGGGGTTCTTGCTTTGAGCCCACTATATCTTTTCAGTTTGAACATTAAGATGTTATATTTGCAATATCTTTGCCAAGTAGGAAATATCCCTGTTTTGTACATGGGCTGTAAAGATGCAGAGCGAGACCCTGAGCCTTCAGTAACATAGGAAAATGCTTCTTATTATTTGCATGAATAGGCCTGTGGGAGTCAGTTGGGTTACTCATTCTTAAAGAGAGGGGTGGGGGAAGGAAGTTTGCAGGTCAAAGTCAGAAAAGAAAGGTTTCTGCAGATCAAGTACTTGAATCCAGGTATTCTGCATCTCAGACCAGTTGCAGAACCAAGAAGCCTTTAGGAGACTAAGCTTTTCATTCTTTCTTGTGTAAAGGCATAAGCACCTGTCTTTCCAAGTTCAGTCATAGTAATTAATGTTTCTAGTAAAAAGTGCTCAAAACTTACAGCACTTGGTGTAGTGGCGCATTTATATTCATTTATTTTTTTTCAGAATCTTAATAATATTTAGACTAAGTCTGAGAAGTTGTAATTTTTTTGGCCTCTAATGTTTACAATCTAGAATTGATTCTGATTTAATATTTTGAGCTCTGAGGGTATAGCATTTTTAATTGGAGCTATTACTTTTATTTTAATGCTAATTTTGAGAAAAAGAATATAGTTGCAGCCAATTCCATATGCTAAACTGTGTCAGACCATATGGCAGGGCATGGCTGCTGTCTTCTGAGAGAGTTTTATGTGTATTATTGTCTTAGAGCTACCTTGGAACTGAAATTGTTTATGATCATTTTAGAGTCGGAATACTATTATCTGAAATGTTAACATTAAAAAGATGCGCATGTTCAGCAAGGTGTTAGATTCTCCTTTAACTATCATATGTATGACATAAACCTTGTTCCCTAGCATTGGTTATTTGCTTGTTTGAAGGCAAAGGTTTTCCATCTTTTCCTTGATTTTTTTTTTTAAAATTTAATTTTGTATTCTTTTAATTCAGATTAGCTGTTTCCTTTCCGTGCTGATCATGAGTGTCTATGAAAAGAAAAGGTATTAATCTGTATCCATCTCTCATGTTGTGCTGCTGCAGAAAGTAGTATTCATTGCAACACGCAGAGTGCAGCTGCCTCAGTCTAATGTTGTGAATTCTCATTATCAGTTGTTTGCTGAATTATAGATTTCTTAAATAAGATATTTTTATAAAAGTTTATTGTAATTATCCTCCCTGGCAGAGTACAATTGAGTATTTATTTTTATCAACGCATCTTTTTGTTCTCTAGATTCTTCTCCCTACCCCGTCTGGATCCTGTTTGATTCTTGTTTTCGTTTCTGGCAGCCACTGTCATGTACCTTTTCTACTTGTCAGAAGGGTGGATGAATAACTCATTTGTGAGTCAGTAGCAGTTCTGCTTCATAAGCTAGTTGGCAGGGGGTACTGCACAGTGCTAGGGGTTGTGTTCTTTCCCTAAAGACTCAATTTTAAGTCAAAATTAGCATTGAAAGAGAAACAGCAAATGAGTTTGCCTTGTATCCTGTTTTGTTTATCTACTGCGATTTGCCTTGAAAGTGCTCTTCTACGTGCATTTGAAAGGTACTATCAACCCCTTGATGAGGCCTGTCATTTAACATCAGAGAAATGTAAATCCTTTTCACCTTTGTATAATCCTCTGTAGTCTGGGGTCTTAAATATATCAGTAACATTTAGTGTCCTAGTCCATAGTGGAAAGTGCTTTTAATTTGTCTCATGATGCATTGCCTTTTATATAAGACAGGTTTGAAGTTCTCTACTGTATTGAGACAGAAATGTGTGGAGTGTGTGAATCTTAATAGCGCCTTAAAATTCATACAGAACATTTGTATCGGCTACTATGCAGTTCTTTTGTTTACCGGGCAAGTTTTTGTTGTTTGTAATGTTATGTACAACTGTTGCCCTTGTGTGGCTTTTTCACAAGTTTGAAGCTATTAAATCCCGTCTTGCTATACATTTAAGAAAATCTACATTAAGATCTGTAAGGTAAAATTTACTCTGTGGACAGATAGGCAAGGGAGAAGAAGTTATCTTGCAAAATGAAGCTCTTATGCTTTTTTTTTCCTCTTGTTTTTGGCCAAAAACAATAGTATTTAAGACAGAATTTGCTTACAGATGGACAGTTAGTTTACAAATGGAATCATGAATATTATAATTACCCTAATATCACCAGCTGCAATCTTTTTCCATCCACTGTTTTGCTGCTTTTCAAGCTAGTGAGCTTTCTGGTTGCTAATGCAATATCAATTAACTGTTGAAATATTGATGCAGAACTTTAATGGATGCTTTCTAACATTATCCTGATGCAGGACTTAAAATATAGTGAGTGGGACATTAAGTACAAAAATGGGATGCAGGCAGGGGTGGGGATGATAGAGTTCAGTTTCATAAGTTAAAGACCTTGAGGAGGCAAAAGGTAATGCTTGAATATCAGCGGGGTGATAGAGGTAGCATGCTACTTCGGTGAAGCAGAGGTGACTGGAGTCTGGCTGAAACTAGAACAATAAAGTGATGTCTCGGGAAGGGTGAATGCTAATGAGGGTTTGTGAAAGATGCTTTTGCTAACAGAGTACGGACATCTGTGGCACTTTTGACAGTGTGAGTTTTGGCTATCAAGTAAGTACCCAAGCTACTAGGCAGACTTGTACAATGAGGTTTTACTGCTGTCTACTTGAGTTAGTGCAGGCCTAGCTATATAAAGTCTGAGGAAGGATTCTTATTAGTTGCTGTTTGTATTGGGAATGAGAACAGAAGCCAGTGTTGGGATATGGCACAATTTTGTGGTGGTTTCAAGAAGGACCTGTGGATTCACTGCTGTCTAAAGTGACTGCATATATATGGTAATTAGGTTGTCAGATCGTGAGCATGTCCTAGCACCAGGATGGGCTGTTCCTTAGTTGAAGGACCTGTCCCAGCAATCCACTGAGGAGTGCTATTTTATATCGTGCCATTGATTCCACTGCCTTGTTGTCTTGTGGGGGGAGAGTTTCCCAGGATGTCTTTATATGAGTAACTTGTTTTTGTAATCTCTGATTTGAACAGGGTATTTTCAAAATTTCAAGCACAATACATGGCTGTAAGCATTTTTGAATGTGGAAATGTATTGGTATATCTCTTAGTCAAGTTTGTGGTGCAAAGCTGTTAGGTGTTTTTTATATACTTAGGAAGAATTAAGTTGATATAATTGCATATCTTTCACAGAGACTTCAATTTTACTAATTAATGCTGCACCTGCCATTTACCTCTCCTTAATTATAAATGACAGAACTAGTCAGTGTGCTGATTAAAGCTATTTTGTAAAGTAAAACATACTGTACAGCAGCTGCTTTGTGTGGAGCACATGCCAAAATAACTTAATTGCCTTGCCATATATAAAGAACGGTTTTCATGAAAACAAACATTTTAACTCTTTCATGTTTTCACTGAAGAAATAGATATTAAAAGGAGTCTGAGCAAATATTTATATACAGTTTTGCATGACTTTTTTGGAAACGATAAAATACTATTTTATCTTTTAATGTCTGAAGTGTTAATCTATTCAGGCACTCCATTTTAAATAACAACTTCATGAAAAAGCTGTCTTTGACTGGTAGCTATCTTTATTCCTAATTATGCTGCAGCATTATGTGTAAGCTTCAAAACTGTACAGTGTCAATCCTTGTAGTGTCTAGCAAACACATGAACATCACTTTACTATTATGACTTTCTACATTGGGAGCCTAAGTTGTAACTGATTTTCAGAAATGCTAGGTACCTACAGCAGCTTCTGCAGATTTCATAGACATTAGGGGTTGGAAGGGACCTCATGAGATCGAGTCCAGTCCCCCTGTATATGATACCCCATAACTCCATGCATACAGCCAATGGCAGATGAAAGAATAGGACTGTTCTCTCCCTGACTCTTACTAGTATAGAAGCTGTGACACCCCTCCCCTTGGTGCTGATTGGCAGAAAGGCCCCAGTAGGCTGGGGGGAAGTGAGGGGGCAACCACCATCTTGTCTACTGCCCTTCATGTCACCCCACCAGCTGGCAACTTCCCTTCCCAGCAGCAAGGACTGCTGGCTTCCATTGGGGAGCCAGCATTTTATATGTATTAAGTTGTTTTTTATTGCTGATTTTGTAGATTTTGCAGACAATTCCGGATTTCAGTTTCCATGAAATCTGCAAAACCGCAAATTAAGTCGGTCCCTACTGATAAATATACTTATATTAACTAAATTACCAAGATAAAAACAGAAGAACACAACACCACATTTTCCAGTGGCCACTTCTTCTATACTGTTCATATCATTTTAACAGGAAATACACAATTTTGCAAGTTACAAGTCTTATCAGAACCTCACCCATTTCTCCCTCCACCCTAGAAACCATTTGAAAAAGTAATGTTACAGCTTCTATATGGGTAAGGGTCAGCGAGAGACCCGAGTCCTATTCTCTCATCTGCCATTTGCTGTATGCATAGAGTTCATAGATTCATAGATGTTAGGGTCGGAAGGGACCTCAATAGATCATCGAGTCCGACCCCCAAGGGCAGGCGGCCTACAGCACCCGGGATTCCCAGGCGGTCTCCCATCCAGGTACTAGCCGGGCCTGGGACTGCTTAAGCTTCCGAGATCGGACGGGATTGGGTGCGATCAGCCCGGTCTGGCCGTAGGGGTATCATTTGCAGAAGCTGCTGTAGGTGCCTAGAATTTCTGGGAGCCCAAGTTGTGACTGATTTTTCAATGTTTTAACCAGTGTAGAAAGTCATAACAGTAAAGTGATGTGCTTGTTATACTTTACAAGGATTAATATTGCAGAGAGATGCCTGCCTGCCTGCATCTTATTTAGTCTAAAAAGTCTAAATAATAGTCTTATTTAGTCTACATCTCCCTTGCCTCCTGCTAGACCTGTAGTGCCAAGGTAAGCGTCCTTAATCCCTCCCCCC
This sequence comes from Alligator mississippiensis, assembly GCF_030867095.1. Taxonomy (NCBI): domain Eukaryota; kingdom Metazoa; phylum Chordata; order Crocodylia; family Alligatoridae; genus Alligator; species Alligator mississippiensis. The sequence goes on along the minus strand of NC_081833.1, from coordinate 61,093,114 downwards.
ACCCCCCAGTATTCCTTATTTTATATTGTGAGAAGTAAGGATTTCTTAGGGTCATATCTTTTATTGGGCCAGCTATGTAGTTGGAATAATTAGACAAGCTTTTTGAATTCAAGACCTTCTTCTTCAGGTCACTTTTATATTGGAATTCACAACACTAGCAGGAATATCTGGTGCAGTGCACTGAACTAATCACATTTCAGTTGTATCTGTGAGTCCTGGGTTTTTTTGCGGAAGCATGCCATCTGGTTTTATTCAAGGATGTAAAGGCTGTTTATTTGGAAGGTCAGTTTCAGACAAAGAAATGCCTAGAGGAGATTTTATGAGTGCTCCAGCAAGACTCGGCACTACCACCACTCTTTCACAAAAGGCCTTCCCGCTGTTTGCTTAGTGTTGTCTGTTTGCAAAATTTAAATGTAAAAAATCTTAAATGGTAAGCCCTTGCTTTGAGGTGGTTATGTATATGCACTCTTGAAGGAAAAGTACAATCAAATCTATATAGTAGTATATCACTGGCTGTATTGCTCCATTTTTCTCAGTTGCTGCTCATTGCCTACCTTTTCTTATATTCTTTTCCCCACTTGTCTTACAGCAAACTTGAGACTTTCCCATACTGAGAGGGAGAGAGATCTAAAATACTCCTTAGGATAATGCTTCCTAAAAGGCCATAATCTAGGTAGATAAATAGGGGAAATCAGATTGTTTGGGTGAAGAGGAGAAAATATAGAGTAACAGGCAAACCTAGTGGGGAAAAAACAGATGAGATCCAAAGTGGGTAACAAGGCAGAAATATTCTCTTAATTCATTGTATTCCCCCTCTAGTCCTTACATTTTTAAATATCTGAACTTTAACTTTTTCTTCTGTTCCTTGAATATCAGAGTTCTGTGATCTCCTGAATTGGGAAGGCATCATGGTTCAGTGGAAAGGGCTTTGGGCTAGGAGGTGTAGATGGTGGTTTTGTTCCCTGCTTAGTGACTTATTGTGCAGCTTTGGGCAGGTCACTTCAACCTCTGTGCCTTGGATTTCTGGTATGTAAAATGTGGATGATATTTGTCTTTCTTCTCAAGCTCTTTTTTATTTCTTGTAAATCTCTGTCAAAATGTCTAGTGCTATTTCTTTGTATACCAGCACCATGGAAGATGGCAGAAATGGATCCATCTTCTTTGACAACTCTAGAAGTTGCTGTGATACACTGTTGGTGTGGTATGCTGAAATGTGGTGGGGGTTGTGGGGAGATGCTTTTCTAAATAGAATCTGAAGAGCGGTGTTACGCTTCTCTGAAGTCAGTCAGACATTGGTCTCAAACAAATCTAAACAGACTGTATTAAGCCACAGGCAGTTCCTCTGAGGTTCCAGCGTTTCATAAATACCCTGGAGCTAAGAAGTGATAAGTTTTAACTTTTTGTTTTATCTATTTCTGAACGATGCACAGATGTCCCGAACTGATGGGCCCCTATTGTGTATTATTCTGCTATAGTTTCATATCCGTCAAACAATTATCGCATTATAGAATTTGGTCAGTCGTTATGACCAGTGTGAGGTGTGAAAGGCTCCTTTAATGAATTGTTTCTAATTCCTTGTGTTGCACAGTCTACCACGTCCATAAATTGTTTATAGACTTGTATTATATTTATAGATGTTATAGAATTTTAGAGTCAGAAGGGACCTCAGTAGATCATTGAGTCCAATCCCCTGCCCTGCTGACCCCAGCTAGGTGCTTGTCCAGTCGTCTCTTAAAGACCCCCAAGGTACGGGAGAATACCACCTCCCTTGGAAGCCCGTTTCAGATTTTTGGCAGCCCTCACCATAAAGACATTTTTCCTAATGTCCAATCTATATCTGCTCTCCATCAGTTTATGGCCGTTGTTCCTAGTAACCCCAAGGGGTGCCCTGGTAAACAGAGTGTCCCTATTCCTTTCTGTTGTCCCCCTCATCCCGTCCCCTGCCTCCAAATTTGTAGACTGCCACAAGATCCCCTTACAGCCTCCTTTTACTGAGGCTGAAGAGATTCAGGTCCCTCAATCTCTCCTTGTAGGACCTTATCTGCAGGCCCTTAACCATACGACTGGCCCTCCTCTGGACCCTCTCAAGGTTATCCACATCCCTCTTGAAGTGCAGCGCCCAGAACTGGATGTAACACTCTAGCTGCGGTCTTACCAATGCCGCATAAAGGGGAAGTATCACCTCCCTGGACCTGTTTGGGATGCACCTTCTAATTTTAAGTAATGTATTTATGTGATCTAAGAGTCCTGTATTCTCTGTCACTTCTTACATGTATCTGGGTTCAGCCATAAGACCTGGCTACACTTGCAAATTTGATTACTTTGCCTTTTTTAGTCAGAAGCATCAGGCTGAACATTTGCCTATCAATTCAGTTCCTCTTTGAGTCCATTTTGTTTATTGGCTTCTCAAAATCACACTTCTTGTGGAGTATATCAAAGCAACAGGCGAAAACAGCTTTCTTACATGCACATTTGTTAATCTTTCATGGCTTAAAACAAATGTAAAGAAATTGAGAGAGCTCATTTTTTACTGCTAATCAGTAGCTCGGGTCTGAGCCCATTTAAGTTATTTTATGTTCTGTATCTACTGGCTTTTTCTCTCTTGTTTATAAAAGTGAAATTCCTTTTGGATGCAGAGGTGATTGCTTCCCCTCTTTTTTTTTTTCTCATTTGACAAGGTCAAGAATGTTTTCTGTATCTTGCAAAACCTCCCATGTTGTTTTTCTAGCAGTTCTTGACACCCTCTTGTTTGGTTAACATTTTGCCATCTGTTAACCTGATGAAATTGTAAAGAACAGGGAGTTTATTGGTGAATTTCTCTTGACAACATTAAAGTGTCCTTCTTTCCTCTCTACTTGCTTCAGTTCTATGTAGTTTGTTTTGTTTCTGTTCAGCTTGTTTAATCATCACTAACCTTTTGATTTCTTTTTTTCCCTGTGCAATTTCATTGTAATTTCCACCTGAGTTTAGATGCATTCTGTATAAAGGATGAGAAAGCTGTAGTTTTGGCCATTTGGAGTGTAATTTTCAGAAAGCTAAACTTGGGCAATTTGAATTCAGTGTTCACAGTGTGTTTGTGTGAGCACGGCTCTGCACAGTAGGAATGGCAGTTGCCACTTGACTAGTTTTAATGACTTCCTCACCTATACGGTTGTAATTGCCAGTACTGCATGAAGACACAATAGGTGGGCTTGTATATGCACATAAGTTGCTTATTAGAAATCCACCCCTTCAAGACCTACCGAACTAATAATAAAATGAACATTTACATTGTGTTGCTCTAAAATGAAAGGGTGTAGCATTTACTGCATCCAGTTTAAGGGTAGACTGCTTAAAGTACGTTGCCTGTCTCTAGACGGGGAGAGGGTGCATGCAGCAGTTCACTGCTCCTGGGAGCGATCTTGGTATAAGTAGCAACAGGTGGGATAGGAGGGGGGTTGATGGTTCTGTTCGGGGGATGTTGCCTGGTTGAGGTGGGGAGGAGGGTAGGGGTTGGAGGGCTAAAAATAACCCACTCAGGGTCAAGAGGTGGGATTAGCACAGTCTCAGGGCTGGTGCGAGTGTCCTGGGGCTGTGCTGTAAATATATGCAGGTGTTCATGAGATCGGATTTACCCTTTCTGATTGGCCAGTTTAACCCCTTGGAACACCTACACAGATGGGCATTTAGATCAGTCTAACCTTGGTTATTAAATGTAATGCCTGTATGTATCCAAAGTGAATTTGGAGTGGGTGTAGGGGCTTTGTCGAATACAATAATGCATAGTTCTCCTTCAGGCAGAAATGTTCTTGTTCCTGTATCCCTTCTAGCTTTAGCTCTCCTGTGTCGAAGCTTTCTGAATTCTCTTGTTCTCATTAGAGGGTTGAGAGCTTCCATACATTCTTATTTAATGAAGACCATAAGGTACGTAAGAGGTGCAGGACCTTTTAAGAAACTACTTTCAGATTGCTCTGCTTTGAAAAACTTGCATAGCCCTCTTTACACTTTATTTTAGTAGATAGGTATCTATTCTGCTTTTAGCTCCTGCTTCATTAATCTTATTTATAATTGCTACTTGTAATATCATCACTTTTTGATAATGCTGAGGCTAACCTGCAGTAAGTTGGTGGACAGGGCTTATGGATCTGCATTTTAATCACATTAAACCAGTCTTTAGTATGGCATGTCTTGCCTGGCATCAGAACTTATTGTCTTTCTCCCTGACACTAATAGAATCTCAAAATGGCTGCTGACTTTCATTTAGAAGGTATTACCAAACCTTTTTTAAAGTAAATTGAATGAATGACAATGGTATTTTTAGCTGAAGACAGACTTCAGCGATTGGAAATTGCAGGTGGCTCTTATTATTTGGCCCTATTGCATATTCAGTAAGCATGCGGGTGGCCAGACAGCCTGGAATATTTTGTTGTTGTCCATGTTGTGTGGTATTAATGTAATGTCTTCCTTTCACAGGAGACCCGTTATCTGATATTTGAGCTTGCTTTAGTATGTATCTGTTGCTTTCTTTAGAGACATAGTAGTGCAGTAAGCCCACAGTTCTCTGTGCATAATTGTAGTATACAAACAAGACCAGCTGAAATGGCAACACAGACTTCTGTATAACCATCAGGCTACCTACTGGTTGGTTATACGATGGTCTTAAATCACTAAGATATAAATTAACTTTCTTGCATCAAGTCTTTGACCTTTACGTTTTGTACAAAATGATTGATACTTCTTATAAACATAAAAACGCAATGTTTTCCACACTGACGCTTCTCACCTGTGTCGCAGGTCAACAAGAGAATGTAACTGATAGGATATGCTAAATGTACCTGAATGGATTGGGAAGTTCAAGACCAAAGAATAGCATGGGATCAAAGAGGGGAAAGAAAGAAGGCTGGCTGAGTTATAATTTATGCTACTCCTATTACTGCTAGGTAGAAGTGGTAGAATTGTTCATAATAATGCATTAAAGGGAGAAGTATTTAGTAAATATTTTTGTTCTGTACTGGTGGGGGGGGGCGAGAGGAGGGAGCCAGATAATGAACTCATATCACATGATTATGACAACCCTTTCCATTCCTATAGTAATAGGTGAGCTGGAATACTACTGCTTCTAAAATTAGATGCTTTAAAATCAGCAGTTGTGGATAACTTGTGTTCAAGAGCTTTAAAAGAATTGGCCAAGGAACTCTCTGGACTGCCAGTACTAATTTTTCAGTACCTCTTTGGACACTGGGGGCGTTTTAAGAAAGCCAGAAGAAATCCAGTCTTTTAAAAAATGTGAAGGAGGCAAAGTGGGTAATTGTAGGCCTGTCAGTCTAATGCTGATCCTGAGCAAAATAACAGAACTGCTGCTATGGGACTCTTATTAATAAAGCATTAAAAGAGGGAGCAATAAGTAATGCCAGTAAACATGGGTTTATGGGAAGTGGATTCTGTCAAACTAACTTGATAGTGCTTTTTTAAAAAGTGAGATTGCAAACTTAGTTAATAAAGGCAGTAGTGTTGATGTATTATGCTTTGACTTTGGTAAAGCATTTGACTTGTTATTGCACTAAGGAAGTGAGCTGATACAGATTTTAACATACTGTACATTAAAGGGATTAAAATTGGCGGATGTTAGTAATGGCACAAGGGTGCTTTTATGGTATTGAACAGTGCTCATCAGTACTTGTCCCTGCATACTTAATACCTTCATCAATGACTTAAATATCAAACTCATCCAGGCTGGATCTGGGCTGTGGGGCTCCACCATCAGGGTAGATAAGCAGCTGAACATGAGCTCCTGTGGCCACAAGCTGAGGTTATTGGTAACTTGAAGACAGTTCAGAGAAGATCCAGAACAGCATTAAAGTATTGGAAAATGTACCTTATAGGTAGTGTCCCATGTTTTCAGTTTTTATTTTCAAAAACACATCTGGGAATCTTTCAGGGTTTATTTTCCAAACATAAAAAACAGATTGAAAATTGGGATAAAAGGAAGAAAAGAAAAATTGGTTTAAATTGGGGAAAATAATAATACGTTCCTATGCTGGGGAGGGAGGGAGGGAGTAAGGCTGGGACTAGGGAAGGGGTGGGGGGAGAGGCATGGTGCAGCCTGTTGGCCGCTTCCAGGGCTGCAGCAGGGAGCAAAGCGGAGGGAACTGTCAGTGGGTGCACGGCGTGGCTCTTGCTGCTATGTGCACCCAAGAAGGCTGCAAGCTGGGGGACTGTGCTGGGCTATTCCCGGCGGGGCGCGTGGCCCCAGATCTGTGTGCAGGACAAAAGCAGGCTGCTGCTGCAGGCTGGGGCTGGCAGTGGCACTTCCTGGTGCTCGTGGTGAATGGCAGCCTGCTTTCCTCTGGTGTGCAGATCTGGGGGCATGTGCCCCCTGGGAAGAGCCCGGTGCAGCCCCCCAGCCCTCCCAGGGTGCACGTAGCAGAAAGAGCTGTGCCCCACACCCACACTGACTTACAGTTCCTTCTGCAGCTGGCATTGGATGTTCCCAGGGCCCCTGCAATGGGGGCTGGGGTGAGTGGAAACAAGCAGAGCCCAATGGGGCACGAGGCATGGCGTAGTTTGTCCCCACTCACCACAGCCCCTGCTGCAGTGGCCTCGGGAGTGGCCAACATTAGCTGCCTGCAGCTGCTGGGCTGTGCTGTGCCCTGAACCCCACAAGGCTCTGCTTGTCCCTACTCACCCCAGCCCCTGGGCTGCACCATACCGTGATGCAGGCAGCTGGTGTCAGCTGCTCCGGGGACCACTGCAGCAGTGGCTGGGGTGAGTGGGAACAAACAGAGCCCCAGGGGGCACTGGGTGCAGTGCAGCTGGTTCCCGCTCACCCCAGCCCCTGCTGCAGTGGCCCTGGGAGCAGCTGGAGCCAGCGGCCTGCAGCTGCTGCGTAATGCTGCACCCTGAACCCCCTGGGGCTCTGCTTGTCCCCACTCACCCCATCCGCTGCTGCAGTAGCCCCAGGAGCAGCCCCTGGCCAGAAACCTGCGTTTCAGGTAACCGGCACTTTTAACGTACTGGCACCCCTAGCCCTTCCCCACTTGGGCTGGTTAACGGAGGTGTTACTGTACCTGGTAAAATTAAGTGAGCTGAAAAATGCATGTAAATCAGTAAAAACCAAATAACTTCAATAAAAACCCTAGGGAATTTATTGGTAAAAATTTGAAAACGTCAAGCACTACTTATAGGCTAAGGACAGACATTACACATAAACTGGTTTAAGTGATCAGAAACAGATTTAAACCTGTAACAGAACAGAAGTTCAGTGCATATAAACCAGTTTGAAAATGGCTGAAACTGGTTTAAGATAAACCTGGTTGAATGTAGTATCAGAATTAACTGATTTGGGTCAAACTGTTTATATAGTGTCTGTCCCAGACCCCTTCCTGGTTCAAGTTAAATCAGAGTTGCCCAGCATCCCAGATGCTCTGTAGCCCTGGGCTGGGCTGGGCTGTCTGCTCCAGTGAACAGGGCTAGTCCTGCCCCTCTGCTCCCTGGCCAGAGCTCTGGTGGAGACTGCAGGCATAGCAGGGACTGCCTGGCTTTCCCCTGTTCCACACCCCCTCTCCCCCCTTGCTGCTCGCTCCTTGCTGCTCAAGCATGTATGCCCCCATCCCTTCCTCCCTCCCTCCCTCCCATTTTTACTTAAAATTGCCAATTGCTCAAATCAAGAGTGAGACCCTTTATAAAGGGGGATGAGGCAAAATGCTGCATTTATTGATTATATGAAGCAGATACATACGTTTGGACACGCCAGTCATACAAGCAGACACACAAGCATACATACAAACAGACATAGACAGACATGTAGACAAAACCACTCTAATAAGATGTTATAGTTACCAGCAGAGGTTGTTTAATGTTAGCACTGGGTGGCCAGCCCAGGCTTATTGAGGGTGATGAGAGCAGGGGTGAACAGATGTACCTGTGCTCCAGAAGGTTGCAGAGAGTGGATTCCCTCATCATGGCTTGTCTGCATCTCACTTTTATAGGGATTTCAAGACTTTGTTCAGCATTGGGGTTTTTCCATGCTCAGTTTTTAATTAGAGGTTGTTTCTTATCCATCTTCTGGTTATCTCAACTTGAAGTCATTCCAATAAAGTTGGTGTCTCAGAGTTGGTATTTCAGTCTTGAAGCATTGTGTAGTTGGTATCTCTGCCTTGAAGCATTGTGTAGTTCAAATGGCAGGATATGCAAAATTCCTTCTTCTCACTATCTTCTTTGCACCTGATCACAGACGAGTTCTTCAGCCATTCATTAATTAGCTTAATTCGTTTATTGTCTGGTAACTCATAATTTAGTGCCTTGTTGCGTACACAGTCGGTTAAATCTTCGTCTGTTTTCATGCAAATAGTTACCATTTTTTCACCATTCACCCTCTCACACAGATACTCACGTACATAGGGCATACAAAGTTCATTTACTCATGTCAAGCAGGGAACAAGCACAAAATGGAGTTTTAGTTGTTCATAAAAGACAAAAAATAAAGCTAAAACAATCACAGAGGTTTATCAATTCAATACTATTATCATTTAAGCATAATAACTAATTTGCAAAAAAATCATACTACACCATATCCCACAGCATGTGGTATGCTAACTAATGCTGAGAGGTGTGTGTGTGTGTATCTCCAATTTGACTGGGATACGACAAAGGCAGACAGGACAGTGTCTGCTTAGGGCTTTTTGGAGCTAATCAACAGGTCAGCTCCTGGCTGGATATCTTGATATTGAAGCTAGACATGTTCAAATTAAAAATCAGATGCATATTTTTAATAATAAGGTAAATTAGGCATTGGAACAACTTTTAAGCGTTGCAGTAAATTTTCTATCTCTAGCAGTTTTTAACTAGTTCAGACGAATTAATTCAGTGAAAACCTTTAGTCTATGCCACATAGGAGGTCAGACTAGATGATTTATCTCAGGCGCAACGTGTAGGGGGTGCATGCAGGTGCACCCCCTGAGTGTGGTGGCGTGCTACCAACATCGCTGGCGGTGTCTGCAAACGGTCCGTGATCCCTGCTGGCCGCTGCTGTCTGCAGGAGCTACCTTGCCCCCCCCCCCCCCCCGCCCCCCCCAAACTCAGCTGCTGGGGGCATGAGGCGTTCATGATTTCTCTGGTCCCTTCTGGTCTTTTAAACTTTGAATCTACTGTAAATATCATTATTATGCATGCAGAATATATGTGAAAATAACATTAAAGGCAAGACAAACTGACAGAGTAAGACAGCCCCTGCTGAGGCTTTTTGCAACACCTTGGAATTTAATGGCATTTTAGTTGTATGTTGCAGACTAGTGCAGTTTTTTGTGGCTCTTTACATTTTAATAAGAGTCCCAAAAGGTTAAAGTTGTGCTTAACCCCTCCCCCCAACATCTCTGTATAATTTACAGTAACAAAATAAATGCTGTCTGCAGATTTAGCTTTGTAGAATTCATGCAAAGATCTTGGATTTCAAGCTTGTGTCTTTGCTTTCCAAATGCAAGTGGTCTTGCATAACATGCCTGTAATTGTTGGCACACTGACTGCTTTAAGTGGGATTTGAACAATGTCTGCAGAGATACTATTAGAATAAATATTTCAATTTTATAGGATAAACTTGGACATACAATGTATTCCAACTCTTATGTAGTATCTATACTGTATTTATAGTTGGCATCCTTGTCCGGGATATGCAGTTGTGTTCAGTGCTCAAAATGACTATCGCTTACTTTGAATGAGGACACACAATGGCAATTACTCTGTTTTTACCTATATCATGATCTGAGTTATAAGTGATACAGTGACACTTAGCACTGCATGAACAATTGGTTTTTTAGTGTCTGAATGGTAGAAACTATTGTTAGTCTGTAAAGTATTTAGACAGGAATAATAGGGATTATTACAAATTAAAGATTCTCTCCTTTCAATCTGTAATACCAGATTTAATTATTTTTTTTAAGCTTTTAATTTAGCCTGCTGGTGAGCTGCTTTTATAGCTGACTTTTTATTGTAGGGTAACCTGGCATATGTGGCTGACAAGGTGACATTTAAATGACTTTTCTGTAATTAGCATTAAAATCCTGGAAAAATTAACTACTATTCCAACTTTTTTTATCTCTGCCCTTTGGAAAAAAACCGTATTCAAAATGTCAGAGGGGGAACCTGCAACTTGCCATTTTTTTTAAATTAAGGTGCTGTTTGGCAGAAAGCATTTGAAATTGGCTCTAGGTGACATTATTCACTTGGTAAGTGAAAACTATTTTAACAGATTAAATATTTTTTCCAATCAGAAATATGATCACTTTTTATTAATTAATACAAACTAGTAGATACAAATAATAAACAACAATAAATATTGTGTTAGTGTTTGGTGTGAGATAAATGAAATACAAAAACTTACAAAGAAGGTATTAATTTAATCTTAGAATGATCCACTGTAAAAAGCTGTCCTTAAATAATTATTAATAAAAATATTAAGTCAGATGTGAAAAAACACTCATCAGAAGCAGTAGTTGTTCCCATAGTGAAGATTGTTTGAAACCGGTTTTTCCAAATAAGAGGAAAAAAATCATTGTTAAAGGTACCAAACATTTATAAATTGGCTTAGATATCTGCATTTCATTCAGGAGTAGCTGTAACCTGTTATATTCTATTCACAAATTATGCTTAGCATTAACCACTTATTTGGATGTGTCAGATTCTGGGTATGTACGGACATTACGCTTAGACTTAGAACTTTACATAAGTTTGGGGAGGTTAGATTGGGCAAAAAATGCCTGGCTTGATTAATGTAGTTCACTTAAGGAGGTATACTATGCAGATTAGACTAACCTATGCCTGATCTAAATGAACATGTGTACGTGTGCCCCCTTGTACACCCCTGCTCTCCTCCTGACCAGGCTGTTTTTATCCCATTGATTTCCCTCCCCTTCTTCACTCGCCATGGACCAACTAGTCCCCACCACAATTTCACCTCCCCTTCCCCCCAGCCCAGCTGATTTAGATTCTGTTGGTCCCAGCATGGCTTCTGGCACCAGCAGATGTATACATAAGGGAGGATCTGATCTATGATCATCACTCAGCTTAAAGCAAGTCACACGATCATAGATCAGATCCTGCGAACATGTGCATGTGTACTCCTGTGCAATGTAGTCAACTATACCTTTAAATTGTTTTTAGTTAATCCTGGTGTTTAGGATTAAAAATGCAGAACTGCTAGTGAAAGTGTTAAGATAATGTTTGTCTATATCCATAATATTGCTATGTAAATAATTTTTAAAAGAAGTTCAGCATATTTGTAGATGTACTGTAAGAGTTATTTTACTAAAGGTCTTATGGAAGCATAGACTAGAGACTACGTAGTCCAAGGGATTGTGCTGACTTTGGCCAAGTTGGGAATAATGCAGTGGTGAAATGAAGGCTCCCAGTTAGGTCAGTGACAAAAATCTTCCTGGACTTCAGTGAGGTTGGGATTTCATATCATGTGTCTTGATGCTGACTCTGCCCTTATTCCTATACCATCTATAAAGGTTAATCTAGTTGGGTTGAACAAGAAGTTTTGACATTTATATTGAATTATGCTCTCTAGTCAAATTCTTAGATTTTAGTAGATTCCAGATGCCAGTGCTCTCCATCTAAACCTTTGGTGGTGGTTTCTGTGGGTGAGCTGTCATTGACAGAAACCATCATTTGACTAAGAGTTTCTTGTAACCTATAATCTGATCTAATATTTTTGTGCCTGAAATTCTTATTTAAAAAAAAAAAAAGAAAGTGTTGTTTCTCACCATTTATTTTCTGTTTGGTCTCTCAGCTCGTTTTTGGGTAAACTAGAATCACTGGCTCTTATGTTTGTATTTATGAATTTCATGGTATTTTATATTTTTCATAAAGTCCTAGCTATTGAAATCAAGATACTTTGTCAATTTGCATTTTCAGGAGGTTTCCAGAACTCATATTTTTAATCTATTCTTTGCAACCACAGCCAGACACACACTCTGACTCACAAATTGAAGGCAAATAAAAAGGATACACAGTCTGTTGTTTTAAAAAAATCTCATTATTTTTAAAGTAGTTGCATGAGTCTTGCTGTTCCGCCTTTGAATGCAGCAGATTGAGATTCTAGTTGTTTCAGAGTCCTTATCTGTTTCTCCAGTGCAAAAGTTGGGTCATATTTTTGTTCTAATGATGGTTTTGAGAATCAGAATTCTTTGGGCATTGGACATTTCATATTAAATGGATAGCACATATTCAGTGAAACACGAAGTACACCTGCATAACCAAAAACGCCTTGTAGCTAATGAGCATTTGGCACTTTTTGACTGGCAAATGTACTTGACCTTTGAGTTCCTGCCTCAAATGTGCATATTTTCATAGGCTAGTTTAAATTGTGAAACTCATAGATTTAGCACTTCATTTGCGATATCATCAGAAATAATTAAAGAAATTTAAGAACGTGTTTCTATCCAGAACAAAAGCAAATTCGAAACTGTTCAGGAATTGTGGCAAAGGGGTTTCAGCTGAGTATCACGTGGGTAGGAATAGGAAGTGGGGTGGCAGGGTGTGAGAGATGGCTTAAGTCAAGCTGGAAGAGAGCGTGTGTGAAAGTGGAGTATCATTCTCCATTTGTTTCTGGAGAAATGGATTCCAAGCTTGGAGAATAAGCTTTTGGGCAGGGCACCAGCCAAAAGAGCCTTAGGACTGTCAGGCAAACTCTGCCTCTTCATTTCTCTGTTCCAGAAAGCAAGACTTAAGTATATTCTTGTCAATAAACAGAATTGCAGTAAAGATACCAGACTCCATCAGTGTTTCTTCTGCTGAGTCTGAGATTCAGTTTTTTGGCTACCTGCCCAGTCACAAGAGTTAAACAACATGATCTGTTAGTCACACTTCCAGTTGTTTGGAGTCACTGTTGCCACTATATGTTATTACACAAGATCAGCTTTTTTTTGGTTAAATGTTGAAACTTCCTTTGAATAAGACTAAGCATACTAAATTGTACACATCCCATTTGTCTCTAAACTGAGCTGCTGAGTTATAGGTAGGGGAGTTTTATAATGTCTAGGCCTTTGTTAGTGGTTCAAAAAATTGCAGGCATAATTTTTTTTTTTTTAATTCTCAGAAGTGGGTTTGTTTATGTCTCTGGGTATTATTCACACATCTGTTTAAAAAAATTGCTAGGTTTTGGGAGTGGGGGTTAGCTAGTTAGGGGAGACCCAATTTAGAAATGCTGCCTTATATCTTCCACTTGGGTAATCTTTCTAATTAATTTATAGCTTGCTGCATTTTTTTTCCCTTGTAGTGTTCTGCAGTGATTAATCAGAATTTTGAAACTGGCGGTCCATAACAACATTTCAAAAGAGAAATCCAGCCTTGAAAAGCTGTAACCAGCTGTCTGAGCTACAGAGATCATGAGTATTTCTTTCCCCAAACAGAGTATAAAATGTATTTGAAAAAGAAGCCTACTTCATATGACATCTGGATTTCAAGTTAGCAGCCTAAAAAAAAAAAAAAAAAAAAATCTTTTGTTGGGATGCTGCTGATCCAGGGTTAAGGGTTTGCCTTGAAATGAGACAAAAATGGACTAAAGCTGTGTGAAATTTTCTGTGGTGTTGATGGACTAGTTACACTGATGTAAACTGTAAGGTAGACTTGTACCAAGGGGCGTGTCTACACAAGATGCTTTACTGAACAGTAGACTAATCTAGTGCACAGTAAAGGCTCACTATGCAACTCTGTGCAGCATCTGCTGCATATTAAGATGGTAGAAAACCATGCATTAGCCTACCTGTAAATGCAGGTGGTAGACCTACTGCATATTAGCCAATGTGCAATGTTCACGGTTGCATAGCTGACCAGGAACAAACTGCTCGGTCAGGCCAGACAGCAGTGGGCAGGACAACTGTCCCCTCCCTGGCAGTGGCCTATCAGAGAGGGGGCTAGGACAATGTCCCATGCCCCTGTAGCAGGCAGCTCCTGGGTCCCAGCTCTGAAATTGGAGCCAGGACTGGGACGTTATCCCCTGCCCTGGCATCTGCCTGCTGCCAGGGGCCAGCTCCAGTCTCAGAGCTGGGGCAGGCAGCTTGGAGTTCCCTTTACAATAGAGATGAAAGGGGTGAAGGGTACGATCACTCCTGAAAGACAGGTTGCCAGTAAGGATTAGTAGCAGTTTAACATTATGTTTAATATTAAATATAAGGAAAGTAGTAAACTGGCAGCACTTTGTCATGGAACTCAAAAGCAGAAATGAAAACATACTGACAAAAGAATAGAAAATGTTTGTATGAGCAAAAATGCTGGCTAGCCTTTGAACTACTTGCTCTTAAATTGTATTAAATAGAAGGGATAAAATCCAGGATGTTTGAACATAATATAGGAATTATTTACCTTGTGGCTATTTTCTTTCTGAGTTTGTTCAGACATTGGAGACTGAGTAGTACAATATTTGCTTAGACCTATTTGTCCAGAGCAGGGACTACCACTGTGTCCCATTGTACTTGATTTCTTCAGATGTATGGATCCATATCAACTAAATGAAGCATGAACTGTGAAGAAATAGGTTTATTCCACATGGGATACTGCAAAACCTCAGGAAATTATCTTCCTTCTGTACCTTAGCCATTGTCTGTTATTGAGCTGTGGATTTTTTTCCCTCCTGAGGCTACTTTTTGAGGAAATCCACTCATTGTAGCTGCTGTTTGGAGGTGGGGGTTAGAATGGAACATATTATAGAACTTGATTGTGCTTCATCACTTAGTTGAAAAGCTCACTTGTTTTCCACTCCTTATATAGAGCAAGATATACATGCTGATACTGTTTTGCTCAGGAGCAATTCATATCCTTACAAAAAAGATGATCTCTTTAAAAGCAAAGGATGTTTTAAGATGGGAAGTTTCAGACTTGGAACAGGTCAAAACCTAGTACTAATGCAACCATAATAAATACTGTATTGTCTTTTTGTAGGAGTTCTTTTCCTATAGACCTCTTTTCTTGGTTTCTTTAGATAAGTGATTGTCTAGTTGGGCTACTAGAGTGGACACTATTTCATGGTATATGGCCTAAACTGTTCTTTCTCATGTCATGGCTAAAACCAGTTGTTTCTCTTTATTGTATTCTAAAGGATTCATCCACCTGAGCACTTCAGAAAGAAATATGCTGTGGATGAAATATATTATACAGATGAGGTAAGTGTCTGCCTTACCTAATATATTCTCTATGAATACAGAATTTAATAGTTGCTCTGAAAGTATAGCAGTAATTTCACACATGCAAATCTTGTTCCCTTAAATATATTAACTTTTATCCCTTTAGTAATCCTTCAATTCCTGAATAACTACTTCAGTTTTAGAAAGGTGCTCCTCATTTCAAAACCTTTAAAATCTTACGCTGGCATTGGGAGCACATGCTGAGCCCTACATATAGATTCATTTAAAAATATACTTAGTAAAGCATATAAATATGCTTTTATACTTAAATAAAAGGCTCAGTAGGTCTTGTTTTGAGAGGTACTGAGGATCTGTGTGAAAACGCATATTGATAAATAATAGGTTACCAATGCCACCATAGCCCTGAAGAGATTGCAATAGGAGAATGACATGTCCTCAACACTTTGTAGGCTACATATTCTTACTCAGTCAGACTAAGTTTTCCCCTTTTACCATGACACATAAATTACTTGAACTACGTCATGGAAGTATCTTACATCCAAGCAGCTACAGGTTTTAATTATTTACTATTACTGTGGAGCCTGAATAAATGCATTCATATTAATTTTTAAAATATGGATAATATCTCTTTCTGTAGCTGTTTCTGAGCAGATGTTATTCACTTATGCACCTGGACAGTTATCTCTTTCAGTAGAAAAGCTCAGCAGGATTGTGGAAGCATTTTTGCCAAGCTCTGTGGGTGATTCTTTGGGAGAGCAGCTTGAAAAAGAAGATTTTGATACTTGTTTCCCCTCAGAATGCTAACCCTGACTCACCAGACCCAAAATTCACTTTAACCAGCTGTGGAAATGTTTTATTTCATTTTCAAAATGCATCCAGTTCTAAACTAAAGTTGTGATAGTTTATTCCCATATGTGCACATTTGAGGAAGCTGTGAAGAGGTTTCTGTTTGACGTATTTGGGTTGGAATTATAGTCTTGTTATCAAACTCGATGTGTCGAATGTAGGAGTACAGAATACAGAAGCTTTATCTGCAAGAATGTTTGACAAGCCATTCCACGTTAGAAACAAAGCCTTATTAGAAAAGAATGACACATTGATATTTTGCAGGCATTCTCCCATTAACAAATGCCTTTATGGCAATTGTTCCCATGCTGTGTCTGTGCTTTTATAATTCTTACCTGTGGGAAAGAAAAATATGCAGTTCTCTAAGTTGGGACATTTCAGAGGTCCATGTAAAGATAATTTTTCCCTTTCGGGTGTTCTATTTTAAGCTACAAGCTAGTGAAGTTTTGCAGCATTGCATTTCTCTACCAGATTAATCTGTTTGTGGTTGCATACACACATTCAAATGACCTGGGAGAATTCTCTCGGGTTTGCTTTTCTGGTAGAAAAACTTACCTGGAGATGACTAAATGCTGAGTCCCTGAAGACGAGCTCTTGCAGTGATGAGTAATTTAACCCTGGTTGTTCCCAGGAAGCCATTTTTGCTCTGGGAGAAAAATGTTGAACATCTGTAGTCTTGTTTTATCCTGGGAGAGAATCAATTCCCAGGAGAACCTAAGCATCTGTATGTGGCCTATATTTGTGCATTTTATCACTTTGGAAGAGGTAAAAGCAAATTGCCAGCAAATGGGGGTTGTAGTGTTAGAATGGCTTTTAGGAACTCTGTGACAATACAGTGTAACCTTAAATATTGCATTGACCAAAACAAACTGCTTGAGAACGCTCCGGCTTCTAAAATTCTATTTTACTTGCAGAAACATGAATGGCTTGTAATTCAAAGGTTTTGGAGGCAATTCTTGCTTAATTTACTAAGCACATCAACTTTGCTGACCCAGGGATGTCAGAGGCCTGATGTACAAGGGTTTTGTAGCTACAGTTGAGAGCCTAGCCTGCTTGGGTTCTTGTGGGTTGTATGTAATAATCGTAGAATCTTTTGGATACAAGAAAACTATAAAACATAGCCAAGTGCTAACATGTACCTGTCTTGCCATCTCACATTTGATTTTTTTTTCACTCATGTACTGTGAATCTGGTAATGAGCTGATTTATAATTTGATAGAACATCCACCAAGTGATGAGGTTTGTTTATTAGTCAGTAAATGAATTTCAACACCCCCTTCTCTATAACCCCATTACAGACCTATCTATCTAGGATCCCAAGGCTTTTCTTCTCAGAGGTATAGGAAGGATTTATTTTTTAATGTTAATATTTGTATTCCTTTCCCCTTCATTTTTATCTGTAATATAGTTATAACAAAAAGACAAGCATTTAAGAATACCAATAATATTATGAGTGGGAGACCCAGAATCCATTGAAGATCAACTATAACTTACGCTGAATGCACATTGATTTTTAAACAATAAACATGTATTAGAGATTCTAAATGTCTGTCTTGTAGTTTAATGGGACTACTGCATTAATAGTGCTAATAAAATTTGAACTGAAATGACATTACACTTCTCTTCCCGAAAGAACAGGCAGAATAGTGAGATGATTGACAAATACTGTTCATCTCTTACTTCCCCTTACACTGTCATGAAGTCAGACTTATTGCAAAATGTTGACCGCTTTTTTAAACAAACCAGAGGCCTTGAACTGCAGCAGTTATTGCGAAAGCCAGTAGGACCCCAGTAATTACTAGATTTGGGAAGTTAGAATCATAGAAAATTAGGGTTGGAAGGGACCTCAAGAGGTCGTATAGTCCCAACCCCCTACTCAGAGCAGGACCAGCACCAGCTATATCATCCTAGCCAAGGCTTTGTCTAGCCAGTCTTAAAAACCACCAAGGATGGAGAGTCCACCAACTCTCTGGGTAACCTGTTCCAGTGTTTTAGTACCCTCCTAGTGAGAACGTTCTTCCTAATATCTAACCTAAACTTTCCTTGCTGCAGCTTGAGACCGTTGCTCCTTGTTCTGTCATCAGCCACCACCAAGTTGGGCTATAAAGTTGGCATAATCATGCTACACTGTGATGCCAGGCATTATATGGAAATAAAAATGCTGTATCTTTAAAAAACATTATGGTGTACAAATGGAATGTATTGAGAAGTGCACGGTCTCTGTGGAAATGAAAGACCTATTGTAATCTCAAATTATA